>NC_140588.1:694931977-695417600 GCF_964204655.1 Triturus cristatus
TGAAATCACTTGGTAATACAATTTTATCTACTGAACCATCACTCACCCTCGTGCCAAATCCAACCAGTATGTGCGTGTGCTTGCGGGTTAGATGACTGTGCAGTAATATTTGTTTTTTTGAAGCAGGGTGTACCTTGTCCCTTTTTGGTGATTTTTGTACTGTGTTGCTTTTGTACCTGGTGGTGCGAATGGTCTAGTTTGTATCACGTATGAAAGGTGTGTGAATGGCCTGTAAAGCGGTTGGTGCCTTGACGTGGCTTTACAGCTCACGAGCTGCAAGTCATTGGTTTGGTTTTTTGTGAATTTAATTATTGACAGTGCATTTCATATTTGTGAAATCTCTTGTTAATAAAATTTAATACACTGAACCATGACTTGCCCTCGTGCCAAATCCAACCAGTATGTGTGTGTGTTTGAGGAATAGATTGTTGTGCAGGAATCTTTGTTTTTTGTTTCTCTGCCAAGGTACACTTTCCATGTAAGAATAACCCACCAACTGTAGATATTGTCGAAAACCTTTGGGAGTTCATGGTGATGTCTCTCTAGTGATTTGAAAAATATTTTTTATCCCCATTGTCCTGTAAACCTCAAATTGTCTGCCACATTTTCTTTGCAGTATTATTCCTAAATTCTCACGCTGTAGTAACAATAGGTAATCTGGTTATGCAAGGGGGGTTACTTTTGTTTTTTGCCCAGGGCTCGGCGGCCATCTAGGGAAACCTTTCCAACCCACGCATTTCTGAAAAGTAGACACCCGGCGGCTTCCAGGGAGGTATGGCTTGCGTGGATCCCCCAACGTTTCCTTACCCAGAATCCCCTGCAAACCTCAATTTTTGCCCAAAAAATCACTTTTTTCACACATTTTGGGGTGGGAAAGTAGTGGCATCACCGGGCTCACACAAATTTACCACCACCCAGCGTTCCCCCAGGTCTCCCGGTAAAAATGGTGCCTCACTTGTGTGGGAGGCCCAAGTACCCGCGGCAGGCAAGGGCCCCAAAGGTAGTGAGGCCACCTCAAGATGGCCTATCGCCAAACCACCTGGTTTTGCAAGGGGGGTCACTTTGGTTTTTGGCCCGGTGCGCGGCGGCCATCTAGGGAAACCTACCAAACCCAGGCATTTTTGAAAACTAGACACCCGGCGGCTTCCAGGGAGGTATGGCTTGCGTGGATCCCCCAACGTTTCCTTACCCAGAATCCCCTGCAAACCTCAATTTTTGCCCAAAAAATCACTTTTTTCACACATTTTGGGGTGGGAAAGTAGTGGCATCACCGGGCTCACACAAATTTTCCACCACCCAGCGTTCCCCCAGGTCTCCCGGTAAAAATGGTGCCTCACTTGTGTGGGAGGCCCAAGTACCCGCGGCAGGCAAGGGCCCCAAAGGTAGTGAGGCCACCTCAAGATGGCCTATCGCCAAACCACCTGGTTTTGCAAGGGGGGTCACTTTGGTTTTTGGCCCGGTGCGCGGCGGCCATCTAGGGAAACCTACCAAACCCAGGCATTTTTGAAAACTAGACACCCGGCGGCTTCCAGGGAGGTATGGCTTGCGTGGATCCCCCAACGTTTCCTTACCCAGAATCCCCTGCAAACCTCAATTTTTGCTCAAAAAATCACTTTTTTCACACATTTTGGGGTGGGAAAGTAGTGGCATCACCGGGCTCACACAAATTTACCACCACCCAGCGATCCCCCAGGTCTCCCGGTAAAAATGGTGCCTCACTTGTGTGGGAGGCCCAAGTACCCGCGGCAGGCAAGGGCCCCAAAGGTAGTGAGGCCACCTCAAGATGGCCTATCGCCAAACCACCTGGTTTTGCAAGGGGGGTCACTTTGGTTTTTGGCCCGGTGCGCGGCGGCCATCTAGGGAAACCTACCAAACCCAGGCATTTTTGAAAACTAGACACCCGGCGGCTTCCAGGGAGGTATGGCTTGCGTGGATCCCCCAACGTTTCCTTACCCAGAATCCCCTGCAAACCTCAATTTTTGCCCAAAAAATCACTTTTTTCACACATTTTGGGGTGGGAAAGTAGTGGCATCACCGGGCTCACACAAATTTACCACCACCCAGCGTTCCCCCAGGTCTCCCGGTAAAAATGGTGCCTCACTTGTGTGGGAGGCCCAAGTACCCGCGGCAGGCAAGGGCCCCAAAGGTAGTGAGGCCACCTCAAGATGGCCTATCGCCAAACCACCTGGTTTTGCAAGGGGGGTCACTTTGGTTTTTGGCCCGGTGCGCGGCGGCCATCTAGGGAAACCTACCAAACCCAGGCATTTTTGAAAACTAGACACCCGGCGGCTTCCAGGGAGGTATGGCTTGCGTGGATCCCCCAACGTTTCCTTACCCAGAATCCCCTGCAAACCTCAATTTTTGCCCAAAAAATCACTTTTTTCACACATTTTGGGGTGGGAAAGTAGTGGCATCACCGGGCTCACACAAATTTACCACCACCCAGCGTTCCCCCAGGTCTCCCGGTAAAAATGGTGCCTCACTTGTGTGGGAGGCCCAAGTACCCGCGGCAGGCAAGGGCCCCAAAGGTAGTGAGGCCACCTCAAGATGGCCTATCGCCAAACCACCTGGTTTTGCAAGGGGGGTCACTTTGGTTTTTGGCCCGGTGCGCGGCGGCCATCTAGGGAAACCTACCAAACCCAGGCATTTTTGAAAACTAGACACCCGGCGGCTTCCAGGGAGGTATGGCTTGCGTGGATCCCCCCACGTTTCCTTACCCAGAATCCCCTGCAAACCTCAATTTTTGCTCAAAAAATCACTTTTTTCACACATTTTGGGGTGGGAAAGTAGTGGCATCACCGGGCTCACACAAATTTACCACCACCCAGCGTTCCCCCAGGTCTCCCGGTAAAAATGGTGCCTCACTTGTGTGGGAGGCCCAAGTACCCGCGGCAGGCAAGGGCCCCAAAGGTAGTGAGGCCACCTCAAGATGGCCTATCGCCAAACCACCTGGTTTTGCAAGGGGGGTCACTTTGGTTTTTGGCCCGGTGCGCGGCGGCCATCTAGGGAAACCTACCAAACCCAGGCATTTTTGAAAACTAGACACCCGGCGGCTTCCAGGGAGGTATGGCTTGCGTGGATCCCCCCACGTTTCCTTACCCAGAATCCCCTGCAAACCTCAATTTTTGCTCAAAAAATCACTTTTTTCACACATTTTGGGGTGGGAAAGTAGTGGCATCACCGGGCTCACACAAATTTACCACCACCCAGCGTTCCCCCAGGTCTCCCGGTAAAAATGGTGCCTCACTTGTGTGGGAGGCCCAAGTACCCGCGGCAGGCAAGGGCCCCAAAGGTAGTGAGGCCACCTCAAGATGGCCTATCGCCAAACCACCTGGTTTTGCAAGGGGGGTCACTTTGGTTTTTGGCCCGGTGCGCGGCGGCCATCTAGGGAAACCTACCAAACCCAGGCATTTTTGAAAACTAGACACCCGGCGGCTTCCAGGGAGGTATGGCTTGCGTGGATCCCCCAACGTTTCCTTACCCAGAATCCCCTGCAAACCTCAATTTTTGCCCAAAAAATCACTTTTTTCACACATTTTGGGGTGGGAAAGTAGTGGCATCACCGGGCTCACACAAATTTACCACCACCCAGCGTTCCCCCAGGTCTCCCGGTAAAAATGGTGCCTCACTTGTGTGGGAGGCCCAAGTACCCGCGGCAGGCAAGGGCCCCAAACGTAGTGAGGCAACATCAACATTGCCTATCCCAAATGTCGCCTCACTACCTTTGGGGCCCTTGCCTGCCGCGGGTACTTGGGCCTCCCACACAAGTGAGGCACCATTTTTACCGGGAGACCTGGGGGAACGCTGGGTGGTGGTAAATTTGTGTGAGCCCGGTGATGCCACTACTTTCCCACCCCAAAATGTGTGAAAAAAGTGATTTTTTGGGCAAAAATTGAGGTTTGCAGGGGATTCTGGGTAAGGAAACGTTGGGGTATCCACGCAAGCCATACCTCCCTGGAAGCCGCCGGGTGTCTAGTTTTCAAAAATGCCTGGGTTTGGTAGGTTTCCCTAGATGGCCGCCGCGCACCGGGCCAAAAACCAAAGTGACCCCCCTTGCAAAACCAGGTGGTTTGGCGATAGGCCATCTTGAGGTGGCCTCACTACCTTTGGGGCCCTTGCCTGCCGCGGGTACTTGGGCCTCCCACACAAGTGAGGCACCATTTTTACCGGGAGACCTGGGGGAACGCTGGGTGGTGGTAAATTTGTGTGAGCCCGGTGATGCCACTACTTTCCCACCCCAAAATGTGTGAAAAAAGTGATTTTTTGGGCAAAAATTGAGGTTTGCAGGGGATTCTGGGTAAGGAAACGTTGGGGGATCCACGCAAGCCATACCTCCCTGGAAGCCGCCGGGTGTCTAGTTTTCAAAAATGCCTGGGTTTGGTAGGTTTCCCTAGATGGCCGCCGCGCACCGGGCCAAAAACCAAAGTGACCCCCCTTGCAAAACCAGGTGGTTTGGCGATAGGCCATCTTGAGGTGGCCTCACTACCTTTGGGGCCCTTGCCTGCCGCGGGTACTTAGGCCTCCCACACAAGTGAGGCACCATTTTTACCGGGAGACCTGGGGGAACGCTGGGTGGTGGTAAATTTGTGTGAGCCCGGTGATGCCACTACTTTCCCACCCCAAAATGTGTGAAAAAAGTGATTTTTTGAGCAAAAATTGAGGTTTGCAGGGGATTCTGGGTAAGGAAACGTGGGGGGATCCACGCAAGCCATACCTCCCTGGAAGCCGCCGGGTGTCTAGTTTTCAAAAATGCCTGGGTTTGGTAGGTTTCCCTAGATGGCCGCCGCGCACCGGGCCAAAAACCAAAGTGACCCCCCTTGCAAAACCAGGTGGTTTGGCGATAGGCCATCTTGAGGTGGCCTCACTACCTTTGGGGCCCTTGCCTGCCGCGGGTACTTGGGCCTCCCACACAAGTGAGGCACCATTTTTACCGGGAGACCTGGGGGAACGCTGGGTGGTGGTAAATTTGTGTGAGCCCGGTGATGCCACTACTTTCCCACCCCAAAATGTGTGAAAAAAGTGATTTTTTGAGCAAAAATTGAGGTTTGCAGGGGATTCTGGGTAAGGAAAAGTGGGGGGATCCACGCAAGCCATACCTCCCTGGAAGCCGCCGGGTGTCTAGTTTTCAAAAATGCCTGGGTTTGGTAGGTTTCCCTAGATGGCCGCCGCGCACCGGGCCAAAAACCAAAGTGACCCCCCTTGCAAAACCAGGTGGTTTGGCGATAGGCCATCTTGAGGTGGCCTCACTACCTTTGGGGCCCTTGCCTGCCGCGGGTACTTGGGCCTCCCACACAAGTGAGGCACCATTTTTACCGGGAGACCTGGGGGAACGCTGGGTGGTGGTAAATTTGTGTGAGCCCGGTGATGCCACTACTTTCCCACCCCAAAATGTGTGAAAAAAGTGATTTTTTGAGCAAAAATTGAGGTTTGCAGGGGATTCTGGGTAAGGAAACGTTGGGGGATCCACGCAAGCCATACCTCCCTGGAAGCCACCGGGTGTCTAGTTTTCAAAAATGCCTGGGTTTGGTAGGTTTCCCTAGATGGCCGCCGCGCACCGGGCCAAAAACCAAAGTGACCCCCCTTGCAAAACCAGGTGGTTTGGCGATAGGCCATCTTGAGGTGGCCTCACTACCTTTGGGGCCCTTGCCTGCCGCGGGTACTTGGGCCTCCCACACAAGTGAGGCACCATTTTTACCGGGAGACCTGGGGGAACGCTGGGTGGTGGTAAATTTGTGTGAGCCCGGTGATGCCACTACTTTCCCACCCCAAAATGTGTGAAAAAAGTGATTTTTTGGGCAAAAATTGAGGTTTGCAGGGGATTCTGGGTAAGGAAACGTTGGGGGATCCACGCAAGCCATACCTCCCTGGAAGCCGCCGGGTGTCTAGTTTTCAAAAATGCCTGGGTTTGGTAGGTTTCCCTAGATGGCCGCCGCGCACCGGGCCAAAAACCAAAGTGACCCCCCTTGCAAAACCAGGTGGTTTGGCGATAGGCCATCTTGAGGTGGCCTCACTACCTTTGGGGCCCTTGCCTGCCGCGGGTACTTGGGCCTCCCACACAAGTGAGGCACCATTTTTACCGGGAGACCTGGGGGAACGCTGGGTGGTGGTAAATTTGTGTGAGCCCGGTGATGCCACTACTTTCCCACCCCAAAATGTGTGAAAAAAGTGATTTTTTGGGCAAAAATTGAGGTTTGCAGGGGATTCTGGGTAAGGAAACGTTGGGGGATCCACGCAAGCCATACCTCCCTGGAAGCCGCCGGGTGTCTAGTTTTCAAAAATGCCTGGGTTTGGTAGGTTTCCCTAGATGGCCGCCGCGCACCGGGCCAAAAACCAAAGTGACCCCCCTTGCAAAACCAGGTGGTTTGGCGATAGGCCATCTTGAGGTGGCCTCACTACCTTTGGGGCCCTTGCCTGCCGCGGGTACTTGGGCCTCCCACACAAGTGAGGCACCATTTTTACCGGGAGACCTGGGGGAACGCTGGGTGGTGGTAAATTTGTGTGAGCCCGGTGATGCCACTACTTTCCCACCCCAAAATGTGTGAAAAAAGTGATTTTTTGAGCAAAAATTGAGGTTTGCAGGGGATTCTGGGTAAGGAAACGTTGGGGGATCCACGCAAGCCATACCTCCCTGGAAGCCGCCGGGTGTCTAGTTTTCAAAAATGCCTGGGTTTGGTAGGTTTCCCTAGATGGCCGCCGTGCACCGGGCCAAAAACCAAAGTGACCCCCCTTGCAAAACCAGGTGGTTTGGCGATAGGCCATCTTGAGGTGGCCTCACTACCTTTGGGGCCCTTGCCTGCCGCGGGTACTTGGGCCTCCCACACAAGTGAGGCACCATTTTTACCGGGAGACCTGGGGGAACGCTGGGTGGTGGTAAATTTGTGTGAGCCCGGTGATGCCACTACTTTCCCACCCCAAAATGTGTGAAAAAAGTGATTTTTTTGGGCAAAAAGTGAGGTTTGCAGGGGATTCTGGGTAAGGAAACGTTGGGGGATCCACGCAAGCCATACCTCCCTGGAAGCCGCCGGGTGTCTAGTTTTCAAAAATGCCTGGGTTTGGTAGGTTTCCCTAGATGGCCGCCGCGCACCGGGCCAAAAACCAAAGTGACCCCCCTTGCAAAACCAGGTGGTTTGGCGATAGGCCATCTTGAGGTGGCCTCACTACCTTTGGGGCCCTTGCCTGCCGCGGGTACTTGGGCCTCCCACACAAGTGAGGCACCATTTTTACCGGGAGACCTGGGGGAACGCTGGGTGGTGGTAAATTTGTGTGAGCCCGGTGATGCCACTACTTTCCCACCCCAAAATGTGTGAAAAAAGTGATTTTTTGGGCAAAAATTGAGGTTTGCAGGGGATTCTGGGTAAGGAAACGTTGGGGGATCCACGCAAGCCATACCTCCCTGGAAACCGCCGGGTGTCTAGTTTTCAGAAATGTATAGGTTTGCTAGGTTTCCCTAGGTGCCGGCAGGGCTAGGGTACAAAATCTACAGCTAGTCACTTTGCCAAAAAAAGGGTCATTTTTCACTCCAAAACGACGTTGCGTTTTGCGCCGTTTCCTGTCGCGGGCACTAGGCCGACCCGCACAAGTGAGGTACCATTTTTCTCGTAGGACTTTGGGGAACGCGGGGTGGGTGGAAATTTGTGGATCCACGCAGATTACAGAACTTTCCATCACAGAAATGTGGGGAAAATGTGTTTTTTTTGTCAATTTTTTACGTTTGCAAGGGATTCTGGGTAACAGACCATGGTGGGAGGCAGTCAAGTCACCCCATCCTGGATTCCCCTGGGTGTCTAGTTTTCAGAAATGTATAGGTTTGCTAGGTTTCCCTAGGTGCCGGCAGGGCTAGGGTACAAAATCTACAGCTAGTCACTTTGCCAAAAAAAGGGTCATTTTTCACTCCAAAACCACGTTGCGTTTTGCGCCGTTTCCTGTCGCGGGCACTAGGCCGACCCGCACAAGTGAGGTACCATTTTTCTCGTAGGACTTTGGGGAACGCGGGGTGGGTGGAAATTTGTGGATCCACGCAGATTCCAGAACTTTCCATCACAGAAATGTGGGGAAAATGTGGTTTTTTTTTCAATTTTTTACGTTTGCAAGGGATTCTGGGTAACAGACCATGGTGGGAGGCAGTCAAGTCACCCCATCCTGGATTCCCCTGGGTGTCTAGTTTTCAAAAATGTATAGGTTTGCTAGGTTTCCCTAGGTGCTGGCAGGGCTAGGGTACAAAATCTACAGCTAGTCACTTTGCCAAAAAAAGGGTCATTTTTCACTCCAAAACCACGTTGCGTTTTGCGCCGTTTCCTGTCGCGGGCACTAGGCCGACCCGCACAAGTGAGGTACCATTTTTCTCGTAGGACTTTGGGGAACGCGGGGTGGGTGGAAATTTGTGGATCCACGCAGATTCCAGAACTTTCCATCACAGAAATGTGGGGAAAATGTGTTTGTTTTGTCAATTTTTTACGTTTGCAAGGGATTCTGGGTAACAGACCATGGTGGGAGGCAGTCAAGTCACCCCATCCTGGATTCCCCTGGGTGTCTAGTTTTCAGAAATGTATAGGTTTGCTAGGTTTCCCTAGGTGCCGGCAGGGCTAGGGTACAAAATCTACAGCTAGTCACTTTGCCAAAAAAAGGGTCATTTTTCACTCCAAAACCACGTTGCGTTTTGCGCCGTTTCCTGTCGCGGGCACTAGGCCAACCCGCACAAGTGAGGTACCATTTTTCTCGTAGGACTTTGGGGAACGCGGGGTGGGTGGAAATTTGTGGATCCACGCAGATTCCAGAACTTTCCATCACAGAAATGTGGGGAAAATGTGTTTTTTTTGTCAATTTTTTACGTTTACAAGGGATTCTGGGTAACAGACCATGGTGGGAGGCAGTCAAGTCACCCCATCCTGGATTCCCCTGGGTGTCTAGTTTTCAGAAATGTATAGGTTTGCTAGGTTTCCCTAGGTGCCGGCAGGGCTAGGGTACAAAATCTACAGCTAGTCACTTTGCCAAAAAAAGGGTCATTTTTCACTCCAAAACCACGTTGCGTTTTGCGCCGTTTCCTGTCGCGGGCACTAGGCCGACCCGCACAAGTGAGGTACCATTTTTCTCGTAGGACTTTGGGGAACGCGGGGTGGGTGGAAATTTGTGGATCCACGCAGATTCCAGAACTTTCCATCACAGAAATGTGGGGAAAATGTGTTTTTTTTTTCAATTTTTTACGTTTGCAAGGGATTCTGGGTAACAGACCATGGTGGGAGGCAGTCAAGTCACCCCATCCTGGATTCCCCTGGGTGTCTAGTTTTCAAAAATGTATAGGTTTGCTAGGTTTCCCTAGGTGCCGGCAGGGCTAGGGTACAAAATCTACAGCTAGTCACTTTGCCAAAAAAAGGGTCATTTTTCACTCCAAAACCACGTTGCGTTTTGCGCCGTTTCCTGTCGCGGGCACTAGGCCGACCCGCACAAGTGAGGTACCATTTTTCTTGTAGGACTTTGGGGAACGCGGGGTGGGTGGAAATTTGTGGATCCACGCAGATTCCAGAACTTTCCATCACAGAAATGTGGGGAAAATGTGTTTTTTTTGTCAATTTTTTACGTTTGCAAGGGATTCTGGGTAACAGACCATGGTGGGAGGCAGTCAAGTCACCCCATCCTGGATTCCCCTGGGTGTCTAGTTTTCAGAAATGTATAGGTTTGCTAGGTTTCCCTAGGTGCCGGCAGGGCTAGGGTACAAAATCTACAGCTAGTCACTTTGCCAAAAAAAGGGTCATTTTTCACTCCAAAACCACGTTGCGTTTTGCGCCGTTTCCTGTTGCGGGCACTAGGCCGACCCGCACAAGTGAGGTACCATTTTTCTCGTAGGACTTTGGGGAATGCGGGGTGGGTGGAAATTTGTGGATCCACGCAGATTCCAGAACTTTCCATCACAGAAATGTGGGGAAAATGTGGTTTTTTTTTCAATGTTTTACGTTTGCAAGGGATTCTGGGTAACAGACCATGGTGGGAGGCAGTCAAGTCACCCCATCCTGGATTCCCCTGGGTGTCTAGTTTTCAGAAATGTATAGGTTTGCTAGGTTTCCCTAGGTGCCGGCAGGGCTAGGGTACAAAATCTACAGCTAGTCACTTTGCCAAAAAAAGGGTCATTTTTCACTCCAAAACCACGTTGCGTTTTGCGCCGTTTCCTGTCGCGGGCACTAGGCCGACCCGCACAAGTGAGGTACCATTTTTCTCGTATGAGTTTGGGGAACGCGGGGTGGGTGGAAATTTGTGGATCCACGCAGATTCCAGAACTTTCCATCACAGAAATGTGGGGAAAATGTGGGTTTTTTTTCAATTTTTTACGTTTGCAAGGGATTCTGGGTAACAGACCATGGTGGGAGGCAGTCAAGTCACCCCATCCTGGATTCCCCTGGGTGTCTAGTTTTCAGAAATGTATAGGTTTGCTAGGTTTCCCTAGGTGCCGGCAGGGCTAGGGTACAAAATCTACAGCTAGTCACTTTGCCAAAAAAAGGGTCATTTTTCACTCCAAAACCACGTTGCGTTTTGCGCCGTTTCCTGTCGCGGGCACTAGGCCAACCCGCACAAGTGAGGTACCATTTTTCTCGTAGGACTTTGGGGAACGCGGGGTGGGTGGAAATTTGTGGATCCACGCAGATTCCAGAACTTTCCATCACAGAAATGTGGGGAAAATGTGTTTTTTTTGTCAATTTTTTACGTTTGCAAGGGATTCTGGGTAACAGACCATGGTGGGAGGCAGTCAAGTCACCCCATCCTGGATTCCCCTGGGTGTCTAGTTTTCAGAAATGTATAGGTTTGCTAGGTTTCCCTAGGTGCCGGCAGGGCTAGGGTACAAAATCTACAGCTAGTCACTTTGCCAAAAAAAGGGTCATTTTTCACTCCAAAACCACGTTGCGTTTTGCGCCGTTTCCTGTCGCGGGCACTAGGCCGACCCGCACAAGTGAGGTACCATTTTTCTCGTAGGACTTTGGGGAACGCGGGGTGGGTGGAAATTTGTGGATCCACGCAGATTCCAGAACTTTCCATCACAGAAATGTGGGGAAAATGTGGGTTTTTTTTCAATTTTTTACGTTTGCAAGGGATTCTGGGTAACAGACCATGGTGGGAGGCAGTCAAGTCACCCCATCCTGGATTCCCCTGGGTGTCTAGTTTTCAAAAATGTATAGGTTTGCTAGGTTTCCCTAGGTGCCGGCAGGGCTAGGGTACAAAATCTACAGCTAGTCACTTTGCCAAAAAAAGGGTCATTTTTCACTCCAAAACCACGTTGCGTTTTGCGCCGTTTCCTGTCGCGGGCACTAGGCCGACCCGCACAAGTGAGGTACCATTTTTCTCGTAGGACTTTGGGGAACGCGGGGTGGGTGGAAATTTGTGGATCCACGCAGATTCCAGAACTTTCCATCACAGAAATGTGGGGAAAATGTGTTTTTTTTGTCAATTTTTTACGTTTGCTAGGGATTCTGGGTAACAGACCATGGTGGGAGGCAGTCAAGTCACCCCATCCTGGATTCCCCTGGGTGTCTAGTTTTCAGAAATGTATAGGTTTGCTAGGTTTCCCTAGGTGCCGGCAGGGCTAGGGTACAAAATCTACAGCTAGTCACTTTGCCAAAAAAAGGGTCATTTTTCACTCCAAAACCACGTTGCGTTTTGCGCCGTTTCCTGTCGCGGGCACTAGGCCGACCCGCACAAGTGAGGTACCATTTTTCTCGTAGGACTTTGGGGAACGCGGGGTGGGTGGAAATTTGTGGATCCACGCAGATTCCAGAACTTTCCATCACAGAAATGTGGGGAAAATGTGTTTTTTTTTTCAATTTTTTACGTTTGCAAGGGATTCTGGGTAACAGACCATGGTGGGAGGCAGTCAAGTCACCCCATCCTGGATTCCCCTGGGTGTCTAGTTTTCAAAAATGTATAGGTTTGCTAGGTTTCCCTAGGTGCCGGCAGGGCTAGGGTTCAAAAACTACAGCTAGACTCTTTGCAAAAAAAGTGTAAATTTTCAGTGTGAAAATGTGGTGTGTTCACCTTAGGTTTTGAGCCACTTCCTGTCGTGGGCACTATGCCTACCCACACAAGTGAGGTACCATTTTTCTCGGGAGACTTAGGGTAGTTCAAATTTGTAAAGCAACTGTTATTACCTGTTGATTTTTGATGCATTTCTCCCTTCCAAATGAAAGACATTGTGTAAAAAAAAAGTCATTTTGAAAAATGACCAATAATTGTCATGCAAATATGAGTATTCCCAATTTCGAAAATGTGCAAATATGCACTGTTTCTGAACTCTGTAATTTGTTCCCATTTCAGAAATACATAGGTGACTTTCATACCGATTTTTCCAAGTATACATTTTCCCACAATAATTGCTATATACCCGGACCAAAAAAAAAAAACATTACAAAATGCTGCTCATTTTTCTACTCTGGGTTCGTTGGGCTCTTGATGAACCTACAAGTCCTATATGTCCCCACAACCAGGAAGGTCTACCGGATGTAACGGTACATTGCTTTCAAAGAGATGTCATAATTCGAAGAAGTTACAGGTAAAAACGTTGACTCAAGAGGCTGCTTTTTTCAACAAATTTTTAATTTCTCCTATATTTGCCTGTAAATTTCTATAAAGAAACCTTGATGGATCTACGCAAATGACCCCTTGCTGAATTCAGAATTTTGTCTACTTTTCAAAAATGTATAGCTTTCCAGGATCCATTATTGTTTTGTTACCCTTTTCTACCGTTAACTGGAAGGAGGTTGAAAGCACAAAAAATAGCAAAAATAGGGTATGTCCCAGAAAAATGCCAAAACTGTGTAAAAAATGTTGGTTTTCTAACAAAAGTCTGTCATTCCCTAAAAGCTGGAGAAATTGTGATTTCAGCCCCACAAACCCTTTTTTGATACCATTTGCAGAGAAAAACCCAGAAGCTTTCATTTGCAGCCCGTTTTTCACATTTTTCACAAAAAAAAAAAAAAATTGCTGTATTTTGACTAATTTCTGTGACCCCTCTAGGAGAATCCACAAACCCTGGGTACCTTTAGAATCCCCAAGATGTTGGAAGAAAAGGACGCAAATTTGGCGTGGATACCTAATGTGGTCAAAAAGTTACAGGGGCCTAAGCGCGCACTACCTCAAATAGCCCAAAAAGGGCTTAGCACAGGAGGGGAAAAGGCCTAGCAGCGAAGGGGTTAAGAGGAGCTCCATTGTTGCTCTTTTCCTGAGGATTTGTAATTATTTGGGACATATCCTTGTAGACGAATGTGTGTCTATAATGATTTGCATCAAAACATATTGGTGGTTCTGTCGGAACATTCAGGCTCCACCCATGGTACACCCTTTAAGGCAAAGTAGCGCATAGTGTTATTTTAGACCGCTTTCCATTGGAAAAAAATCCCACCACTATGCACCAGATTTTCAATACTTTTGTGAGTTAAAACCAGCACAACGTGTTGGGAATCTATCCCAAGTTTGTTAGGATCTTATTTTAAGAAAAATATAATACATATACTCACCTGATAACCATGAATTACCATGTAGGCCACACTCGAAACGATGATTAATTGTAGAGTGTCAAATTATGTGTGAGCTGTGCCCACTTTCTACATATATTGCCACAATGTTGGTGAATCAGTAGTTAAAATTCACAATGATCTGGTCATTGGTGGAGTATGAAAGATACTGCTTTCTGTACATGTGAGCATGAGCTGCACGTGGCACTAATTGAGCAACTTGGTAAAAATGTGTCTGCCTTTATTTGTTCTCTAGCTGTTTGTGGGAAATGCCGATATTGTGGAGTAATGTAAATAAAGCCATACATTACACTTGGCAAACAATATACCAAGGCACTCTGAGAAAAGCCAGCCACCCTAGCAAAAGTGGTTTGGAAAGATCCACAACCAAACAGATTTAATAACGCCAAGTGCTTCACCTCCAATAGTTTTGCATGGGTGCGAGCAGTGTGAGGATGCAATTTAAATCCAATTTATTACAGTATACACCAACTAGAGACCGTCTCAAGATTTTGTCTAAAGATTTGGGTTTACATTGTTGCACACATTTCAAATTAAACTCTCTATGTGCTGCTGGGCATAACTCTGCAAATGAGTCTTAATGTTCTCCCTACTCACTGCCATAGTTCTATATTATTCCATAAATGTATCTTTATAGATACTCACTGGAAGCTGGGGATCAACGAGTCCTTCCCCTGTAAGTACTTTATTTACTGCGAGTTTTGAGGCATGCAGATTATTTCCTGACCCCATAATCTCAATTTTCAGTACAGCGATCTTCGCTTACAGAAAAATGATATTGCTTGTCCAGAGTGAAAGTGGGCTCTTGTTCATGTCCACCACTGCGTTTGGTCCCCAGGCATGCCTACTTTGCTGCCCGTGATCATCTTGCTGTGTGCAGCTACTCACCAGGTAAGAGTTGGATTTTGCTTGCACTCTACACATCGTCCTTACCCTACTGTATTATAGCTACCAAGCAGGTAAAAGTAGCATTTTGCCTGCTGAAACGCTCCCTATGCACTGAACAAAATCAAATGTTCATGTTTTTCTATTTATCTGAAATTACCGGGCGGCGCCTAAGCCTGCTTGCTGCCTTACTACACCTTATTGGAAGCACTGATCATGGTCTAGGCTAATCCTGCCAGGCGTATGTTGATGTTGCCCGGAATCTCCAGGTTACTCTTTCATACAATAGATAAAGTAAATCTTTAGACTAATCCTGCCTGAAGGATCTCATGTGTAAAAACACCAAGCGGAACAATGGCCAGCCCTGGAGAAGCAGTTCCCTGATAATGCAGATGCATTGGACTATGATTTGCTAATTCTGAAATCAAAGGAGAGAGAATGGCATTTAGCTGACCATTCCGACCCCAGTAAAAAAAGAATCTAGGGGCCCAATTAAGAAGAGTGACATGTGGTTACAGAGTTACTTTTGGTGCAGTTCTTCAAGAGAACCACTAGTAGAGTATTGTCCCCCTGAAAAAACTCTTGGTGATACATTTGTGAGACATGTGAGACCCTCATCCAGAGGGTGAATTAGCCGATGTAGTATGAGGGTTGCATTGAAGGAGGGTGATGACAAAAGTAAGTGCACAAAGACCAATCATCAAATGACAACCAAAAACGGGATCTACATTCTGGTAGGATGGATCCTTGTGCCCCAAAATTAGCCTGCCAGTACTGTCAAAGGTAAAGTTACCAGGTGACGCAATGTTGTAAGAGACACTGGGGTCATGTTGAACAATTTTTTAATTCCTAAAAAGTAGCCTCAAATTGCTCACTGAGTTTTTCAAAATATAAACAGAATTGTGTGAGTCGACCTATGTTCTAATAGGTCTGGTCACAAAATTCAGAATTGTAGTGGGTTATAATTCGTCACAAAATTCCGAATTGTAGTGGGTCATTATTCGACTTCCCTAAATAAAATGCATTAAACAGGTTGCAAATTGTGACCCACTATGATTGGCTAGAGTCACACGCATGCTGTCTGTGATTAGTTTCAAATCAAACAATCTTTTTTTTAAAGGGAAAACAGAAGGCATTTAAAATAAAAAGTTAAACAACGTTGTTATAGCAGTAAGCAGTGGTCCAGAGACCGCTGCTTACTCCTAATAACAGAGGGGGATATTCTCAATAACTTGTGATCACCATTGCAAAAGTAACCTAACGCAACTTCTAACATCGCAGTCTATTGCGGGAAAATTACGCTGTGTTAATGAAGCATTCTCAACACGGCGGCACCATGCGATATTTCCCAGATAACGCATCAACTGACCGCGTTAAAATCAACGTCAGGTGGGAAAAATCACCATAAAAGTAGGAATCACCATAAAAGTAGAAAAAAAACTGACAAACAAATGCCAAACAACAGCCAAGCGCAATGGATGTTGCCGGAGCAAGTACGGAGGAGCACCAGAACCCCACAAGCCCCCCCGGATGACCTGATTGGGACCTCGGGGTCAGGGAAGGGCAAGGAGAAGAAGAGTAGGAAGAAGCACTTCAGTCCGCAGGAAAACAGGATTCTGATAACGTAGGTGGTCGAACACCATCAACAACTGTTCGTCACCTCCACTGTGTCATTGGCAACAAAAAATGGACTATGGCAGTCCATCGTGGACAAGGTGAATGCAGTTGGAGTGCTAAAGAGGACAATGGAAGAGGTCAAGAGGCGCTGGAATGACTTCAAGCGCAAAACCAAGCTGAAACTTGCCAACAACCGGAAGGCAGCAATGCAGACTGGAGGTGGGAGTCCTGCACCACAGGAGGAGCTGGACGACATGGAGGAAATGGTGTCCACAGTCATCAGTGGGGAGCTGGTGGCTGGAGTCGGGGGACCGGACACTGCTCAACATGACCGGACACAACAGCACTAGAGCGAGTAACGACCAGGGACTGGGGGGATGGAAGGAGATGGGCACAATGGCACACATGCACAATTGACCTGAGCACATCTGCGGACAAACCATGCCCCAGACCCCAACTCCCACCAAGAGGACAATGTACCCAAGTATGCAACATCTCTGCAATGTATAAGCACAGAAGTCAAAGGCACATCGCAGAAAAGGGATAAGGGGCAGCAAAACAGAGCAGCAGGGGCCACCCACCTTCCCAATGCAGCACACACATAACATGCAGAGCACATCAACTCTGACAACAAAGTGGCACAAACCGCAACACGTCCACAACAGAACACAGGACACAACTGGCGCCTACTCGGTGTAGATGATGGAGCGGGTAGTACAAAATTTTGTATATGACCCCCATTCTGCATGTTTATATTAATCTGAATAATCAACTAATAGTAATCTTATTAATTTGTTTGCAGTGAAAGATTTCTCAATTATATTAACAAAAGAATTACACGTGGGAATTGCACTTTGCATGGCTAAACTAATTGTAAACTAACATATGTACGCATACTAATAGTAGAAAATCAGAATATTGCATGATATATGTTGCTTTTGTGATGTAATTGTAAGTTGTGCTTCATTGAGTGAGTATAAACGCTTTGAATGTTGCTATTCTGCTAGATAATTACTTACACATAAGGGTATTAGTGAGGGTTTAACATTTTATTAGCCATTTCTATGTTTTAATTAAGTTTTTGTGTTTGTTTTGCTTAAGTTGACCATTTCGGCCTAATCCAAAATGGCTGAACGAGACGCTTAACGTGACTACTCCTGACAACACGAGGTTCTGGGTGAAGTGCGCATGCGTCACCGCCAGCAACAATGGCCTAGTCCTGACCCCAGGAGATGGTGTTCTAGTCAAGGACACTCTGGGAGCTTCGCCAACGACAATACAAAGAACTGTCTTAAAACCGGAACCAGCAAGTGCGATGACTTCATTTTGCGGACTATGTGAGAACTGTACCGGACGACCCCAAGTCCTCCAATCAGAACTTTCCAAAACCCCAATCTTGATACATTTTGACATTAATTTCATCATAAAAGTAGGTAGTGAAATGAACTAAAAAAACTCTTCTTTGACGAACTCGATTTCCTGACGTTATGCTGACGGAGAGGACGGTGACACTGCTGGACAGCTGTTATCCTGAATCTTTGAGAGACTGAATTGCGGCCTGACTTTGATGAATTTAAAGGTTTTTCCCCGACTTGACTGACTTAGAGGACGACTTTTTAGCCAGAATAGGTAAATATAATGTTTCATGGATTGGATGATGATTTCTAACGATTTGCAATTTTCTTAATTAAATGATATTTGATTAATTGATAAATGTGTTGCGTCAATTATTTGAAAAGAAACTAGGATAAAGAGTAGAGTATAGATAGCTGAATGGTTCCACTAAACTACAAAACAACTAAATGATTCATCTCCTAATGAGGGGAATATCACAAGGTTGGAGTTAATAGTATTAAATGTATTTAGGGTTTTAGGTAAAGATATTCCTCTCATGTCAGCGTTTGGAAACTTATTCCTCTAGGGAAGCAGATCAATGAAGTATGAGTGTTGGTGTTATGGGCCCCACCAATGAATGTATTTGAGTGAATTTGCTATTGTGGTATTTGGTCTGTGACGAAGGGGGAATTTGATGTTCCACGCTGCAACATAGACACTGGCCAATCACAAGTGGCATTGCAGGGGAATGTGAGTAGATAATCTACAAGTTCAAACACACATCTGTGATGTTGTCGAAATGTCCACTGTCCTGCAGCAAATAGGCAACCCCTCCAAAACAGCCACGATGTACACAGTCATGCAGTCTGTATGTAAACATATACAATCCGACAACACACATGTGAACACGAGGGACAATCAACAGCGGAGCAGCCCGAACCTCTCTTCTCTGATGACAAAGAGGACCACCACAGCTTTGACTCCGACACCCTTCAAGAGTTCATTGACTGTCTCCACAGCCCACCTCCAGGAGCAGGGCAGCCCAGCTGCAACGAGGACACCCCACCCCCTGCACAGACCACACAGCAGGCAGCACCCACCACCGCGGCTGCCTCCAAGGACCCCCACGAAGAACACATGGCCTTCCAACTCCATGTGTTGGGATGCCAGGAGCAGCTGGCTGAACAGGTGCAGGTGGACTTCGACCACATGGCAGACAAATTATATTCCATACGTGGGTGTCTAAGTCTCATCAGGGACCACTCACAGTCCCTAACAGACACCCACAGTCCTCTCCATGCTCTCTAACGAACCATGGCTGACATCGCCAGAGTCCTGACTCTGAGACAAGAACGACTGTCTAGTCATAGTGGCTCCAGCGAGGTCGCCAGGGAGTTGGGACTCATGCGGAGGCTCATGGAGACCATGGAGCGGGCCAATGAGGAAAGAGCAGCTGCCATGGCTCCACACCAGCGAGAGGTAGCTGGATTCCACAATGACCTAAAAACCATCCTCATGGCATTGCTGCCACAAGGCCTGGCGCTGATGCATGCTGCTGCTACCACTACATCCACATCTCCGCCCCCTGAAGTGTTAGTGCCACACAGTGCGGCAGACATTCCAACTCTGGTCCCTGAGGTGTCACTGCCACACAGTGCTGGAGAAAGGCCAGCATCACCCACATGTGAGGCACATGAGACAGCAGAGGACAAAGATGCTGAAGAAACTGCCTTACTGGTATGGAGAAAACTGTAGCATTCATCTCCGCCATATGGCCGATTTCAGCTTGGTTCTGCCCTCTGCATCACCTTCCACTGTCCTCCGATACACTCTGCGACACTCACCTTGGACCTCGCAATGGACTGCCATATTCTGTTTATCGCCAATCATACAGCTAACAGACTGCGTACTGAACTCTTCCTCTTCCTTTGGACTTGTCATTCCCTGAAGGACTCTGGCTGGCCCTCCATGGGCCAGCATTGTAAAGTGGGGTTTGCATGGCCCTGTACTGCTCCGGATGCAACACTCCACTGAATATGCATTAAACATTCCGAATCACACAGATGTGTTGTATCTATGGTCTTTCAAGTGTGATAGTATGGATAAATGTAGGGTAAGTGAATTCCTCTTACGTCCATGTGGCTCATGTCGTTGGACTTGGGTCACAGGGTGACACATTGCTGAATGTTGTCAGGGTGGCACCATCGCAACAACAGCGACACACGCATTTGTTATTTCCTTGTCCAGCCCTGTACGGAACAACACCCAGAGCCCCGGGGTCATTGTTCAAACCCTTACGCTGGACTGGCATACGCCAGGCCAGCCCACTCAGCTTACGCTTACGGGGGGGACAACGCTACATGTCCCAGGTCTTCCCTGTAGGGATCGGCTGCTCACAGGTCTAGTTGTAAGCATGCCACAGCCACTCCCTCACAGCTGGTGTACACCCACACCACATACATCCAGCACCCGCTTCACAGCACATGGGACCCTGCCAATAAAAAGGGCGAGGCGCAAGTGCTCAACGCCATTTCCAACCTCTCACACGGTGTATACGTGTGGTGTGCATGTAGGCATGGGGGCCCAGGGGCCTGCAACATCACATTCTGCAGGCCCGGAGGTGACATGATGGCGTCCACACCACGATACCCAATAATAGAGGGCCCATGACTTGCGGGGCACAGACTTATTGGTACCGGATACACTGTGGCCGGCACAGAAACACTGCCACGGGACGGTGACTTTTGATGCACTGAGGTAGGGGCACCGTAAGTGCTGAGCGGGTGTGCAGCCTGCGATGATGCCCCGTCCCTGCGGTCCGGACTGCTCAGGTTTTGTGTGCCCTGCTGGACCGCAGTGTAAGCCTGAGCCAACGGACAGCGGGAGCCTACCTCCACAAGGCGTGGTCTCTTGGCTCACAGAGTTAGTGGCACCTCAAGGGCTGAGCGGGTGTGCAGCCTGCGATGATGCCAGTGCACTAGTATGTCCTCTGCCATGGCAAAATTAAGACCCAGCATCAAAAGTGAGACCTGGTGGCCTGCGGAGTGGGGGTGCATGATGTGGAGGGTAGCATGTCCACAGACTCCGGGCTTGTGGCCTGCAACGGCACATGGTGGGCCCTCTTTTCTACACACTGGTGGCGGAAGGTGAGAAGTGAGGCCTGGGTGCGCAAGGGGCTGGGGTGCATCTGCATAGGCGCGCAGGGGCAGGCATGCCCCACTGGGTGGCGGGAGGGGCTTGGCTGCATCTGACTGGGTACGCAGGTGCGGTCAGGCGATGATGTCTTGTGCAATTGTATGTAATGTGCCATTCATGTATCTGGACTCTGTTTCAGGTGCTGGGTCTGTCTCAGATGTGGGACCTGGTGAACTGCACTACATATCGGCACGTGGTTCGAGACACACCGGTGGCAGCAGGTGAGCAGTGTGGCCTAGGTGCGCAGTGTCGGCACTCTCTCTCTCTGTCCCTCTCTTCTTTTCTCTCTCTCTTCCCCCTCTCTGTCCGTCTATCTCTCTCTCCCCCTCTCTGTCCATCTATCTCTCTCTCTCCCTTTCTGTCCCTCTAGCTCTCTCTCCCCCTCTCTGTCCGTCTATATCTCTCTCTCCCTCTCTTTCTCTCTCTCTCCTTCGCTCTCTCTCTGTCCCATGATGTGCGCAGGACACACCTTCTCATCATGATTTTTGTCTTGCAGGCTGTGACCTACAGATTGTCCCGAGGGGAGCCGCCATGTGTCTTCACTTCTGTTCTGTGTTTATTTTAATACATTTTCATTTGTTGCCTCGAAGGTGAATGTGTGATGCTCATTATTGTGACGACACTTGCATGTCACCAGATGTGATTGTGCGACATCAGGCAGATTATTTGGTACATGATTCCGTGTAGTTGATGTGGCATGTCTTTGGCCGAGGGGGGTGTGCCGGGGAGGGGAGGGTCCTGGAGGTGGTTGCGGTGGGTGTTGTGGCCCTCTTGGGTGTCTGGCACGCATGTTCAGTGGCTCCATGGCATCTGTTGTTCTTCAGCTGTGGCTCTGGGCTCGGCTCCCTTTTGTGGTGCAGGCTGCCGTCCGACTTTGCACCAGGCCAGAGCAGGTGTTAATTTTCTGCTGCTAACGTGCCTTATCGCATGTTTCGTGGTCTTTTCGCTGATCTGGCTGGTCGTTGAGAATGTTGTGGAGTGGTGTTTTGCGGCTTTTTGCACGGGAACGCCTACTCTGCATCTCATTAGCGATAGTTGCCGGGGTCATCTGTGGCGATGTTTTTTGCGGCTGCTATCGCGGGTAAACTGCTGCATTGGGCTGTTAGCACCAGCTTGTGAATGGGGTGATAAATTTATCATGACTTTGGCTGAGATAAAGTGACGTTAACTCGGCGATAGCTCCTTGAGAATATGCCCCAGAGTGTTTGTCAACATTCTCAAAAAGGAAAGGGTCCCCTGCGAACCCTTTGCAGTTTGTGAATGGCTTGCCACCAGTTTTGAATGGCAATAAACTATTTTGGTTTTGCAATAGTATTTTGTTTGGAAAACATTAATACACACCTTAAGGAATCAGTATTTGAGAGTGACGCCCCAGACACACCCACACCCCTTCCATTATGTTCACTCAACCCGTTTAATGATCCAGAAAAGGTTTTTGAACCGTTAGACGGTTTAGTACATTGCAAAACCTGTTTTAGCTGTGGTGCTGAAACTGAGGGTGTGCGACCGTTAAAACACTTTGACCAGAAGGCCCTTTTTCCCAGTCCAGCATTTTCTTCACTAGAATGTAATAAACTGATACTAAATGGTTCAGATGAAGCAGGACTTCTGGAATTTCATTTTTTTGATTATTGTTAAAGCCTGGAAGTTGAAATATTTGCCAGGTGTGTTTATGTTTAAGCTAGGACCTTGAAAGCCCCTACCATGAGTACGTGAAAGGCTGCGCACACAGGGCACCGACCTAGGCATAAGCAGCAGCGCGCGTAATGTGAGACACTTCACGAAATTCTGACCCATCTGATTCCGAATATGGCATGAATCGATCTCCCGAAGAACACTGCCACTGCAAACACTGGAGATAAAGTCACAGTTGGCATTTCCCCAAAATGGTATTCATGGATGCAGGAGGCAGTGGCGGCTCGCAGCAGTAACGCTGTGAGGCGGGAAGGCAGGGCAGGGCTGGATGGGGGGGGGTAGTGGAGTCCGACATACAACGGCAGATATTTATGTATTTATTTACGTTTACCTTTGCCGTCGTATGTTGGATTCCCCTACCCTCCCACCCAGCCACACCCCCGCCTCACTGCGTTACCGCTGCGAGCCGCCACTGGGAGGGCTTAAGCCAGTGATTCCCAAACTTGTTTGACCTGCGGCTCCCTTGACCCATTGGCCATTGCCCATTGCTCCCCCCTGTTTTTTCTTGGGGGAGAGTGGGGTGGTGTAAGCCCGGCCTCAGGAGTACTTGCATTTTTCTCCCGTAAAATGATTGGGATGAAGCTTATGAAGGTATTATAATCATATACGCAGGGTGTTTCATATAACTAAGGCGAAGCCTCTAATAAAATATTCCTACTTACACTTCTTTGCCCAGTGGCGTAGCTAGGGGGGGTGGTGGGGGCGGTCCACCCCAGGCGGCACTATTTTGGGGGCGGACAAAGGCATTCAGATAAGGCTCGGCTTGCTCTCGTGGACGTTCAGGGACGGGCAGAGAAGGAATAGGACTCTGGCAATATCCTCTTCTTTTTTTGTGCTGTCAGCTGTCCCCCCCTCTCTTCCTATTATTCCCTCTCTTTCTGTCTTGCTCCTCACTTACTGAAAACCGTAACTTGAAGAAATGGTTCACAACCTCTTTCCTTGTTTCATTTAGTTGCTTCCATGTGAAATGGATCCAAAAAAGAAAAACACTCTTGCAGGAAATGCCCTTTTTCTGACATTTTTCTATTCCGAAGTGCAGCGGGATGGAGAGAAATAGAAGGTTTTAAATATGAAAAATAAATACATAACTAAATAAAGCAAGACAGAGTGGTTGCAAAGTGGCCAGATTGGTTTTATTCACATTCAAATACATCAGCCTCACTTTACGGAGTTTGCCAGTAAAGCGCTACTTTTGTTTTCTCCTCTTTCTTTGAACAGCATTGTTGTCCCCAGGTGGGGAAGTGCACCATTCCTGGAGGGACTGCAATACCTGGTTGATGGGTGGATTGGAAAACAAAATGTGTACCATGGCTCTGTTTATGGTTGTGGTCTTTTTAAACCATACTGCTTACGTTTTGTAATGGACATTGAAACGGTTCCCTTCAGGGCCCTTTAGTCATGTCCTTAACTTTTCAGGTAAAACCACTCGCTGATTTCTGAATAGTGAGTGAGAGATCGTTAAGGTAACCACGTTGTTTCTGCTTACATTTCACATGCTTTACTTAATCTTGCATTCCCTATGAGTGTTTGCTATTACTCTTATCAAGTGCATAATTTGAGCCACATCCAAGTGTTTATAGCGGGCACAATTAGGTTGTAGCTGAAGGCAGTGAGAGTTTTTCTTTGTGGGGCAGTATGGTGTTCAGTGGGGGAGAGGATGTGGCACTATGGCCAGAGCTGTCAAATTTGGAACTGGGGAACTGGGTTCAGCCTTCATGACCAGTCCACCAGACCACTCTACTGAGGGAGCATATTCCCATGCTAGACCTTAGAAGCCCCCACTAAACCTTAGAAGGCTTGATGTCTTAGCACAAGCAGGTGTACCCTAGTGGTGTCAATTGTGAGTTAACCTTGAAGGCCTGTCCACCACAATCCATACTGAAGTTCATCTCTAGTCTTGCGAGCAGGCCTACGAAGCAGCACACCCTAGAGAAACAGTGATCCAGTAACTGTGACTCTGTCACTGAGGTCACATGAACCTTGAGCAGGTTAGGGCGGTGCGAACGGTGTGACCGCACTGGGTACCTATTTCGGGTGGGTGCGTAGTGTTTGCAAATATATTGTGGTTTAAAAAAAAACTTGCTGCCTCCTTTCTGGCCTCCAGCAATTTTCAGAAACAATAAAAATGTCATGATAACTTCGGTGATTAATGTTCTTCCTTGAGAGAGATCCGAGTTTTGTCTAGTGGAAGGGTTGACTCCTGGAAAGGTAGCACAGTGGGTTAATGTGCCTGCTGCAAAGAACATGTACCATGCAGATCACAAAGTGCACTGCTTTAATGGGGGGACCATGATGAATGGTCATTTAATGTCAGCTGTAGATGATGGATCCCTGAACAGTGTCATGTATTTGCATGTTTGCATTGTGCTGAGGGGATTACCAGGTAATTGTTCACGCAGCTCTCTGATGGATGTCACATGCGCTTTTTCTGAGTCCCCAGATAGATCAAGCAGTCTGTGTGTTCTCTTTTGTACTGCCAGTCACTGCCAGTCACCGGTGTATTCAACTGTGTAGCCTTGGACCGTGTCATGTATGTGCATGTAACTTGCATGATTGAGGTAACTATTAGTGGCGATACTACGTGTCTCTCGGTCCTCTTTCAAGTGCTTGCCGTCCTTTTTCCCCAGCAACCCACCCCCCACCCCCGGGGCGGCAGTCTGAGGGATAGCCCCGGGCACCACAAGCTCTAGCTACGCCTCTGTCTTTGCCCATGCCTTTTTTAGTGCATGCTATCAAACTTTTTTATCCCACTTACAGTGCAACCCTATGCATGTAGGCCCCATTGCCAGATTGTTTCTGCACTTGAAGAATATTTGCATACACTTCCCATGTCATACGTACCAACATACCTGTCTCAGCAGGGTGACTCACAATTTTGTAAACCACATACAGCTTTATTTTTGCTATTTCCTCCCTAAAATTGCATCCAAATCAATGCAAGTAAATAAATTCCTTATTTTTTTTCTAAACGTCCCTCTTTCTTTGGGAGTGTTGGAACGTTGGTATTAAGTGAAATGTGGAGGTCATCTCCCTTGACATGCCATCAATTAAGCACTATGTTTACAGCTTTAGGCATGTCACTTACAAATCATCGGCATCATGCGTTTAAGTCTAATTACTTTAACTAAAGCCAACCGACCCTCCAACATTAAATGAATTAAAGTGCTTGGTGCACGGCTCCCCTGGCTAGGTTTGTTGGCTCCCCAGGGAGCCACGGCACACAGTTTGGGAACCACTGGCTTAAGCCATAAGAGAACAGCTACGTTTGAAATTGTGAGCTTTATCAATGGAGGCTCGAAGAGGCCAAGCACTGGCTCCTTTGGTCTCTGTAAGGAACTGCGGGATGTGGGGAAGATGTCCAATAAAACTGCACTTATTTTGTAACAATAATTTACGTAAATGGGTCGCGACACTGCTCGTCATGCTGCAAATAACCCCAAAGGATTCTGGATAGTGTAGTGGCTACGGTGAGTACGCCTACGCCACGAGTATATAGAAATATAATGCCATCCCTGGACACGTGTTTCGAGGTAATTGCCTCTCGTCAGCAGGGAGCAGGTAGGTATGCGGGGTGCCGATGACTGCCATATATATAGGTAAAATACCTTCCAAGGCGCGCAGGTGCAGACACCGGGCTCGTCAGCCAAAGTCACTCGAATGAGCTATTAGTAATTTACGTGAATGGGTCGCGACACTGCTCGTCATGCTGCAAATAACCCCAAAGGATTCTGGATAGTGTAGTGGCTACGGTGAGTACGCCTACGCCACGAGTAAATAGAAATATAATGCCATCCCTGGACACGTGTTTCGAGGTAATTGCCTCTCGTCAGCAGGGAGCAGGTAGGTATGCGGGGTGCCGATGACTGCCATATATATAGGTAAAATACCTTCCAAGGCGCGCAGGTGCAGACACCGGGCTCGTCAGCCAAAGTCGCTCGAATGAGCTATTAGTAATTTACGTAAATGGGTCGCGACACTGCTCGTCATGCTGCAAATAACCCCAAAGGATTCTGGATAGTGTAGT
Source organism: Triturus cristatus (assembly GCF_964204655.1). Classification (NCBI taxonomy): domain Eukaryota; kingdom Metazoa; phylum Chordata; class Amphibia; order Caudata; family Salamandridae; genus Triturus; species Triturus cristatus. The sequence continues at coordinate 694,958,240 of NC_140588.1, forward strand.
GGCTACGGTGAGTACGCCTACGCCACGAGTATATAGAAATATAATGCCATCCCTGGACACGTGTTTCGAGGTAATTGCCTCTCGTCAGCAGGGAGCAGGTAGGTATGCGGGGTGCCGATGACTGCCATATATATAGGTAAAATACCTTCCAAGGCGCGCAGGTGCAGACACCGGGCTCGTCAGCCAAAGTCGCTCGAATGAGCTATTAGTAATTTACGTAAATGGGTCGCGACACTGCTCGTCATGCTGCAAATAACCCCAAAGGATTCTGGATAGTGTAGTGGCTACGGTGAGTACGCCTACGCCACGAGTATATAGAAATATAATGCCATCCCTGGACACATGTTTCGAGGTAATTGCCTCTCGTCAGCAGGGAGCAGGTAGGTATGCGGGGTGCCGATGACTGCCATATATATAGGTAAAATACCTTCCAAGGCGCGCAGGTGCAGACACCGGGCTTGTCAGCCAAAGTCGCTCGAATGAGCTATTAGTAATTTACGTAAATGGGTCGCGACACTGCTCGTCATGCTGCAAATAACCCCAAAGGATTCTGGATAGTGTAGTGGCTACGGTGAGTACGCCTACGCCACGAGTATATAGAAATATAATGCCATCCCTGGACACGTGTTTCGAGGTAATTGTCTCTCGTCAGCAGGGAGCAGGTAGGTATGCGGGGTGCCGATGACTGCCATATATATAGGTAAAATACCTTCCAAGGCGCGCAGGTGCAGACACCGGGCTCGTCAGCCAAAGTCGCTCGAATGAGCTATTAGTAATTTACGTAAATGGGTCGCGACACTGCTCGTCATGCTGCAAATAACCCCAAAGGATTCTGGATAGTGTAGTGGCTACAGTGAGTACGCCTACGCCACGAGTATATAGAAATATAATTCCATCCGTGGACACGTGTTTCGAGGTAATTGCCTCTCGTCAGCAGGGAGCAGGTAGGTATGCGGGGTGCCGATGACTGCCATATATATAGGTAAAATACCTTTCAAGGCGCGCAGGTGCAGACACCGGGCTCGTCAGCCAAAGTCGCTCGAATGAGCTATTAGTAATTTACGTAAATGGGTCGCGACACTGCTCGTCATGCTGCAAATAACCCCAAAGGATTCTGGATAGTGTAGTGGCTACGGTGAGTACGCCTACGCCACGAGTATATAGAAATATAATGCCATCCCTGGACACGTGTTTCGAGGTAATTGCCTCTCGTCAGCAGGGAGCAGGTAGGTATGCGGGGTGCCGATGACTGCCATATATATAGGTAAAATACCTTCCAAGGCGCGCAGGTGCAGACACCGGGCTCGTCAGCCAAAGTCGCTCGAATGAGCTATTAGTAATTTACGTAAATGGGTCGCGACACTGCTCGTCATGCTGCAAATAACCCCAAAGGATTCTGGATAGTGTAGTGGCTACGGTGAGTACGCCTACGCCACGAGTATATAGAAATATAATGCCATCCCTGGACACGTGTTTCGAGGTAATTGCCTCTCGTCAGCAGGGAGCAGGTAGGTATGCGGGGTGCCGATGACTGCCATATATATAGATAAAATACCTTCCAAGGCGCGCAGGTGCAGACACCGGGCTCGTCAGCCAAAGTCGCTCGAATGAGCTATTAGTAATTTACGTAAATGGGTCGCGACACTGCTCGTCATGCTGCAAATAACCCCAAAGGATTCTGGATAGTGTAGTGGCTACGGTGAGTACGCCTACGCCACGAGTATATAGAAATATAATGCCATCCCTGGACACGTGTTTCGAGGTAATTGCCTCTCGTCAGCAGGGAGCAGGTAGGTATGCGGGGTGCCGATGACTGCCATATATATAGGTAAAATACCTTCCAAGGCGCGCAGGTGCAGACACCGGGCTCGTCAGCCAAAGTCGCTCGAATGAGCTATTAGTAATTTACGTAAATGGGTCGCGACACTGCTCGTCATGCTGCAAATAACCCCAAAGGATTCTGGATAGTGTAGTGGCTACGGTGAGTACGCCTACGCCACGAGTAAATAGAAATATAATGCCATCCCTGGACACGTGTTTCGAGGTAATTGCCTCTCGTCAGCAGGGAGCAGGTAGGTATGCGGGGTGCCGATGACTGCCATATATATAGGTAAAATACCTTCCAAGGCGCGCAGGTGCAGACACCGGGCTCGTCAGCCAAAGTCGCTCGAATGAGCTATTAGTAATTTACGTAAATGGGTCGCGACACTGCTCGTCATGCTGCAAATAACCCCAAAGGATTCTGGATAGTGTAGTGGCTACGGTGAGTACGCCTACGCCACGAGTATATAGAAATATAATGCCATCCCTGGACACGTGTTTCGAGGTAATTGCCTCTCGTCAGCAGGGAGCAGGTAGGTATGCGGGGTGCCGATGACTGCCATATATATAGGTAAAATACCTTCCAAGGCGCGCAGGTGCAGACACCGGGCTCGTCAGCCAAAGTCGCTCGAATGAGCTATTAGTAATTTACGTAAATGGGTCGCGACACTGCTCGTCATGCTGCAAATAACCCCAAAGGATTCTGGATAGTGTAGTGGCTACGGTGAGTACGCCTACGCCACGAGTATATAGAAATATAATGCCATCCCTGGACACATGTTTCGAGGTAATTGCCTCTCGTCAGCAGGGAGCAGGTAGGTATGCGGGGTGCCGATGACTGCCATATATATAGGTAAAATACCTTCCAAGGCGCGCAGGTGCAGACACCGGGCTTGTCAGCCAAAGTCGCTCGAATGAGCTATTAGTAATTTACGTAAATGGGTCGCGACACTGCTCGTCATGCTGCAAATAACCCCAAAGGATTCTGGATAGTGTAGTGGCTACGGTGAGTACGCCTACGCCACGAGTATATAGAAATATAATGCCATCCCTGGACACGTGTTTCGAGGTAATTGTCTCTCGTCAGCAGGGAGCAGGTAGGTATGCGGGGTGCCGATGACTGCCATATATATAGGTAAAATACCTTCCAAGGCGCGCAGGTGCAGACACCGGGCTCGTCAGCCAAAGTCGCTCGAATGAGCTATTAGTAATTTACGTAAATGGGTCGCGACACTGCTCGTCATGCTGCAAATAACCCCAAAGGATTCTGGATAGTGTAGTGGCTACGGTGAGTACGCCTACGCCACGAGTATATAGAAATATAATTCCATCCGTGGACACGTGTTTCGAGGTAATTGCCTCTCGTCAGCAGGGAGCAGGTAGGTATGCGGGGTGCCGATGACTGCCATATATATAGGTAAAATACCTTCCAAGGCGCGCAGGTGCAGACACCGGGCTCGTCAGCCAAAGTCGCTCGAATGAGCTATTAGTAATTTACGTAAATGGGTCGCGACACTGCTCGTCATGCTGCAAATAACCCCAAAGGATTCTGGATAGTGTAGTGGCTACGGTGAGTACGCCTACGCCACGAGTATATAGAAATATAATGCCATCCCTGGACACGTGTTTCGAGGTAATTGCCTCTCGTCAGCAGGGAGCAGGTAGGTATGCGGGGTGCCGATGACTGCCATATATATAGGTAAAATACCTTCCAAGGCGCGCAGGTGCAGACACCGGGCTCGTCAGCCAAAGTCGCTCGAATGAGCTATTAGTAATTTACGTAAATGGGTCGCGACACTGCTCGTCATGCTGCAAATAACCCCAAAGGATTCTGGATAGTGTAGTGGCTACGGTGAGTACGCCTACGCCACGAGTATATAGAAATATAATGCCATCCCTGGACACGTGTTTCGAGGTAATTGCCTCTCGTCAGCAGGGAGCAGGTAGGTATGCGGGGTGCCGATGACTGCCATATATATAGATAAAATACCTTCCAAGGCGCGCAGGTGCAGACACCGGGCTCGTCAGCCAAAGTCGCTCGAATGAGCTATTAGTAATTTACGTAAATGGGTCGCGACACTGCTCGTCATGCTGCAAATAACCCCAAAGGATTCTGGATAGTGTAGTGGCTACGGTGAGTACGCCTACGCCACGAGTATATAGAAATATAATGCCATCCCTGGACACGTGTTTCGAGGTAATTGCCTCTCGTCAGCAGGGAGCAGGTAGGTATGCGGGGTGCCGATGACTGCCATATATATAGGTAAAATACCTTCCAAGGCGCGCAGGTGCAGACACCGGGCTCGTCAGCCAAAGTCGCTCGAATGAGCTATTAGTAATTTACGTAAATGGGTCGCGACACTGCTCGTCATGCTGCAAATAACCCCAAAGGATTCTGGATAGTGTAGTGGCTACGGTGAGTACGCCTACGCCACGAGTATATAGAAATATAATGCCATCCCTGGACACGTGTTTCGAGGTAATTGCCTCTCGTCAGCAGGGAGCAGGTAGGTATGCGGGGTGCCGATGACTGCCATATATATAGGTAAAATACCTTCCAAGGCGCGCAGGTGCAGACACCGGGCTCGTCAGCCAAAGTCGCTCGAATGAGCTATTAGTAATTTACGTAAATGGGTCGCGACACTGCTCGTCATGCTGCAAATAACCCCAAAGGATTCTGGATAGTGTAGTGGCTACGGTGAGTACGCCTACGCCACGAGTATATAGAAATATAATGCCATCCCTGGACACGTGTTTCGAGGTAATTGCCTCTCGTCAGCAGGGAGCAGGTAGGTATGCGGGGTGCCGATGACTGCCATATATATAGGTAAAATACCTTCCAAGGCGCGCAGGTGCAGACACCGGGCTCGTCAGCCAAAGTCGCTCGAATGAGCTATTAGTAATTTACGTAAATGGGTCGCGACACTGCTCGTCATGCTGCAAATAACCCCAAAGGATTCTGGATAGTGTAGTGGCTACGGTGAGTATGCCTACGCCACGAGTATATAGAAATATAATGCCATCTCTGGACACGTGTTTCGAGGTAATTGCCTCTCGTCAGCAGGGAGCAGGTAGGTATGCGGGGTGCCGATGACTGCCATATATATAGGTAAAATACCTTCCAAGGCGCGCAGGTGCAGACACCGGGCTCGTCAGCCAAAGTCGCTCGAATGAGCTATTAGTAATTTACGTAAATGGGTCGCGACACTGCTCGTCATGCTGCAAATAACCCCAAAGGATTCTGGATAGTGTAGTGGCTACGGTGAGTACGCCTACGCCACGAGTATATAGAAATATAATGCCATCCCTGGACACGTGTTTCGAGGTAATTGCCTCTCGTCAGCAGGGAGCAGGTAGGTATGCGGGGTGCCGATGACTGCCATATATATAGGTAAAATACCTTCCAAGGCGCGCAGGTGCAGACACCGAGCGACTTTGGGCTGACGAGCCTGGTGTCTGCACCTGGGCGCCTTGAATGGTACTTTACCTATATATTTTGGCAGTCTACTTGGCACCCCGCATACCTACCTGCTCCCTGCTGACGAGAGGCAATTACCTCGAAACACGTGTCCAGGGATGGCATTATTTCACATACTCGTGGCATAGGCGTACTCACCGCTGCCACTACATTATCCAGAATTCTTTGGGGCTATTTGCTAGTATGACGAGCAGTGTCGCGACCCACTACGTAAACTATTTAAAGCTCTTTCGAGCGACTTTGGGCTGACGAGCCTGGTGTCTGCACCTGCGCGCCTTGAAAGGTACTTTACCTATATATTTTGGCAGTCTACTTGGCACCCCGCATACCTACCTGCTCCCTGCTGACGAGAGGCAATTACCTCGAAACACGTGTCCATGGATGGCATTATTTCACATACTCGTGGCATAGGCGTACTCACCACTGCCACTACATTATCCAGAATTCTTTGGGGCTATTTGCTAGTATGACGAGCAGTGTCGCGACCCACTACGTAAACTTATTTTGTAACAATACTGCCCTTGAAACCCGTTTGGCTCTCATTAATGCTTCTGTAAAATGGACTGTAATTGCTGAACATGTCCCCAAAATACCCTGAATGCGATCCAGCTAATTTTAGGTTAGGAGCGACAAGGCATTGTTCCTTGAAGTCACGCTGGAATAGTTTCCAAATATTGGCCTGAGAAAGGACGCCTGTCCGCAGGATTAAGGATTTTTCCTCTGAAGAAAGCACATACCTTTGCGCATTTCAAGGAAGCTGGCAAGGTGCAGCCCTCACACGGCCAGTGCATCTGGAGGAACAAGTGGAAGAGAGGGCCACATCCTGCCACCACAAGCTTCTGCGAGGCTATCACAGGAAGCACTTGATAGACTAGCCTGACACTGCCACACCAGCTGCTTCCTTCTTCTATTTCAAGGGTTCTTGCTCAGTTCCTTGCCCGCTGTCGCTCTCTCCGCTTCCAGGACCTCTCCAGCCAGCTGTGCTCCTCCAGGAGCGTCACAGATCTCACACGGTGTCTCTGGCTATTGTTCTCTGCAGCTCTTGCATTCCACAGGCCAATGGAAGGAAATGCCATGGGACCCCAGGGAGAAACGCTTTAGAAGCCACGTTTAAGTGTTCTGCCCTCAAAGGGACAAGATGGAAAATCCCAGTAGCGGCATCTCATGAGTTTTGGTTAGTTATGCGACGAGCATAATTAGATTAACATACAGCAGCCAATATTTCTCTGATTCCCAATCATATTATTGTATATGTGCAGTGTAGTTTGCGGCGTTGCAAGCAGAGATATTGTGAATGGAGAGTTATGGCGAGGAACCCCCCTGCAGTGTAATGGGTGCATCTTCATATGACACTGTTGATAGCTGCACCTTCATAGTGCATTTTTGCACCATAACACTGTACTTTGTGATAAGAGAAATAATTGCCAGTTTGTGGTTTTCTCTGCTGTGGATCAAATAATGTGAATGCGAAAAAAGCATCCAAAGGGAGTAGTTTGAGTGACCCGAGTGCTGCCCAGATGGAAAAAAAGCTGCAACCAAGTAAGCGTACGAGTGTTTGCTTCCGACATGAACCGCTGGATCCACCTTTACAGGAGATACTTGGATATGCGATCTCAGCTCAAGACACAGAAACTTGATTTCGCAAAACTTTAAAGAGATTGAAAACTGCAAGGAATTCTTCAGGTTTACCACATGGTTAACAGGGTATTGCCCTGAGAAAGACCTCCACTAATTTTTCGGTCCCAGTTTTAAGGAGTTCAAAACACATCGGCACATACAGCCAATAGATGTGAATGACAAAACTAGGGGATATCCCACGCATTTCTATAGAAGCTTAACAGTTCTACACTTGTGGACATTGGGATATCTTTGAGAAAACAAACCATTCTCCTTTGGACGCAAAAGCCACATAGATGGTGGACGGAATGCAGAGTAAATCAAACATTCACCCCCAGTCAAAAGATCTGTGTAAAATCCATAGTTCTTTTGCTCACCATGCCACCCCAGTTTAGACCCAGCCATATGTAAATCAGTCTTGACCCTATGCCTCATGGGAACAGTCCAGACCAAACTGCCAAGCCAGGTCCTCTCTGGACAGGAAACAAGCATCCTGGGACCAGTTTCAGGGCATCAGCCAGGCTAGCTTGAATCCAGTGGCACAGTGAGCCAAGGACCCACGTCTGGGCATACCCAGAGAACTTAGGGCGAAAAAATCAAAAGATAATGCATGGAATGCAGAGTAAATCAAACTTTCTCCCCCAGTCAATAGATCTGGGTTTAATGCATCATTATTTTGCTCACCATGCCACCCCAGTTTAGACCCAGCCATATGCAAATCAGTCTTTACCCTGTAGCCGCGGCCGCTGCAGGTAAGAGTGGTGAGGTGGTGGGGCCGGCTGGGAGGGGGATTTCGAGAGATGACCACAAGGGAAAATTAAATAAATAATTTACCTTCGTGATTGTCGCTCAAAATCCCCCCCAGACGGCCCACCACTCTTACCTGCAGCAGCCGTGGCTGTTACCCTGTGACTCATGGGATCAGTCAAGACCGAACTGCCAAGCAAGGTCCTCCCTGGACTAGAAACAAGCATCCTGGGAGCAGTTTTGTACTGGGGTGAATGTATAACATTGCTCTGCATTCTGTCCATCAATTGTTCTTTTTGCATTTGTCACCCCAAGTGGGACGGGTATGCCCAGACATGGGTCCTGTGCTCTCCATGCCACTGGAGTCAAGCTAGCCTGGCTGATGTGGGGTGAAACCCCGAAACCTGTCCTAGGATGCTTGTTTCCAGTCCAGGGAGGACCTGGAGTGGCAGTTCGGGCTGGACTGTTCCCATATGGAGCAGGGTCAAGACTGATTTGCATTTAGTTCAGGGCCGGACTGAGAACCACAATAGGCCCTGGCAAAGTGCTCGGCCGGCTCCCCCCCACGAGCTCTTTTCCAGGGCCGGTTTTCGGCCGATTTCGTTACGGGCCGATTTTGCAGCTATGCTGCAAAAACGGCCCTGTAACACAAACGGCCCCCAGGGGCCCAAAACTGGCCCTAACCTGTGCGGCGCACCGGGAGATTGCCCAGTGCCCTCTACGGCCAGTCCGGCCCTGATTTAGTTGTGTCCAAACTGGAATGACATGGGTAGCAAAAAGACAATGGATTTAGGCCCAGATCTTTGTACTCGTGTGAATGTATGACATTGTTCTTCATTCTGTCCATCAATTGTTCTTTTTGCATTTATCTTCTCTTTTGGACAGCATGGATTGCTAGATTGAAACAATTTTTCATAAAAAAGAACTGCCAGTGGCATTGTATGTGTCGGATACTTATAAATGTTGTTGGATTTTTCATTTTCAATAGGGTAGTGTCTTGTGGATTATTGTATGTCTTTAAAGTTTTCATTTGACTTCTCGCACTGAGTCTATAAAGTACTGTTTGATTTAATATACTTAATTATATCTTTATGCACAGCTGTTAATGAATTTGTGTATACATTTATAAGAGTGGATCGATGGCTGGGGGAAGGGGGGTATTTTAAGTTATGCAGTTGTTATTAATGATCCCTACCACATGGGCCTGATGAGGATCAAACCCTGTCTTGTACACAATTGTGCATGTGTCACTGCATGTGTGCACTTAGATGGCCATCTTGAAATGGAGTTTGTTTAACAGGAAAAACAGTCCAAGATTGCCAGTCATGATTGAGCACACATTGATGCATCTTTCATTTAAAATTACGTTTTTTAGACCTATGTCCACATAAACAGTTTTTTTTTACTACCCACAATTTTGCATTAAAGAACCAAAAACATTTCTATGCAGTTCTTAATATAACATTAAAAACAAATGTGAAAAATAAAAGTAGGTCCAGAATTTAGCATTGGTCAACATTCTTTTATTCTTTTTGTTAATGCAGAAAGGAATAATGATTCAGTGTTTGAGTATGTAAAACCAAATAGATAATTAAAAGTGCAGTTTACTATACCCATACCTGTTTGCTTAAGTGCCAGAATCAAAAACTACTTTTTTCCATCCACAATTTCAGACACAGCTATAGTAATGGAGCAAGTTAATTTGGTAGGAAGATTAAATGTTAAAATTGTGACAGTGCTTGAGTTCATGTGAAGCGATCTTGATCCATGTACATGCGTGCACTTGGCAAACAAGGGGCCTTATTTATGAGGCCCTTATGCCGCTGTTGTGTCAGTTTTTGTGAGGCAACGTAAAAAGAGAACCACACTGCTTCATATTTACAAAGTGAATCAATAATAACAAAGGGGTGACCCAGTCACGTGCAGAGCCTGGGGATAGATACCGTATATAGACAGTGGTTCTGCCACAAATGCGTCACTTTGTAAACCCCTGCACTACATTATACCTGCGTCAGGTATAATGTATGCAGGGTGGGCGTCCCAAAGCAGGAAAGCCACATAGAAATGATGCAGTGATTGCTCTTACCAATGAATTGTTTGACTTAGAATGTAAACTTTTTAATTTTCTGTTATCAGCTGCTTTAAAATCCATTACAGCATGTTGGAAAGATGTTTCATTATTACCTGTTCATGTTTGGTGGCCATGGATTATTTGTACTAGAAGAGGTGCCCATTTATCTTTGAATGGTATTACTCACAACTGTAACTCTTTGCATTTATTTTGGAAACCTATTGATCATTATTTATCTTCTTATATATATTCTTCTCTACTTATTTACTTATATTATAACTGGCTCATACCTCTATCTGATAGTAGCTCTACTCAAATATTTATTTGTAATATATTTATGCTTGTTCCTCTCCTTTCCCTTTTGTTTTTATTACTATTAATTCTATATTACATTGTACCTGTTTTATATATACCTATTGTTCTTCATAGCTATGTAACCTCCTTGGGTACTTTCTATAGTACTCTTTTTTGTATTGTCACAGTTTATTATAAAATTTAGTAAACAATTTTGAACACAAGAAGTGATGCAGTGAAATCTATTTGATTTCACTGTGCCACTTATAGGGCGTCACTACGTCAAATCCTTACACTTGCTTGAAGCAGGCGTAAGGAGTGACACAGTGAAAAGACACATTGCTGGAGTTGCGTCTGTTTTCAGACACACTCCAGCAATGAGCCAATTTTGCTCCTACAGATACGCCAGGAACACTGATGTATCTGTAAATCCTTGCGACTAGGAGCACCGTACAGTAAATACAGCACAACCATGGTGTCACAAGGATGGCGCACTGAAAAGTGCTGCATCGCTGTTTTCCCGCAGCGATGCAACACTTTTCTTAAATGAGGCCCAAACGTTTTAGAGCCCGGACCGTTTGGCTTTGACAATGCTTGTTCCTAATCGTACCTTATGTATACACTGCATATTCTGGGTACTGGGTTCGAATTTGCTACAGTGCGCACATGTTCGAACTTTTATTTTAATGGAAAAGCAAATATTCTTCAAAGACAGATAAAGACATTGCATTCCTTCCTACATATATTTGTAAAGAATGGACGGGTGGTCCATTTCACCTCTCCTTTTTGCACAACTTAACCCTGTGTCCACTAAAGTGAGAGTAGACGATCGAATAAGTTTGAAATTTAAATAATTGTGAATGCCCGGGGCATGGCTTGGACGGTAATGGGTGTAGACACCTGAATCCAGCGCTCCGCCAAATCCTTGGAGCGAGCAACAAAAAGAACACACATGAGCTGATGAACCGAGGGTAAAAACACACCAAATGACGCCGGAACGATCCAGGAAGAAGAAGACCCGAGACTCGGAACCAACCCCAGCAACAGAGTGAAATACCACACAGCGAAGAGGAAAACTCCTGGTGTGAAAGAGAAGGAAGATCCAAGATGGTGCCCTCAAAGTGAAACCCCCCTAACCGATGCCGGAATCGGGTGCCGACTGCGCCTAACAACTATGATCGCTGGGAGACCAGCAGCTAGCTTACATAAGGTTAGTGCTGGGGACCTCCCGTGAAGTTCAATGAGCCAACGGTAACCATTGTAGGTGCCCGGGTGGGGGAGACGCTCGTTTAAGCCTTCTAGAACGAAACTGAAACCTTAAATGGGGGCCGCCATCTTGGGATTGCTGGCAAAACAACTCTGTCTGTATTAAGAGAGCAAGCTGGGGTATGACGGAGAGGATCACCGTAGTGAAATAGTGAATTGTGTGACCTTGGTAAACGCAAGCTCGAGTTTTTTCAACGGGAGCCATCAAGTACGCGAACTAGTGAGGACTGTGAAAAAAAAAATACGAAAACGAAAGTGTATTCTACAGCGTGAGCTGCCATCACAGACTGGGCTTTTGCCGTTATCTTAGCTACGCCAGACAAAAAACTCGGGCTATATAACGACCTTGTCTGTAAGGCAGGAGGGCAAAAGTAACAAAAGGCAGAGTGCTGCAGTAGAGTGCACTCTCAGTGGAGCTGGGAGAACGCGGTCATTCGCAGTGTCGGATGAGGGCAGCGGAAAACCACCTACAACCCAGACTAACGAGGCTAGACGTAAGGTGGCTATTGAAACGAAAGTAAACGAAAGAATCGAAAGAAAAGGCATCAGTAAGTACCAGATTGAATAAATAAATAAATAAATTAAAACTCCACAATTGGCATACTGGTTAACGAGCAAGATAAGGGCAGTACTCTTAGGGATACCTAATAAAGCTAAGAAAAGCTAAGCCAAAAGAGTATTTCTATTTATTTCTTAATGAGGGCATCGCGTTCTTAGCGGACTTAGCGGGAGAAGGGAAACATAACATCTGCAACCGGGGGTACACGCTGACGCAGCCAGAAACCAACAACAGCCACAACAAGGGAAACAAACCTGGCAAGACATTCAAACCACAGAGAGACTGGTAAGACCTCAGTTTCTTCTATCGCGGCCACGCATAAGATCCCAACAATGTGAAATAAGAATGGTGTAGCAGTGGTTCCAACTAGTCAGACAAGACATGAGTAAGGTGAGCAAGGTGATCAAAACTCAGTGGGGTGCATAATGTGGAAGTACTTGAAGCAACTAAGCTTACAAAATAATAAAGCAACAAGGTCTAGAGGATAGCAACAAACCTCTCACTCACGCAGGTCAGTTGGCGTAAAAACCTACATACAAGGTGATCCGGAGTTTATTGGGGCAAGTACAGTCTACAAGATCTTCAAGACCAACAACAGCCTAAAATCTCAGACACAGTACTTCAACCACGGACGAGGGACAAAAGTGATACCTAAGTGTCAACAAGGGGGATCACAAGAAAACCAACCATAGAGCGGCAAGTTAGAGGAAGGCTCAGCCTACAGCAGGAGAGGAGAGGGCTAGTAGTCATGGCTGACAATGACGGGAAACTCACGCAGCAGCCCAAAAAGAATTAGAGTGACACTCTTGACTCCCCTATCAAACAAAGACTGGATATCAACAGCACGCTGGACATGATTTAGAAAAAACTGGCAGAAGTACATGACCTAACAAAATCGACTAAACAAACCACGGATGCTATCCAGCTGGAATTGGCTGCGGGCAGAGCGGGTATCCACGCAGCAAACAATAGACTAACAGAAGTAGAGCAGAGGGTGAGCGATGTGGAAGATGGCGAACAAAAGACAAACAAGACTCTGCTAGATCTTTCCAAAACCACTGCAATGCTCTGAAGGCAAACAGCAGAATTAGACGACCGTAACAGGAGGGGGAACATCAGAATACTAGGGGTCGCCGTGGGAGAAGAGGAAAAAAGTGGGTCATGCATCGCCTTCATACAAGACATGGTCCCTAAAATTACCAACATCAAGTTTGATCTCCCCCTGGAACTAGACTAGACATACAGAGTCCCAGCCTTTAAAACATCAAATAAGACCACACCACGCCCCATAATATGCAAGCCTCTCAGATTACAACACACCGAAGGCATCTTCGCAGTGGCCAGGAAAAACCAGAATCTGCAGTGGAACGGCCAAAAAGTCATCTTCACCCAAGACAACTCCAAACACACAGTGGACTTAAGGAAAGGATTTCTGGCCCAGAGAGACAGATTTAAGGAAGGAAAACATCCTCTTCTCATTCATAGGCCCTACGAAGTTCAGAATCACCGACAAAGGCAGAACGCACGTCTTCGAAGACCCCTAGGACCTGTCAAGTTATCTACAAGGTCCGACTCAGCAAGAAATGGAATTCTCCCAAGCAAGCACGAACAAGAGGAGAGCCTCGCCAGATCTAGGGGGGAATGAATGGCTGTACGACTACTCAAAATTCTGGCTTGAAGGACAATTTCCACTACTACTCTAACACTCACGATCTACCTCAGAGAGGCCGCTATTTTTCACTTTTATCTACCTCAAAAGGCCAGACGGCCGAACCTACCTCAGGAAAGGAACCTGGAACTTGGAACTTAAAACCGCCACATCGAGGGGCACTGAAGCCCTCAGATTTGGGAAGCTATAGGAGCGCGCCAACAAATAGAACTATGCTGAGACAAATAAGATTGATACGAGAACACCATAAACGCTAATATCCTTTCTAAGATCATTACTACAGTATTGTATAAATGGGATTGTATTAACCGTGTGGGAACGCCCGTATTGCTCAAGAGGGGAATATAGCATGCTAGACAAGATGCGCATAGCGTTTAGACTAGGGTGAATAACGCCACAGATGCTTGGACATACTGAACCATAATGTCCCAGGGGAAAGCGGAGCTGGATCTTTGCTATCGCATGTCCAGAATTCTATGTGTAGGTTGCAGGGGGAGGGGTGGGGGGGGTTTAGTGTTTCTTACATCATGTTAGTAATGTTTGTCAGGCACACATGCTTTGTTTCTGTGAGAAGTTGGCCTGGCATATGCTGGTCACTAGTTATAGTGGCCACCTTGCACCAGTCCAATTCGACTCTTGGTAGATAGGTTTAAGACAACCTTTTAAAGAAAGCTATCCTAGTGGTAGCTGTGGAGAGCAGCCTTCAGGCTAAGTCTCTGAGAAATGTAAAGCAGCTTATTTTACCTTATAATCTCTTGAATTACCAAATGAAAAGGACACCACACAGGTATATATATCAAATATATATGTATTTATTCTTAGATACATTCTACTAATCTCTTTATTAGATTAGAACCCAGATACACATTCAAATGTCAACACTTCTCAATAAATTAAGCACAAATATGGCTGTAGCCCTAGGGGCGTACCAGACCATATACTAAAAAAATGGTTTAACAAACTCGACTTGCAAAATGAAAAGGCCTAGGGCCTTGGGAATTACTGGGGCTTCACTTCTGCAGTGTTAGCAGGTAAGTAATCAGCCCACAGGAGACGCATGCAGTGTCTAAACAGAGCCGCGGGTTTCCTATAGGTTTCAATGGCACAAGTCGCGGTTTGTAATTTAAAGTTTTAGGGCACTTCGGAAAAGTCAACAAGCAAGCCACTTACAGGGTAAGTACTTCGAGGGCCAACACACACTTGGGCACCGGAGTGCACGAGTTACCTCACCCACGGAAGCCGGGTGCATAGGTGTCTTTTGGTGTCGGGTCGCGATGCTGTTTTCAATGAGGACCACTGAAGACTTGCTGCTTGTGACGACTGGAGAGGTGTCCGCTGGAATCCGACGATGGTTTGAAGTTGAAGAGGACCTGAAAATTGAGGGGACAGAGTTCAAAGTCACTTGCCAGTGACCGGTGGCCAGCAGGATGGATGACCACTGATGTTGCGTCGCTTTAGGTCATCAATGGTGATTTGTCTCTTCGCTCACGAGGTCCAGGAGAGATCGACGATGACCAGCAGCTGGATTTTGGAGGCCTCACAACGTCTGCAGCTGATGGCAGTGTCGGCAGCCGGATTGGAGCCAACAAGCCTTGGCAACTGCAAGTCTTGTGTGGAATGAAGATTGAAGATGGTGCAGACCAGCAAGGTCTGAGGGACTTACCCAGCAAGGGTAAGTGAGGGCAGGCCTGGAGCAACCAGGAGAGCCCTTGAAGTTGATGAGAAAGTCTTCGGGTGAGTCACTAGCCAACTGGCAAGCAACCGCAAAGACGCCTTTGCAGGAAAAGTTCCACAGGAGCCCACAGTCACTCGGGACGGGGTAGGCTGCTGCTTTTCGGTACCAGACCTGCTAGGGACTTGCACTACAGATGGTCCAAAGCACAAGTTCGTAGAATGTTGGTTAGGGTTTGCACTCGAAATCAGTGCTCGGTTCCCTGGTATTGCTGTTCCTCGTCACTCGTGGGGTCCAGACGCCACAGCTTCGCAGGGGACTCAAAATAGCCGTCGAGAGGTCCAGAAATCTGCTTCAGGGGATGCAGGGACTTCGGACTCCGGCGGGAGCGGTGAAGTGTGCAACCGTTGATCAAGTTACTGGTGCCTGCCAAGCAGGGGAGTCACTCTTTGACTCCAAGGGAGATTCTTCAGTCTTCCAGAGATAGTGGAACGTCGAAGGGCCAGGATTCTTCTTTGTAGAGCGTCGTCCAGGTGTAATCTGAATTGCATTGGCAATGCTTGGTATCTTATAGTGAAGATAGGGGAGGGACTAGCTCTATGACCACTCCTCTAGGAGGGTCAGGGTAGGGGGTGGTTACACCCACTTCCCTTTGTCCAGTTTCGTGCCAGAGCAGGGGCAGGTAGCCCCTGAACCGGTTTGAGCTGGCATATGCACAGAGGAGCCTACTGCTCCCCCAGTGCAGGACTTCAAAGGGACTCTAAGAGTGCACCCACCCAGCTCCAATACACTAAATCCTGTCTGGGAGGTGGTAACACCTCCCTGTGACAGGATACCCTTTGTTGGACTTCCTCCACTGCGAGTTTCGGTCAGCAGCAGGAGGGCAGCCCGGTGTCTGTGCTGGTGGCATCCATTTTGTGATGCCAGGGCTCTAGAAGATTTCTACCGTGTAGTACAGTGGGTACATTTTGTCCCCTCTAGAAGGGTGGGATCCTACTCCCACACCAGTTACTGGTGTGGGGGTAGGATTCCAAGTTGTTTGACACCAAACACGACATGTTTTGATGCAGTCATTCCAAAGTTAGCATTTACCGCGAGGTTATAATGCACTTAAGAGTATATGGTTTAACCGCATCCACAAACAGCAGTAGAGAATAGACTCTGCTAGCTGCAGAGGGGTCCTTCTCAGGCAGAAGCACCCCCTCACATAGTAAACCAAGCACCCTGCCTTTAGGATTGTTAGGGCCTGCTAGAGGGGTGACTGATAGGTTTATATGTGTGTGTATGGTGAGATATAGGAACCTTTACCTCAGTGAGGAGTGCTAACACTACCTCACACAGGCTGCAGTAGCAGGCCTGTGGTGTCAGATTGTGAATGCTTCCCGTGGGTGGCATAATACATGCTGCAGCCCCTGGTAGGCCTTTGAAGTACCAATGCCCTAGGTACCTAAGGTACCATATACTAGGGGCTCATAAGGTACCACAGTATCCAATCACTAGTGCATCTAATATGCACACCAATCATTTAAGGGAGTAAGCAGATAGGCTGGGGTCCTGGATAGCAGGATCCCAGCCAGACTAGTCAAAAACAATTCAAACACCAGGAAAAAAGTGGGGGCAACCATATAGTCAGATTCCACCTTCCTACAGTCTCTACCCACTGTACCCTATCCTCTTTAAACCTTTCCATCTACACTTCTGCACTCACTGGAGAGAATGACACCAGGTCACGGGAGGGAGCAACGACGAGGGTCCAGAGAGGGATTGTGAGAAGTTGGCCTGGTATATGATGTTCACAAGTTAAAGTGACCACCTTGTACCATGCCAAGCAACCCTTATGGTGTGGTTGTAAGTCAACCTTTTCGGACTAGCTGCCCTAGTGGTAGCTTAGGCTAAGCAGTCTTTGAGGCTAAACTCGTTAAAGCGTGTTAAGCAGGCTGTTTTACCACATGTAACCCCCCTTTATACCAATGAAAGGACACCACACAGATATATATTCAAAATATATATGTATTTATTACTCAAAGTATCCCCTAGACTCTTTATGAGCACAGGAGCACAAATCGTTAAACAAGAAAGTATTACAATATACAGAAGTTGCACTTTATGTGGATAGGCCCTGGTGGCCGATCAAACCATATACTAAAATAGTGGTATAAGTACCACGAACAGGAAGGGGAAAAGGCCTAGGGCCTCTAGAATCGCTGGGCCTACAAGGAGCTAACTTCAGTTAGTGACCAGGAGGTCCACGGGTCACGTGTGCAGTGAGGAAAGTTACACGCGGGCTCCCATAGGTTTTCAATGGGTGCGTAAAAGTTCAAAAGTTACTGCTAGAAGGGTCTTCTGGATGGACTACGAACTTAAGACTTAAAACACAGACACTAGAGTTTTTTCTCTACACTTGGGCACCGGAGTGCCAGCTTTACCTCACCCACAGGAAGCGGGTGCATAGGTCTCGAAGTGCGTCGGGGTTCGTCTATCTGTTCAATGGAGCCTGATGACAAAGATGCTGCAGGCGGTCGGTCCAGAAGAGATGCGGTGGATCCAAGGGTGGATCGGAGTTGTAGAAGACCTGAAAGCAGAGGGGACAGTGTTCACAGTCACTAGCCAGTGACCGGCGTGGCACCAGATAGGTACCAGGCGATGTCGGGTGCAAACAGGTGATGAGGGGTAGCTTGTCTCCGCAGCCACGTAGTCCCTGAAGGTCGACGACATCCAGGAGTCGGTTCACGAGCTGTCCCACGCAGACTCTCGCTGTCGGCGGTGTCGGCGACTCAAAGGAAGCAAACAAGCCTTGGCAAAAGCAGGAGTCATGAAGAATGAAGAAAGCTGATGGTTCTGACCAGCAAGGTCAGAGGGGCTACTCCTTTGGAGGGCAGCAGGGGCCACTCTGGAGCAACCAGACCAGCGTCGTAGTTTTGAAGTTAGGTCGCCAAAATGGCCACTAGCCAACGGGCCAGGGACCGGGCAGGCGCGTCAAGATGCAAAGTGCAGAGGGGCCGCACGAAGATCGTGGAGATGCTGGAGGGCTCACCTTTGGTGCAGATACTGCTCCGATGTTGGGCTTCTCAGGACCCAAAACACAACTTGGAGGGAGCCTCTGTTGTCGCGCTTGCAGCTTGTCGTGGGTCTTTCAAGATGGCTGGTTCCACGTGTCTCGGTGCCTCCATGGGTTCCTTCTTTTCAGGGACTGTGGATCGGGCGGTGAGAGGTCTGGAGGTCCAGGTCTTGTTGGGCTCTGGGCTCGGGCTCCGGCAGGAGGCAGCGGCAAAGCAGACGTCGAGTAGCTGGTTGGTGCTTGCGTTAGCAAGATGGTCACTCCCTGACCATAGGGGAGATTTCCTTCTGTCCTCTGTGCAGCAGAGCGTCGAAGTTCCCGTCTTCTTCTTTGTAGTAAGTTGATTCCAGGATGTCTGAAGTCTTAGGACACAGCTCCTACCTTTAAGCGGATTCTAGGGGCCGGACTACCTGCTAGGTCCCTCCCTAAGGGTGGGACCAGGAAGGGGGGTGGTTACACCCCCAATCCTTTGTCCAGCTCACCCCAGGTCCGGGGCTGGTGTGCCCCAGGACCGGTTTGAACTGGCATATGCACCGAGGCTCCTTGTGAGCCTCAGGCATGTCTGATTCCATTCAAGCCCTACCTGACCAATACACAAAATCCTGTCTGGGGTGGTGCACGCACCTCCCCTGGCAGGAAACCCTTTGTCCACGTCTCCCAATCTGGAAGGACTCCCAGCAGCAGGAGGGCAGACTGTCTGTGGTGGCAGCGTCCATTTTGTGGAGCTGAGGCTATGTCTGATGTTACCCGGGTTTCAGGTACTGTACATGTCGTGTCCCTCTAGAAGGGTGGAATGCTAACCCCGTCGCCAGAATTGGCGAGGGGTTAGTATTCCAATTCGTATGACACCTTACTCGACATGTTTTGATAAAGCCAAACCAAAGATAGCATTTAACCGCGAGGTTCATAATGCACTTAAGAGTATATGGTATGGCGATATCTGGAAACAGTAGAAGGAAGTTGTTCCGACCACTGTAGACAGGCTCAGCTCATGCCAGAGCACCATCCCACATGGAACCAAGCACTCTGCCTTCAGGATTGTTAAGGCCTGCCATAGGAGTGACTTATAGGTTAACATGTGTCCCATTTAAGGTTAGGTATAGGTATACTACACCTAAGTAAGAGGTGGTTACACCAACTTACCCCAGCTGAGTGATCAGCCAGTTGTGTCAAATTTGTTAGGCCAGGCCAGGGGTGGCACAATACATGCTTCAGCCCCTGGTAGGCCTTAGATACACCAATGCCCTGGGTACCTAGTGTACACTGGTACAGGGGCTCACAGGGTGATCCAATTCCAATTGGTTATACACCTATAGTGCATAGTGTTAATTTAGTAGAGAGAACAGTAGGCTGGGGGTCTGATTAGCAGGCCCACAGCCTCAATATGTCAAAAACCAGTGAAGCAAAAAGCAAACATTTGGGGTGACCATAGGATAGCAGACCCTACTCTCCTACACAACCCCCCCCCCCCAAACGCAGGGACATTAAACTAGCCTTGACCAGTCTCGTCTTCATCTCCTAAGTGGAAGTACCTGGAGAGACCATCTGCATTCCCATGGTCTGTACCTGGCCGGTGCTCCACTGTAAAGTCCATCCCCTGTAGGGAAAGGGACCACCTAAGCAGTTTGGGGTTTTCACCCTTCATCTGATTTAGCCACAAGAGGGGCTTATGGTCGGTCTCAATCTTGAAGTGAGTGCCAAACAAGTATGGCCTCAGCTTCTTCAGGGCCCACACCACAGCAAAGGCCTCCCTCTCAATAGCTGACCAATTCTTCTCTCTGGGGGTCAACCTTCTGCTAATAAAAGCAATGGGTTGGTCTTGACCATCTACATTAAGTTGTGACAGCACAGCTCCCACACCCAACTCAGAAGCATCTGTTTGGACAATAAACTCTTTGGAGTAGTCAGGACTTTTCAGGATAGGTGCAGAGCACATGGCCTTCTTCAGGTCATCAAATGCCTTTTGACAGCTTACTGTCCACTGAACCTTTTTGGGCATCTTTTTGGAAGTTAGATCATTAAGAGGAGTCACAATCGACCCATAGTTCTTAACAAACTTCCTGTAGTACCCAGTCAAGCCCAAGAAAGCTCGAACTTGAGTCTGGGTGGTTGGAGGGGACCAGTCCTTGATGGATTGTATCTTACTCTCCAGTGGTTGAACTTGGCCTCCACCTACAAGGTGGCCCAAATACACAACCTTACTCTGCCCTATCTGGCACTTAGTAGCCTTGATAGTGAGGCCTGCCTTTTGCAGAGCCTCAAGTACCTTCTTCAGGTGGATCAGGTGATCCTCCCAGGTGGAGCTAAAGACAGCAATGTCATCAAGATATGCTGCACAAAAGTCATCCAACCCAGTAAGGACTTGATTCACCACCCTTTGGAAGGTGGCAGGTGCATTCTTCAGACCAAAGGGCATCACCAAAAATTGATAATGCCCACCTGGGGTTGAAAATGCTGTTTTGGCCTTAGACTCCTCAGCTAATCTGATTTGCCAATAGCCAGCTGTCAAATCAAATGTGCTCAAAAACTTAGCAGAAGCCAGTTTATCTATGAGCTCATCTGCCCTTGGAATAGGATGTGCATCTGTCCTAGTGACAGCATTGAGTCCTCTGTAATCCACACAGAACCTCATCTCTCTCTTGCCATCTTTGGTGTGAGGTTTGGGGACCAGAACCACTGGGCTAGCCCAGGGGCTCTCTGAGGGCTCAACGACACCCAGTTCCAGCATTTTGTGTACCTCAGCCTTTATACAGTCCCTGACGTGGTCAGGTTGTCTGTAAAGTTTGTTCTTTACAGGGAGACTGTCACCAGTGTCCACCACATGGGTACACCAGTCAGTTTGACTAGGTATCAGTGAGAACATATGCTGAAATGATTGTAGAACCTGTCTACATTCAATCTGCTGATGATCAGTGAGGTTGCCTCCAAGGGTCACTCCTGTAACTGAACCATCTTCAGGGTTCTGAGACAACAGGTCTGGGAGAGGGTCACTCTCTTCCTCCTGTCCCTCATCTGTAGCCATGAGCAAGCCCATGTCTGCCCTGTCAACATATGCTTTTAACCTGTTAACATGGAGTACCCTGTGGGGACTCCTGGGAGTTCCTAGGTCCACCAAGTAGGTAACCTCTCCCTTCTTTTCCAGGATTGTATGGGGTCCAGACCATTTGTCTTGGAGTGCTGCTGGGGCCACTGGCTCCAACACCCATACCTTCTGTCCTGGCTGAAACTCAACCAAAACAGCCTTTTGGTCATGCCAAGCTTTCTGTAAGGCCTGGCTTGCCTCAAGGTTTTTGGATGCTTTCTCCATATACTCAGCCATCCTGGAGCGGAGACCAAGTACATAGTCCACTATGTCTTGTTTAGGCTTTTTGAGAGGCAACTCCCATCCTTCCTTCACTAAACACAGTGGGCCTCTCACAGGGTGCCCAAACAACAATTCAAAGGGGCTGTAGCCAACTCCTTTTTGTGGGACCTCTCTGTAAGCAAACAGAAGGCAGGGTAGAAGGATGTCCCATCTTCGCCTGAGCTTTTCAGGTAATCCTTTGATCATACTCTTTAGGGTCTTGTTGAATCTCTCAACAAGCCCATTGCATTGTGGGTGATAAGGGGTGGTGAATTTGTAGTTGACACCACATTCCTTCCACATAGCTGTCAAGTATCCTGACATGAAGTTGGTACCTCTGTCAGAAACCACCTCCTTAGGAAACCCCACTCTGGAGAATACTCCCAGTAGGGCCCTGGCCACAACAGGAGCTGTAGTGGTCCTAAGGGGAATTGCCTCTGGATACCTGGTGGCATGATCCACTACCACCAGTATAAATCTGTGCCCAGATGCAGTGGGGGGATCCATGGGACCCACTATATCTATCCCCACTCTTTCAAAGGGAACCCCCACCACAGGTAGTGGTATTAGGGGGGCCTTTGTTGTGCCACCTGATTTGCCACTGGCTTGGCAGGTCACACAGGAGCGACAAAACTCCTTGGTATCTTCATTCATGTGAGGCCAGTGAAAGTGAGGGACAAGCCTGTCCCAAGTCTTGTTCTGGCCTAAGTGTCCTGCTAGAGGAATATCATGGGCCAAGGTAAGAAGGAAGCCCCTAAATTGCAGAGGTATAACCAACCTCCTGGTTGCACCAGGTTTTGGGTCTCTAGCCTCTGAATAAAGGAGCCCATCACCCCAATACACTTTATGGGTACCTTGAGCATTCCCAGCAGCCTCAGCAGCAGGCAGCTGTCTGAGGGGTTCAAGAGATGGACAGGTTAACTGAGCCTGCCCCAAGTCAGCCCTGGAAGGTCCCCCTGTCCCCAGAAACTCAACCTGATCAGGTTCAAGCTCTTCAGGAACAGTTCCTTCAGGGTTCTCTAGATCATCTTCCTGGGAAGGCTGATCATCACTTGGAGGCAGGGGGGAAGGCACAGCCTTAACCCTCCTGTTCTTCTTCTTGGTAGGTGCTTGGTCCATTGTTCCAGGATCCAAGACCTGAGGTTCAGTAAGGCACTTTTTGGCCTGTGACCTGGTCACAGCAAGGACATGTGGTGATATACCTAACATCTCTGCATGTGTCCTGTACTCCACTTCTGACCATAGAGAACTCTCTAGGTCATTGCCCAACAAACATTCTACTGGGAGGTCTGCACTAACCACAACCCTTTTGAGGCCAGTTACCCCTCCCCATGAGAAGTTAACAATA
The DNA here is from genome assembly GCF_964204655.1 of Triturus cristatus. Lineage (NCBI taxonomy): Eukaryota > Metazoa > Chordata > Amphibia > Caudata > Salamandridae > Triturus > Triturus cristatus. The sequence goes on from NC_140588.1 coordinate 694,981,183, forward strand.
GCCACACCATGTGAAGTAGTGGCATTGCTGGCATTGTGCACCAGGTAATTCTCACCTGGTATGTACTGTCCAGGATCCACAAAGCCTGGTGTCACCATAGTGACACTGGCACATGTGTCCCTGTAGGCTTGAGCCACTTTTGCATTTATTAAAGGAGTCTGTCTGTACTTGCCCAGGTTACTGGGGCTCACAGTCGGGGACAAATCCATGTCCCCATCACAGATCAAGACTGCCTGTGTCAGGGTTCTGTCTAAGTCAGAATCTCCTTCAGTTCCCATAGTGATTCCCACTACACCCTTTGTCTGGGGACCAACACTGCTAACAGTAGTACTGGGAGCAGGTGCCTTAGGGGCAACAGTGTTGGGGGCTCCACCCTTTTTACAATCACTAGTCCAGTGAGTTGTATTCTTGCAAGATTTGCACCAGGGTTTCTTTGGACCTTCTTTCTTCTTCCCTTTAGGATGTTGGGACCCACACTCGTTAGTACTAGTTTGGGGCCCTGTTGAAGACTTCTGGTCTTTGGATTTCTGATCTCCACCCTTTTGGTCTGTTTTCTTCTGATCACCCCCTTGGCCCTGGTTCTGGTTCTTTTGCTTAACCCTGGTTCTGACCCATTTGTCTGCCTTCTTTCCCAATTCTTGGGGAGAGGTCAGATCTGAGTCAACCAAGTGTTGATGCAGTTGCTGGTTCTGACAGTTATTTAAAATCTGTTCTCTCATCATCAAATTGTACAATCCTATATAATCAGACACCTTACTTCCCAGCAACCAACCCTCCAAAGCCTTAGTGGCACATTCAATGTATTCAGACCAGTCCTGAGTCTGTGTCTTCTGGGTATCTCTGAACATTAACCTGTACTGTTCAGTGGTTAAGCCTAACCCATCAACCAGGACACTCTTCAGGGCTCTGTAGTTTCTGACATCCTCCTCTCTAACAGTGAGGAGTCTATCTCTGCCTCTACCTTCAAAGGAGAGCCATAAGATTGCTGCCCACTGGTCTTCAGGAACCTGCTGCACTTTGCAGGCTCTCTCAAGAGCAGTCATCCACTTGTGGATATCCTCCCCACTTTTGTAGGGGGGCAAACCTTGGACAGGTTCCTATTGTCAAAGACCCTATCTTTGTCCTTAGGGACAATGCTGCCACCAGTGGGTATAGACCCACTCTCTCTAGGTTGCCTAGCCTTGTTCAGTTTCTCTTCCATCAGGGCTACTTCTAGCTCCTGTCTCCTGATCCTCAGCTGAGCTTCCTTCATTCTGGCCTTATGCTCCCTCCTCTGAGGGCTGGTCATCCTTCTCCTGGAGTGACCTTGAGAGCCTCTAGAGGCATGAGAAGCATTAGAGTCATCTGAGTGATTCCTCTGCCTCCCAAGCCCCTGGTTAAGTCCACTAGGGAGATCCAATGGGGTGAACCCATTGTCAGTCCCAAGTAGCCTTAAGTTAGCTGGGCCACGTATAACACTTGGCACTGGGCTAGTTCTCCCTTCATCCCCACTACCATCTGTATCAGTACCCTTATCACTTTCATCCTCTGTAGTGTGATTCTCATCTAAGGGGTGACTATTGGAAAGGGGTACTTCAGTAGCATCTTCAGAAGGGGGGCCTCCTGTTCCAGTCCCTGAGGGGCATAACTGGGAGGCTTTCTTGAGAGCTCTCTGATCTTCATCAGCTTGTAAGAGTTCTCTGAGTTCAGCAGAGGTAGGGTTCCTGGGCTGTTTAAGGCCCCTGATATTTGCCAACTGCCTGAGCTAATTTTGGTTTAGGGTAGCAAAGATGGTTGGTGCCCTCTGGGGGTCACTCTCGACAGAGATGGGTACATTGGACCCCTCTGCCCCAGCCATTGCTCTTAAGTGTGGGTGGATGTGTTGCAACTACCTACACTTGGGTTTTCCTACTAAACCTATCTAGTAGTTGTAGTCAGGGTGTGCTACTCCCTTTGCTCTACAACAACTAAGTTCAGTAGAACTTAAGTATATCTAATCTTGTTTTATATGTACCTAAAGGTACCTGTATGATCTTTCAATTGGTAACAAAGAGATTACAGAGGTAAAACACAGCAAGCTCTAATCCAACCGCTGCTCACCAATGTGAGAAGTTGGACTGGTATATGATGTTCACTAGTTAAAGTGACCACCTTGTACCATGCCAAGCAACCCTTATGGTGTGGTTGTAAGTCAACCTTTTCGGACTAGCTGCCCTAGTGGTAGGGTAGGCTAAGCAGTCTTTGAGGCTAAACTCGTTAAAGCGTGTTAAGCAGGCTGTTTTACCATATGTAACCCCCCTTTATACCAATGAAAGGACACCACACAGATATATATTCAAAATATATATGTATTTATTACTCAAAGTATCCCCTAGACTCTTTATGAGCACAGGAGCACAAATCGTTGACCAAGAAAGTATTACAATATACAGAAGTTGCACTTTATATGGATAGGCCCTGGTGGCCGATCAAACCATATACTAAAATAGTGGTATAAGTACCACGAACAGGAAGGGGAAAAGGCCTAGGGCCTCTAGAATCGCTGGGCCTACAAGGAGCTAACTTCATTTAGTGACCAGGAGGTCCACGGGTCGCGTGTGCAGTGAGGAAAGTTACACGCGGGCTCCCATAGGTTTTCAATGGGTGCGTAAAAGTTCAAAAGTTACTGCTAGAAGGGTCTTCTGGATGGACTACGAACTTAAGACTTAAAACACAGACACTAGAGATGTTTCTCTACACTTGGGCACCAGAGTGCCAGCTTTAACTCACCCACAGGAAGCGGGTGCATAGGTCTCGAAGTGCGTCGGGTTTCGTCTATCTGTACAATGGAGCCTGATGACAAAGATGCTGCAGGCGGTCGGTCCAGAAGAGATGCGGTGGATCCAAGGGTGGATCGGAGTTGTAGAAGACCTGAAAGCAGAGGGGACAGTGTTCACAGTCACTAGCCAGTGACCGGCGTGGCACCAGGTAGGTACCAGGCGATGTCGGGTGCGATGAGGGGTAGTTTGTCTCCGCAGCCACGTAGTCCCTGAAGGTTGACGATTTCCAGGAGTTGGTTCACGAGCTGTCCCACGCAGACTCTCGCTGTCGGCGGTGTCGGCGACTTGAAAGAAACAAACAAGCCTTGGCAAAAGCAGGAGTTGTGAAGAATGAAGAAAGCTGATGGTTCTGACCAGCAAGGTCAGAGGGGCTACTCCTTTGGAGGGCAGCAGGGGCCAGTCTGGAGCACCCAGACCAGCATCGTAGTTTTCAAGTTAGTTTGCCAAAATGGCCACTAGCCAACGGGCCAGGGACCGGGCAGGCGCATCGAGATGCAAAGTGCAGAGGGGCCCCACGCAGATCGTGGAGATGCTGGAGGGCTCACCTTTGGTGCAGATGCTGCTCGGATGTTGGGCTTCTCAGGACCCAAAGCACAACTTGGAGGGAGCCTCTGTTGTTGCACTTGCAGCTTGTCGTGGGTCTTCCAAGATGGCTGGCTCCACGTGTCTCGGTGCCTCCACGGGTTCCTTCTTTTCAGGGACTGTGGATCGGGCGGTGAGAGGTATGGAGGTCCAGGTCTTGTTGGGCTCTGAGCTCGGGCTCCGGCAGGAGGCGGCGGCAAAGAAGACGTCGAGTAGCTGGTTGATGCTTGCGTTAGCAAGATGGTCCCTCCCTGACCATAGGGGAGATTTACTTCAGTCCTCTGTGCAGCACAGCGTCGAAGTTCCCGTCTTCTTCTTTGTAGTAAGTTGATTCCAGGATGTCTGAAGTCTTAGGACACAGCTCCTACCTTTAAGCGGATTCTAGGGGCCGGACTACCTGCTAGGTCCCTCCCTAAGGGTGGGACCAGGAAGGGGGGTGGTTACACCCCCAATCCTTTGTCCAGCTCGCCCCAGGTCCGGGGCTGGTGTGCCCCAGGACCGGTTTGAACTGGCATATGCACCGAGGCTCCTTGTGAGCCTCAGGCATGTCTGATTCCATTCAAGCCCTACCTGACCAATACACAAAATCCTGTCTGGGGTGGTGCATGCACCTCCCCTGGCAGGAAACCCTTTTTCCACGTCTCCCAAGCTGGAAGGACTCCCAGCAGCAGGAGGGCAGACTTGTGTCTGTGGTGGCAGCGTCCATTTTGTGGAGCTGAGGCTATATCTGATCTTACCCCGGGTTTCAGGTACTGTACATGTCGTGTCCCTCTAGAAGGGTGGAATGCTAACCCCGTCACCAGAATTGGCGAGGGGTTAGTATTCCAATTCGTATGACACCTTACACGACATGTTTTGATAAAGCCAAACCAAAGATAGCATTTAACCGCGAGGTTCATAATGCACTTAAGAGTATATGGTATGGCGATATCTGGAAACAGTAAAAGGAAGTTGTTCCGACCACTGTAGACAGGCTCAGCTCATGCCAGAGCACCATCCCACATGGAACCAAGCACTCTGCCTTCAGGATTGTTAAGGCCTGCCATTGGAGTGACTTATAGGTTAACATGTGTCCCATTTAAGGTTAGGTATAGGTATACTACACCTAAGTAAGAGGTGGTTACACCAACTTACCCCAGCTGAGTGATCAGCCAGTTGTGTCAAATTTGTTAGGCCAGGCCAGGGGTGGCACAATACATGCTTCAGCCCCTGGTAGGCCTTAGATACACCAATGCCCTGGGTACCTAGTGTACACTGGTACAGGGGCTCACAGGGTGATCCAATTCCAATTGGTTATACACCTATAGTGCATAGTGTTAATTTAGTAGAGAGAACAGCAGGCTGGGGGTCTGATTAGCAGGCCCACAGCCTCAATATGTCAAAAACCAGTGAAGCAAAAAGCAAAAATTTGGGGTGACCATAGGATAGCAGAGCCTACTCTCCTACAGGAATGACACAGAAAGAGCATACACGAAGTCCCAAAAAGAGCAGGAGTAATACTGAACTGAAAGGGAAAATGGCTTTGATCACACAACCATTACCTAGCATAACAAAATGACAACTAACCCTGCGAAAACATTAACGTCCAACTTAAAGATACTCTCCCTAAATGTTAAAGGTCTCAATCACCCAGTTAAAAGGAAAACAATACTTGCCTACCTAGCTAAAACTAAGGCAGATATCTTTCTCCTACAGGAGACTAGGCTATCCCTGGACGATGCAGAACGGATTAGGGCAAGATGGGTTGGCCAGATGGCATGCTCTCCGGCCGTAGGAAAGAAACGTGGTGTAATCACTCTGATAAATATGAACTCCAAAATAAATATAGAAGATCAACAATGCGATGTAGAAGGCAGAATACTGTTAACGCATCTGAAAAGGGGAGAAGAAAGCATCCATGTACTCAACATCTACGGGCCAAACATGGACGATTCCGGTTTCTGGGAGGGCATCTCGAAAAGGCTGGAGGCACTCCCACATAATGACTTAACAGTGATGGCAGGTGACTTCAATATGGCGTTAGATTACACTATAGACAGACAATCACAGTGCCATTCACTACCCCTAGGGGCGCACAACGTACTGAAAAATAGATGTACCAGATTCAATCTTAAAGACACGTGGCGACTTCAACACCCGGACACAAGAGATTACACATTTTATTCTAACCCACACAATTCATACAGCAGAATAGACTACATACTGATCACAGGTACACACACCCACTTAATAGAACATACAGACATAGCCACGAGAACAATCTCAGACCACTCCTGCATCAGCCTCCTACTGTGCGGATGCCACAATGAGGATCATCCACGAAGATGGAGATTCAACAGTGATGTGGTGTCAGACCAGAGCAACAGAACCAACATAGAGGAGGCCATTAAAGAATATATTAACTTTAATGACACTACAGACACAGACCCTAAAACCATGTGGGACGCACTAAAACCCACAATTAGTGGGAGAATTATGGATATTAAAGGCAAGATGAACAGGAACGCAAAGGCACAGTTGGGTCAACTAGAAATGGATATCCAAAGACTAGAGGCAACCCACATCTCAGACTCAAAGAAAGCAGGGGTACTCACAGAACTCACAAAGAAGAAATACGAATTCAACAGAATCCTGAGCGAAAGAGCGGGTATGTGGATAAACAAATTTAAAGAAATTAACCTATGCGAGGCTAACAAAGCGGGGAAGATCCTGGCATCCTACCTTAAACACAAACAGAGACAGCACACCATCTCAACAATCACAGACTCACAAAATATCACACACACACAACATAAGGCAATTCTGCGTACATTTAGTGTATTTTATCAGGAACTCTACAACAAAGACCAAACGCTGGACGAAAAGGGTTGCACCGAGTACCTTACCAGACTAAACCTCCCAAAGATAACACCAGAAGACGCTCTCACTCTAGGTAAAGAGATTAGTTCAGCTGAAATTGAGATGGCAGTTAAGTCCCTGAAAGCTAACAAGGCACCCGGGCCAGATGGATACACAGCCACTTTCTACATAACTTTCATAACTCAACTACAACTAATTATGAGAAAAGTATTTAACCATTGCGAGGGGGCAGGGATGGTCTCACATACCATGTCCGAAGCTAATATTATAGTTATCCCAAAGAAGGCAAAAACACCCAGTTTCCCCAAAACTACAGGCCTATCTCTCTGATTAACGTTGATTGCAAGATATATGCAAAAATCCTGGCATCAAGGCTTAATAAGGTTCTTCCACGACTTATAAGCAACACACAAGTTGGCTTCCTCAAGACACGCATGTCACACGATAACACCAGACTTCTATGCCATATTCTGGATAAAGCAGCCAAGTCGGACAAACCTGCAGTGACCATCACACTAGACGTGGAGAAGGCATTTGATAGAGTATCGTGGCATTTCCTAGAACAGTGCATGCAGACCTTCAACCTGGGAAACCCTTTCACACGGAAAGTTATGGCACTATACGTAAAGCCCATGGCTCGTACTGTGGTCAATGGGGCTGTCTCAGAGCCCTTCACTCTACAAAGAGGGACAAGGCAAGGTTGCCCCCTGTCCCCCTCGCTATTCCTACTAGCACTAGAGCCTCTGATTAAGGACATTGAAACCAATGAAGAGATGAAAGGGGTCAACATCAATGAGGTCACAATCAAACTAGCAGCATACGCGGATGACATCCTCGTTGTCACGGAAAGCCCTAAATCCTCTATCACGGCATTCATCCAATCCATAGATAAGTATTCAGCCCACTCCGGAGATAAACTTAACAAAGACAAGTCAGAATGCAAACCACTCAACATACACACCACTAAAGACATATTGGGGGATTCGGGTCTCGCCTGGCAAACCAGTTTCGTAAAATACCTGGGCATATACTTTGGGAATGACCTTAAAAACACACTGGAACAAAATGAAAAAATAATGCTGGACAAAATAAAGAAGCTGTTGGAGGGCTGGTCACCGAAATTCATTACATGGTGGGGAAGGATTGAGATGATAAAATGATGGTTACCCCAATGGTCAACTACCTGGCAAATATGCTCCCTCTAATACTCACTGACGACTTCCATCGCAAAATAGATAAGATGCTGAATAACTTCATCTGGCGAGACAAAAAAGCAAGGATAAGCCTTAAAATTAAGATTAGGAAAAAAACTGGGGGGATTAAACCTGGCGTATTTTAAAACCTTCCAAACGGCCTTTTTGGCAAAACAGGGTAGCTACTGGATTCTACCCGCCCAGGAGTACACACCAGCTTGGCTGAGACTAGAAAGAGCTATACTAAACAACCTTGAACCATTAGCCCTACTAACAGCCAATAAACATAAACTGGTAGTAAACCCAATACTCAAAAATACCAGAAGCGCCCTACTGAAGGTAGACCAGAAGATGGAACACAGCATAAAAAACTCGAGATGGGAATCACTATGGGCAAACAATAAGATAAAATATAAAGGCAAACCGCTCTCTATGGATACGTGGAGTAGAACAGGGATCTCCCACCCTATTCAACTCGAAGAAGGAGGGAATCCCACCACTTTTAGGATGCTAAAAACCAAGCACAACTTACCAGACATAGAACTATATAATTTCCTAAAAATTAAAACAGCACTGTCCAAAGTGAGACTTTCCGTTACCAAGCCGTCAATCATCCGATATATGACCAACCTCAACAAAATAGGCCACCAGGTCTCACACATCTATAGACTCCTACGGCCCAGCACATCCAAACTTAACGAAAAGACACGTAAATACTGGGAGTCGCAGCTAGGAGATACACTGAGCGAGAAAGAAACCCAGGTATTATGGTCCTCCCCCACACAAAGTAAGATAACCCCGGTACTAGGTCAGACAAAGTTCTGGACGCTACACAAACTACACTGGACCCCAGCGCGCCTGGCGAACCTAGGTTGGAACACCAATGACCAGTGCTAGAATTGTAATAACGGAAGGGGGGATCTGGCCCATCTCATATATCACTGTCCCAAAGTCAAATCATACTGGGAGAAGATCTTTGCCTTTTTAAACGACATGTTAGGATGTACCCTTAAAAAAACGGAGTTTGCCACCGTGGTAACGGCCTCGGTTAGGACAGAGGCAATCTCACAAGACAGAGACTTACTTGATCTCCTACTAACAGCAGGTGTAAAAAATGGTTCTCAATAAATGGAAAGACACCTCCAAGGCAACGTTTAAGGGATGGCTCAATTGGGTGACGTACCTCAGAGGTGCAGATACGGTGGCCCTACGAGACTCACCGTGGAGACAGCCCGCCAGGAAAATGTGGGCATCCCTGGGCAAGTACTTAGACCCCTAAGACCCACCTTGAAGGTACCTAGTATAACGGCCTGGATACCAAACTTTTTAGACAATGGCGAGCAGGCTTCTCTCTCTCTCCGCTCTGGTCCCGTCTTCCCTGTCCCTATCTGTGCTTCCTGTGACCCTTACGAGAACAGAGGGTGGGGGGCAGCCAAAAAAAAGGAAACAAAAAATACTGTACCTTAACTAGCACAGCTAACGTGAGCTGCCCTGTAACATCATGCGATATAAAGTGCATGTTTTATGTTTTATGTTATATGTATCTGTTTTAAAAAAAATGTTTTTATGTTATATGGCTTTTGTATATGTCAAAATATCAATAAAATTCTACTGAAATTAAAAAAAGAATTGTGAATGCCCCAATTGCTGTTACTGTGTGGGTGTTGGGCAGAGTCAGATACACATTCAGGATCACAGTTTGTTTAATCCTCTGTCTGGCACTGCCTCGGCTCCTTAATTCTGATCGAAACATTACGCGCACATAGCACGCACACAACACACGCACACAAGTTACACTCTATTTTGAGTCGTACGTTTAATAAGTATTTTTTCAGCCTTTCTTCTATTATCTCTACCAGGCCAGCTTTGGAATTGGCCCTACACATGTATTTGTATTGCACGGTATTTAGTGTTTCTTCGGTGAACATCTTTAAAATTCACTTTAAGTGGCCTCCAAACGCCCATTGCTACAAAAACTGTGCCTGCTCCATCTGCTGCGGTACGTGTACTTTGTAGAATCCCGCGGTGCCCACAAAGAATGCGGACCCATTCATCTCGCCATGAAAGACGTGACCGAGGCGTCAATTCATCACCCCCCAGTGCAGGCTGAATCCTGAACGGGCCTGTCGACCCTCTGTCACAGCACACACTTAGCCGATGAAATACACCGTGTTTCAGGGCCTGCAACAGAGCCGCGTCTGTCTTAATAGAGGGAATCAACGCACTAAATATACAAGCTGCTTTTTATCATTCCGGGCCACACGCTACCATTGTCGCTGACAGTATGGCCTTTTAATGTGTCTAGAAATATAAATCACTGTGTGGTGATGAGTGCAAAGGTTGCATTTGTGTGTGCGCTTCGCTGCTATTCATTGTGCCAGTTAATGTCTGTGCGCTGTGATGGTTCCCAAGCAGCTTCTACAGCCGCTTGCCGCAGAGCCATACTTCACATTGTGAGCATCAATCTGGTCTTGCTTGCGCTGGACACTTGTAATTTTGAGTGGTGTTTGTTGTGTTGTTATCGAGTTTGTTACCACCAACCATGATCACCTATCTTGAGCTTTATATGCCTTAATATTATCAGGTTGCATTAGAAAAACTCAGCAACATTTATGATTGGTGAACTTTGTCAGCTGTGTTTGAATGAGGATTTTGCTACCAATATTTTCTACTTGGAAACGCGGCATCACCAACCTGTCTCTGTAGAGTCTAAGAGGTGTCAAGGCCAATTATGTTAGGGTGTGGTAGCATCTGCCCCTTGTCAGAAAATGAGTGCCAGCAAGAATGCAGCAGCTGTCTAGATTCGCCCTTAGCCCCAGCATGACTAAGAAATAGCAAAAAAGTTTGAGTTAATAATTGATTGACCACAGAAACAACCCCTTTATATAGCAGTGCCCTGTAGCATTGACCGTAAAATCAGCACAGACATCCTTTCAAACAAGACTAAAGACTTTTCTGGAAATTGGCAGTGATTGAGACAGATATTAAAACAACATGTGTGCTGATGGATTGTACATATGGTAGTTTTCAAATAAACCAGTATATATATATATATATATATATATATATATATATATATATATATATATTCACTGAAAAAACCATGGGTTTCACACACGTTATAGTTAGGAATTAGCATTTAAAAAACCTTAGAAATTCAGTGAAAAAACCATAGGTTTCACACACGTTATAGTTAGGAATTAGCATTTAAAAAACCTTAGAAATTCAGTGAAAAAACCATAGGTTTCACACATGGTATAGTTAGCTGGACATTTTACTCGTAAAAAACCAATGAAATTGCCCCGTTATAGTTAGTTCAGCTAACTATAACTCGCGCGCCCGCAATGCACTGCTGATGACGTCACATATTACATCACTCATGACATGGTCAGTGACATCACTCATGACATCACTGATGACATCTCAAATGACATCACTGATGACATCATCCAGTGAATGTGTATTTTTCTGAAAATTAAATATGTTTTATATATGTATATCTCAAGGACGATGGAAGAATAAATGGGTATATAAGTGTCTAAATGGATGATTTGTTTTTGAAAAATTGATTGTATAACTGACTGATTAAGTGTATCTTAGTGAATACATGGCTTAGTGAGTAATGTTTAAATATGTAAATATCTGTATCAGTCTCTCACTTTGTGTATAAGTGGCTGCATGGGTTGGTGAGTAGCTACATGGGTGTCTATATAGGTTATTAGTTGGTTTTTTGAGTATCAGTCTGAGTGTCTGCATGGTTCGGTGGGGGGTATTACGTAGTGCATAGGTGCATGAATGAGTGACTCACTGTTTGTATGTGTTGAACAGAGCATGTGTGCAGGACTGCATGGGTGGATGAGTGTGTGTATGGGTGTGTTAGTGAGTGAATGACTGTCTCAATAGTGTCTTTATGAGTAACTACATATGTTTAAAACTAGTATATGTGACTATTGGTGTATATATGTGAGTATATGTGAGAGATTGAAAGAGTTCCTGTATGAATAAGTATGTGTTTCTATAAGTGATTGTTTAAAAGACTAAGTATGTGTAAGTTTCCGTAGAAGTAAGTGTGGTGGTGTGTGTATAACTGTATATGCAAGTAAATGTATGTTTGATTCTTTATTAGCATGAGTGACTATGTGTGTGAGTTGCTCTATGGATGAGTGGCATTGTGTAACAGGATGTATAGGTGTATGAGTACATATGATGAGTGAGTACATGTATGAGTGACTGTATTGGACTGTTGGTGAATGAGTGGATGTGTATGTGGATCTTAGAATTACTGAAGAGGTTGTTGTAACTGTTATTGGTATGTCCATTGTTTTGTAAATTTTAGTCTCTATTTTTGAATGTGTGTGTCAAAGGTTATATTAGGGGAAGAGGAGGTCTGCCACTCTATCACAAGGATGATGTCATCAGTGATGTCATCAGTGATGTCATTTGAGATGTCATCAGTGATGTCATGAGTGATGTCACTGACCATGTCATGAGTGATGTAATATGTGAGGTCATCAGCAGTGCATTGCGGGCGCGCGAGTTATAGTTAGCTGAACTAACTATAACGGGGCAATTTCATTGGTTTTTTACGAGTAAAATGTCCAGCTAACTATAACATGTGTGAAACCTATGGTTTTTTCACTGAATTTCTAAGGTTTTTTAAATGCTAATTCCTAACTATAACGTGTGTGAAACCTATGGTTTTTTCACTGAATTTCTAAGGTTTTTTAAATGCTAATTCCTAACTATAACGTGTGTGAAACCCATGGTTTTTTCAGTGAATTTGCAAGGTTTTTTAAATGCTAATTCCTAACTATAACGTGTGTGAAACCTATGGTTTTTTCAGTTTATTTTTTTCGTTTTTTTAAATGCTAAGTTACTTTACGCCATTCGTGGCGTGCGCGCCCACTTAACGCCACCAAAAGCACAGGGGGTGGGGTCAATGTGGATAGTGGTTTTTTATTTCGATTTTATATTTTTATTATAATTTAATGCAATTTTTTTTTATTTCATTTTTTGTAAGCCTTTTTTTAATAATTTATGTACTATATCCTGCATTATCGAAAGGTTTTTTTTTATGCATTTTTTTCCGTGCGCGTACGGTAAGCTGACGCTACGCGCTTGTAAAATACGCGTACGGTAAGCTGACGCTACGCGCTCTGGACGTAATTAGTGCAGCGCGCCTACGTGATACGTGCGTGCCGTACGCGTATACCCGGAAGCAACGTCGCGGTTACGCAGGGGCGTGTAATGCGCATGCGCGATACGTGATACGTGCGTGCCGTACGCGTATACCCGGAAGCAACGTCGCGGTTACGCAGGGGCGTGTAATGCGCATGCGCGATACGTGATACGTGCGTGCCGTACGCGTACACCCGGAAGCAACGTCGCGGTTACGCAGGGGCGTGTAATGCGCATGCGCGAAAGTGACGTAAGCGCTGCGTAAGCGCACCGTAAGCGTCACGTGCGCGCACGGTAGGCCATGTGACTTACAAAGAACACTTTTTATTGGTTGAAATTACTTTCACTTCCAGAAACTTCCCACACCACACCCATTCCCCTCTTTACTGCTTGAAAGAACACTTTTCATTGGTTGATACTACTTTCAGTTCCAGATTCTTCCCACACCACACCCATTCCCCTCATTTCTGCTTGTGATTCTCTAGGAGCAGGAGCTGGATTGACATTGGGATACAATGGCAGAACAGCAGGGCTCTTCTGAGAGTGAGGCCAGCAGCACCACCATGATCCAGAGAAGGAGGAAACAAAAGACTTCTTTTGTATGGGAGTATTTCACTTTTCCAGAGGGGGAGAAAAAGGTCAATGCTCCAAAGGTCACTTGCATACTTTGTGATCGTGTTTTATCAAGAGGAAATCCAAGTAGGAAATATTCCTTTGGAAATCACTCTATGATGAGACACCTTCAGGACAAACACCCAAGGACCTTTGCTCGACATACTGGAGAAAACTCTTCAGTAAGTCACCAGAGCCCAGCCTCAGATGCTCAGCCGAGTACATCATCGGCAGCTCAGCTGAGCCCTTCCTCTGTTGTTGGAGCATCACCTTCTTCTTTTCCTTTGGACATCAACCCTCGATTTGCGAGTGTTGAAATGAGGTGTACAAAATGTGGTGGTCTTATTGTTTTTGGGGAGGTCAGTCTTCACCTTATTAACAATAAGATAGACCAGCATGTTTGTAGACGCTCATAATACTCCCATTCTTTCTTTCCTCCATCCCTGTATGAACCCAACGGCTCTTATAAGAGCCAACCTTACCTCACAATTTTTTTTATTTTTTTTTAAGCTTCCCATTTCGCAAATTTTTTTTTTCCGTGCGCGCACGGTACGCGTAATTCCGCAGGTCGCCGTGCGCGTACGCTACGCGCACGGCGATTTTTCGAAAAATATATTTTTTTTATTTTTGCCCTTGAGGGTCCTTCTGGGACCCCCTGACCAAGGCTAGGGGGTCAGGAACTGTCGAGCCTGCCCCCTTTTCACATTATCCACCTTTTTTATTCACCCCCCTGACAGTTCGAGAGAGAAAATGGCGGCCGCCGCTTCCTGGTTTCGACCGATTCGAATGTTTACTAAGATCTAACAGCCAATCAGAATCGCACTCGCGCACGCCACCGTACGCGTACCGTAAGCTTACCGTAAGCTTACCGTAAGCGCACGGTAAGCGCACCGTAAGCTTCCACAGATATATATATTGATTTAAAGGCTATTTTCTCAGGATCTACTGAACAGATTTACACCAAACCTACAAAAGGCACTTCCTTGACCTGAGGACTACCACTCTGCCAAATTTCTAGTAATTGTGTTCAGCCGTTCGGGCTGTAGCTCGTTCTAAAGGTCCTATGGAAAAATGCATGGGAAAAACGCGTTTTGGGACCCCCCTTTTATCTCAGCCCCCGCTTGACGAATCCCCCCGAGACTTTCAGGGTAGGAGCGGAGCGTAGCGCCCCACCTATTTTGAGAAATTCGCGAGGATTCGTCGACCGGCGCCAAAGTTATTCAAAATAGAATGTTGAGGTTTTCCTATGGAAAAGGGGTCCTAACTATAACTACCTACTGGCGACCGCCAGTAGGTAATATATATATATATATATATATATATATATATATATATATATATATATATATATATCAATTCAATGGTCCTGGATCCCTTGAAGCATACTCCACAAGTCTCACAGGTACAGACCACAACAGTGCGCCGTATAAATTTTCAACGTGCTTAATTTATTCTTCCATTTGCCAGCATGACGCGTTTCGGCTGTGAACACACAGCCTTGATCACTATAAATATATATATATATATATATATATATTTATATATATCACGCTTTGAAAGTCAAAAATATAATTTCGTGAATAACGTGCAACAATATTTTGACGATTACAAATTGTCATTGGGTGCACTCTGCACTGATGAGAGACGTTCTCTGTCATTGGGCGCAAGCATATGCCTCACTTCTATTCAAATAAATGCAGTATTTTTTAGTCCTTTATTTAGTTCTCGCTATAGACACCATAAGCAGTAACCTTATGATGCCAACATTTTGAAAAAATGCATGTAAGAAGTAGTTCAGAGAGAGGCACTATAAAACGTCTGTTGAAACATTAGCAAAATGTAAATCCAAAAATGTTGAAACACAAGGAAAATCTAAAATGTAATATTTATTTAATGACAGCTATTGATTTTGAAATACTCCAACATAATTATGTATCATGCGTAAAACAGAGAAAGACCTAACACAACTAATTACCCGACAAATTTTGACATAAGCAAATGTATATTTATTATGTACATTGGAAAAGGTAGAATTCACTTTAACATAGTCCCTGTCTAGCAAAAAACACTCACTTACTATAGCCAAAAACTGCAAAATATGTAGAGTACTAAGGGCTAGATTCAATACAATGGTGTGAAGCATAAATTAAAAACTAATTAAATATGTACAACTGTTACATTAGTTGTGTCCTCTCAGGGTCACAGCATTGATGGGGTTCTGCATAATGATATCCAATGTTTGCATGCATGCACAGAACCATGACAGCTCTAGGGGCTGTGCGAAGGATGTGGAACAGCTGTGTGGACCTCAGCATGAGTTTTAGAAACAGCAACAGAAAGACTTTAAGTATGGATAACACTTCCCCCTATTCGAATTTCGAGGGAAAAATGGAAAGGCAGGTTCCTGGAACAAAACTGAGCCCTGCATTGTATGTGTGTGCAGATGTTGTAAGCTTCTGGAGTAAACACAAGGAGATGATGGACAGAGCACTGAAACTTTTCAGACACTCACCCCCGTCACAGATCTTGGGTTGAATCCATCATCGTTCTTTAACTCACTTCGCCACCCCAGTTCAGACACAGCTATATGCAAATCAGTCTTGACCCTGTGCCTCATGGGAACAGTCCAGCCCGAACTGCCAAACCATGTCTTTCCTGGACTGGAAACACATTCTGGGACCGGTTTCGGGCTAACAGCTCTCATCAGCCAGGCTAGCTTGAATCCAGTGGCAAAGTGAGCAAGGGACCCACGTCTGGGCATACCCTGCCAACTTAGGGCAAACAAAGCAAACACAAGGAGATGATGGACGGAGCACTGAAACTTTTCAGACACTCACCCCCAGTCACTTGACCCTGTGCCTCATAGGAACAGTTCAGCCTGAAAAATTATAGATTTAGGCCAGATCTCTGTACTGGGGTGAATGTATGACATTGTTCTCCATTCTGTCCATCAATTATTCTTTTTGCATTTGTTACCCCGAGTGGGACGGGCATGCCCAGACGTGGGTCCCATGCTCTCCATCCCACTGGAGTCAAGCTATCCTGGCTGATGAGGGCTGAAGACCCGAAACTGGTCCTATGATGCTTGTTTCCAGTCCAGGAAGGACATGGCCTGGCAGTTCGGGCTGGACTGTTCATATTGGGCGCAGGGTCAAGACTGATTTGCAGATGGCTGGGTCCAAACTGTAATGGCATGGTGAGCAAAAAAATGATGGATTTAGGCCAGATCTCTGTAATGGGGTGAATGTATGACATTGTTCTGCATTCTGTCCATCAGTTGTTCTTTTTGCATTTGTCACCCCGAGTGGGATGGGTATTTCCAGTCAAGGGAGGACCTGGCCTGGCAGTTCGGGCTGGACTGTTCCCATTGGGTGCTGGGTCAAGACTGATTTGCATATGGCTGGGTCCAAACTGGAATGGCATGGTGAGCAAATAAACAATGGATTTAGGCCAGATCTCTGTACTGGGGTGAATGTATGACATTGGTCTGCATTCTGTCCATCAATTGTTCTTTTTGTAAGCTTCTGGAGTTACATGGCTTGACCCACTATATGTTCAGACTCTGTTGGGCTCCAGAACATATTGCAAAATAACAGAATTGTGGTGCATGCCTTTGTGCAACCGTTGTCACCCACTTGCAAACCTCTAGCCGCACCCAGTGGTAACACTTGCTTCGCCCTAGTCTGTGCCCTGCCCCAGGATGAACACTAGCTCATTGGTGCACAGGGAATGTACTGAATGTCAAACGGTACTGGAACAAAAACCATCAAATTCCATTAAGTGGATCTACGAGGAAACCTCCAAACAGGGTATAAAGAATATTTTCCACAGGTGATGGAATCAAAGAAACGTGGGTACTACACCCTGGTGGACATCAGGCAGTGGTGTGAATGTTTTCCAGAAAAAAGCACGGCCCAGAAAAGTGCACCGCATCACTGCTCTCGCTGCTTTCAGAGTACAATGACCAATGGATGCTGCAAAAAACGTGTATAAATTAATGTCTTTGTTTTAATTGCGAAACCCATTTCCCAGCGAAGACGGTGGGTTCAATTATTTATTTTGCTAGAGAATTAGCACATTGCTGCTAGCAAACGCTCAGCAACTTGTTCACAAAGTGCTCTTTAAGTGCAGCTTCCTCCTGATGGAGTCAACGAGGAGTAGTCCAAGATGAAGCCGCACCAACTCATGGTAAAACCTGTTTGAATTGGACCCGTGGGCCCGGATAACAAATTAGCCAGGTTTAGGTATGTGGATACCCGGACACCTAAATCTAGCTATTCTGAGTTTTTGCCCCCAAAATGTGAAATATCTACCTGAAATTATGAAGCGTAGACCAGACCAGGGACACGTACATTTTTATTGGAACGTGGGCCTGTGTTGGGCAGCGGATGGAAAGAAGAGATGAGGGTGGTGCCATAACATAACCTAACGTGTATTTGTAAAGTGCACTTTCACCCCTAGGCATCTTGGCACTGAATAAAAGATGTTTATTGTTACCCAACTCAATGGTACTCATTATATTGACCTCAGATGGATGAAAGGTTGAGGGGATCCACCGGGATTTGAACCTGCAACCATGAGGTCAAATACAGGCCCCTGCAATGGACGCATTAGTCCACTGAGCCACAAGACCCTGCCAGGGGAATCTTGTGCCAGGCGGCAGATGGGGGGGATTCTGTGTTCCTTCATGTGTCATCGGATGGATTCATCTGAGTGCCATGGGATGGGGCTGGCCCGGATTTTCAGCGCAATTCAAATGTGATTTTACTGTATGCATTTCCTAGCTGGTAAGACAGTGGCATAGCTAGCTGTTATGCCGCCCATGGCGGTCCTGGAGCTTTCAGCCCGGCGGCCGCATGCGAGAGCAGGGGCTGCTGGTCATTCCATGGACAGCCCCACCAAAACTCATGCCGCCTCGAGCCGCCCCCCCTCCCCGCTACGCCAGTGTGGTAAGATCTGGCATGGTGTTACAGCACCTGGGAAATCCAGGCGCTGGAGCATTGGGCCAGTTGTAACTGGACAAAGTGTATCTCACCCAGGGAGACCATTCCATCTTAGTTAAAATTGAAACCCTAGTGTGTTATGGGCCGCCCTAAATAGAGAGATATCTTACAAAGAGACTATTCTCACTGAATTACTTCCCTCTCTCCCTCCGCAAAATCAATTTGAAATGAAAATGTAACTCATGTATCCAATGATCAAATTAATCAAATACAAATTAATATTTCCTTACTTTCAAAACATTTTTACTGAAATCATACTAAGATCCCTTTGCTTAGAGGAACAGACTAAAAATGACCCCACAAACTGGCATACGAACACGCCAAATGTCTTTTTCAAACCAAATACTCTCCCAGTAAAGGGCACCCATCGGGTAAAACTGATATGGTCCATGGTAAGGCCAGAGCTGGGATATAGAAATGGGGTATCATTATAACTTCCAAAAAACAGAGTATAAAAATGCAACGATTGTCCTCATCATGCTGCAAGACAGTACCTAAACCTCTAAAAGTCCGAAAAAGTGAACCAACATGGAAAAACTGCACTGGCTCCTGGGAGAAGAAAGAATGAAGATCTCTGTGCGGTACAGAATGCATACTTGAAGAAAGGCCTGGTGTCCATGCAGAACCTCGTCCTCCCACTGTAAACTAGCCGAGAACCTCCAGTCAGCTACATCACACAAAACCTTACATCAGACCTTCAAGAGAAAAGACATTGAGTCAGATTGGGACACAAAAACCGTCGACTGCTCCTTTTCCCTGATGAACAGGTAAAGGGTGCCAAGGGCACCCTTTACCTGTTCATCAATTTTGCCCGAGCCCTCAAGGGTAGATTGGGTCGTCCATTACATTTATCCTTTTCCCTGATGGCACTCCACGTCCCAGGGTTCACTTCTGCTGCTCATGGGGGAGGCGCCATCAACATGCTCAAATCACTGCCTCGACCCCCGTGGCATGAGATTCGTGTGGGGCGCGTGTGGGTGAAGTCCGGGCCAAGGGCGGGCCTGTCTGCACCCATCAGCATCCGTAACATCCTGCTACTGATCAAGTGTCACGCCGAGGAAATGGCGAAAAGAAAGACAAAGCAACATGAACGAGGAGGTGAGACTATTAACATCTTGGATTCCTTTTTAACAAGAGCAGCAAATGTACTATCAAAAGAAATAGAACTAACTGAATGCCCTCTTTACCTGGAAGTGGTTAGAACTTGCTGCAGTGAAAACACAGGCCTTCATGTTATGGACCTTACCGACATGGTGAGTCAAAGGGCAGGGGGACTGGGCGGAAAAAACATGCTCTACTTTGGACGTACAGCAGACTCCTCCCCAAGGGCCAGTCTCTACACCCCCTCAGAGCCACCACCAAAAGAACAAGCATTTACAATGCAATAAGTATCGCAACTGCAAGTTTTAGAGCTATTGGTATAGTAAATGGCAATGCCTTTTGAAAAATTAACAGGTATTGTAATTTATAATAGTAATTTTCCACCAGTACCATAGCTACCACTATTATTATTACTATTACCACAGAGTAGTAATAGTAATAATTGTAGTGGTGGTTATGGTACTTGTGGTGGTTGTAGCGGTGGTGGTAGTGGTGGTGGTATTGGTACTAGTGGTGGTAGTGGTGGTGGTACTGGTGGTCTACATGGATTTTATTTCATAACTCATGCTACTGCTGGAATATATTTTAACCAAAAAATACAAAAACTAACAAACATTATCATTTGCAACCCTATTGCATTGCAAATGCTTGTTTTATGTTGCAGGTATGAGGTGCATCATCTACTTCCCAAAATACACTCTTAGATTTGTAGACACTCGTAACAGTCTTATGGTAGGAGGCAGTTGTTCATCCAGTGTAAGGCTAATAGGTCACACAACTTTGCATTTTGATACCTGAAGTTTTATATTACAATAAATGTAGTAGACCTCAGGCAGGAGACTTGAGTTACAAGTAACTGTGGAAAGAGCAATAACTTTAGAAACTGGTGCTTTATTTCACCTTTTCCGTGGTGTGAAGGTTACGTAACTGTTTTATTGCGTTTGAATGGGCATAATGGGGATTATTTACAAGTCCGCCGGTTTTTCACTTTTTGTGTGGGAAAAAGTAACGCAGCGGCGGCGCAAGGGGCTTGTAAATAAGCGTTTAAAGAAGGTGTGCAGTTCCTATGTGATTGGGGGGGGGTTGGGAGGAAAAGGGGGTGAATGGGAAAGACAGGTCTTTCTTCGTGATGCCCTGGTACTTGGTTAGGATCACGGCAAGTTGCTTCTCTGAACCTACCACCGGAGTAATGGCGTGCTCCGGCCACCCCCGTCGACCCGTAACGTTTTTACTAGGGGTCTACTAATTCCCCAGTTCACGCCAACTAGGGTCTCCACTGCCCCTGGTAATTCACATCCATTAATTAAATACCAGGCGGTAGTGCACGCATCCACTGTTCTGCCAGTGTAAGGCTAATAGGTCACACAACTTTGCATTTTGATACCTGAAGTTTTATATTACAATAAATGTAGTAGACCTCAGGCAGGAGACTTGAGTTACAAGTAACTGTGGAAAGAGCAATAACTTTAGAAACTGGTGCTTTATTTCACCTTTTCCGTGGTGTGAAGGTTACGTAACTGTTTTATTGCGTTTGAATGGGCATAATGGGGATTATTTACAAGTCCGCCGGTTTTTCACTTTTTGTGTGGGAAAAAGTAACGCAGCGGCGGCGCAAGGGGCTTGTAAATAAGCGTTTAAAGAAGGTGTGCAGTTCCTATGTGATTGGGGGGGGGTTGGGAGGAAAAGGGGGTGAATGGGAAAGACAGGTCTTTCTTCGTGATGCCCTGGTACTTGGTTAGGATCACGGCAAGTTGCTTCTCTGAACCTACCACCGGAGTAATGGCGTGCTCCGGCCACCCCCGTCGACCCGTAACGTTTTTACTAGGGGTCTACTAATTCCCCAGTTCACGCCAACTAGGGTCTCCACTGCCCCTGGTAATTCACATCCATTAATTAAATACCAGGCGGTAGTGCACGCATCCACTGTTCTTTACCACAGTCCTGAAGAAGTGCCAATTGACCCATTAGGGGCAAGTATAGGCACGAAACATGTTGACCGTACACACTTAGACTGCCCCTTAGGAACATTATCATCCTCACAGGGGCCCAATCTTGTTTTTATCTAGGCTAGAGCTACCTTTTCATTTAAACTTGACTGTAGAGGACTGCTCAATACCTATTTTATTTTATCTCACTGTGCACTACCCTGCCCCCACACCCGCACGCACCCAACGGCTTCCTTTTCAAAAGATCCCCGACAAAGAGCCCCGGTTTCGGGAGCCCGTCAGGCATTGCAGCGCCGGCCTGACGAGGGGCACAGCCCTATGATGAAGCATGACACCTCTCGGGGTGTGTGAGGGCATCACGAAGAAAGACCTGTCTTTCCCATTCACCCCCTTTTCCTCCCAACCCCCCACCCAATCACATAGGAACTGCACACCTTCTTTAAACGCTAGTCTCTATTGGGAGCTTGTGTGCAGGACCTAATAACCCAGCTCTCAGTCCCTCCGTTTGGATAAAAAGCTTGTAAATAAGACTCAATGTCGTTGGCAGAATGCTTTAAAGATGCCAGTCGATTGCCACTCACTCTATGCGCACACATATATCCCAGAGAAAATCCTCTTCTTAAGCAGTGTTGCCACCTTTTGGTGTCCAGTGAAGCTTGAATACTTCCAACTGAAAAACGGTTGTGAAACCAGGAGCAGCTGAATCCGGGAGACATCTGGACCTACTGTCAGAAACATCTGGTATGAGCAAGGAATTTAATACATCATTAAAAAAATCCCCTGGGCCTTAATGTCCTGTGGCAGTGAAATCCCTCAGTCAGGGCACATACGTTGTTGGCAAATAGTTTAAAGCCAAGGTGTATAAATAACCCTCCGAGCCTCATCAGAATGTAGCTGAGAAGTAGCACAATCAAGACATATACACAGTTGGAAAAAGTGATCTTAAACATCCAGATCGCACCACAATGCCGCAGAAATTCAACTAAATTCATGCTAACTGCCAGTGATACGGCATCTAAGTTTCTGAAAGGTTGAGAAAAAAGCAAACAAAAGAAAGAGAAGTAAAGAAAAGAAAAGAAAAACATCCTAGTGTGAATGTATATACGGCTACTAGTTCTTAATTACAACCAGGGTTCTCTGGCTCTATAGCAGCTCTGCTGACCTGGTTCTCTGGCTCTAGAGCAGCTCTGCTGACCTGGTTCTCTGGCTCTACAGCAGCTCTGCTGACCTAGTTCTCTGGCTCTACAACGGCTTTGGTGACCTGGTTCTCTGGCTATACAGCAGCTCTGCTGATCAGTTTCTCTGACTCTAAAGCAGCTTTGCTGACCTGGTTCTCTGGCTCTACAACGGCTCTGCTGACCTTGTTCTCTGGCTCTAAAGCAGCTCTGCTGACCTGGTTCTCTGGCTCTAGAGCCGCTCTGCTGACCTGGTTCGCTGGCTCTACAGCAGCTCTGCTGACCTGGTTCTCTGGCTCTACAGCAGCTCTGCTGACCTGGTTCTCTGGCTCTACAACGGCTCTGCTGACCTGGTTCTCAGTCTCTAGAGCAGCTCTGCTGACCTAGTTCTCTGGCTCTAAAGCAGCTCTCTGACCTGGGTCTCTGGCTCTACAGCGGCTTTGCTGACCTGGCTCTCTGGCTCTAAAGCAGCTAAGCTGACCTGGTTGTCTGGCTCTAGAGCAGCTCTGCTGACCTGGTTCTCTGGTTCTACAGCAGCTTTGCTGACCTAGGGGCATATTATCAAGACAGGCGATAAAATTATCGCCGCTTTAGCGGCAGAAAACTGCAGCTAAAACAGCGATAATGGGCTTGATAATATGCTCTATGAAATTCCAAATGAAGCCCATGTTAGATGTGAAGGACATCTAACCTGAGCTTCAATTGGAATTCCATAGAGCATATTATCAAGCCAATTATCGCCGCTTTAGCGGCAGTTTTCTGCCGCTAAAGCGGCGATAATTTTATCGCCTGTCTTGATAATATGCCCCCTAGTTCTTTGACTCTAGAGCAGCTCTGCTGACCTGGTTCTCTGGCTCTACAGCAGCTCTGCTGACCTGGTTCTCTGGCTCTACAACGGCTCTGCTGACCTGGTTCTCAGTCTCTAGAGCAGCTCTGCTGACCTAGTTCTCTGGCTCTAAAGCAGCTCTCTGACCTGGGTCTCTGGCTCTACAGCGGCTTTGCTGACCTGGTTCTCTGGCTCTACAACAGCTTTGCTGACCTGGTTCTCTGGCTCTCCAGCAGCTCTGCATACCTGGTTCTCTGGCTCTACAGCAGCTCTGCTGACCTGGTTCTCTGGCTCTAAAGCTGCTCTGCTGACCTGGTTCTCTTGCTCTTGAGCAGCTCTGCCAACCTGGTTCTCTGGCTCTACAGCGGCTCTGCTGACCTGGTTCTCTGGCTCTAAAGCAGCTCTGCTGACCTGGTTCTCTGGCTCTAGAGCGGCTCTGCTGACCTGGTTCTCTGGCTCTACAGCAGCTCTGCTGACCTAGGGGCATATTATCAAGACATTCGATAAAATTATCGCCGCTTTAGCTGCCGCTAAAACAGCGATAATGGGCTTGATAATATGCTCTATGGAATTCCAATTAAAGCTCAGGTTAGATGTCCTTCACATCTAACATGGGCTTCAATTGGAATTCCATAGAGCATATTATCAAGCCCATTATCGCAGTTTTAGCCGCAGTTTTCTGTCGCTGTAGCCGCGATAATTTTATCACCTGTCTTGATAATATGCCCCTTAGTTCTCTGGCTCTAGAGCAGCTCTGCTGACTTGGTTCTCTGGCTCTCCAACGGCTTTGCTGACCTGGTTCTCTGGATCTACAACAGCTTTGCTGACCTGGTTCTCTGGCTCTACAGCAGCTCTGCTGACCTGGTTCTCTGGCTCTATAACGGCTCTGCTGACCTTGTTCTCTGGCTCGAAAGAAGCTCTGCTGACCTGGTTCTCTGACTCTAGAGCGGATCTGATGACTTGGTTCTCTGGCTCTACAGCAGCTCTGCTGACCTAGTTCTCTGGCTCTACAGCAGCTCTGCTGACCTGGTTCTCTGGCTCTACAACGGCTCTGCTGACCTGGTTCTCTGGCTCCACAACGACTCTGCTGACCTGGTTCTCAGTCTCTAGAGCAGCTCTGCAGACCTGGTTCTCTGGCTCTAAAGCTGCTCTACCGACTTGGTTCTCTGGCTCTACAGCGGCTCTGCTGCCCTCGTTCTCTGGGTCTAAAGCAGCTCTGCTGACCTGGTTCCCTGGCACTCCAGCAGCTATGCTGACCTAGTTCTCTGGCTCTACTGCGGCTCTGCAGACCTGGTTCTCTGGCTCTAAAGCAGCTCTGCTGACCTGGTTCTCTGGCTCCAGAGCAGCTCTGCTGCCCTGGTTCTCTGGCTGTAGAGCGGATCTGATGACCTGTTTATCTGGCTCTAAAGCAGCTTTGCTGACGTAGTTCTTTGGCTCTACAACAGCTTTGCTGACCTGGTTCTCTGGCTCTACAGCGGATCTGCTGACCTGGTTCTCTGGCTCTAAAGCAGCTCTGCTGACCTGTTTCTTCTGGCTCTAGAGCGGCTCTGCTGACCTGGTTTTCTGGCCCTGCAACAGCTCTGCTCACCTAGTTCTCTGGCTCTAGAGCAGCTCTGCTGGCTTGGTTCTCTGGCTCTGCAACGGCTTTGCTGACCTGGTTCTCTGGCTCTACAACAGCTTTGCTGACTTGGTTCTCTGGCTCTACAGCAGCTCTGCTGACCTGGTTCTCTGGCTCTATAACGGCTCTGCTGACCTGGTTCTCAGTCTCTGGAGCAGCTCTGCTGACCTGGTTCTCTGGCTTAACATCGGCTCTGCTGACCTGGTTCTCTGGTTCTAAAGCAGCTCTGCTGACCTGGTTCTGTGGCTCTAGAGTGGCTCTGCTGACCTGGTTCTCAGTCTCTAGAGCAGCTCTGCTGACCTGGTTCTGTGTCTTTACATCGGCTCTGCGGACCTGGTTCTCTGGCTCTAAAGCCGCTCTGTTGACCTGGTTCTGTGGCTCTAGAGCGGCTTTGCTGACCTGGTTCTCTGGCTCTACAGTAGCTCTGCTGACCTGGTTCTCTGGCTCTGGAGCAGCTCTGCTGACCTGGTTTTCTGCCTCTACAACAGCTCTGCTGACCTGGTTCTGTCGCTCTAAAACAGCTCTGGTGAACTTCTGGCCTGGTTCTCTGGCTCTACAACGGCTCTGCTGACCTGGTTCTCAGTCTCTTGAGCAGGTGTGATGACCTGGTTCTCTGGCTCTAAAGCAGCTCTGCTGACCCAGTTCTCTGTCTTTACAGCGGCTCTGCTAACCTGGTCCTCTGCCTCTAAAGCAGCTCTGCTGACCTGTTTCTCTGTCTTTACAGCGGCTCTTCTGACCTGATTCTCTGGCTCTAAAGCAGCTCTGCTGACCTGGTTCTCTGGCTCTAGAGCGGCTCTGCTACCTTGTTCCCTGGCTCTACAGCAGCTCTGCTAACCAAGGGGCTTATTTATGAGCGCTTGCGACAGTTTTGCGCTTCCATTGCGTCACTTCTTTTGACGCATCGGCGGCGTAAAACGTGCCTCCTGTTGCGCCATATTTACAAAGTGACGCATCTGAGAAAATGCATCACTTTGTAAACCCTTGCGCTACATTATACCTGCTTCAGGTATAATGTATGCAGGGGGGGCGTTCCCACGTAAGTAAGCCTTATAGAAGTGACGCAGTGAAATCTACGAGGTTTCACTGCGCCACTTCTAGGGTGCAAATGCGGATCTGCTGACCTGGTTCTCTGGCTCTAAAGCAGCTCTGCTGACCTGTTTCTTCTGGCTCTAGAGCGGCTCTGCTGACCTGGTTTTCTGGCTCTGCAACAGCTCTGCTGACCTAGTTCTCTGGCTCTAGAGCAGCTCTGCTGACTTGGTTCTCTGGCTCTACAACGGCTTTGCTGACCTGGTTCTCTGGCTCTACAACAGCTTTGCTGACTTGGTTCTCTGGCTCTACAGCAGCTCTGCTGACCTGGTTCTCTGGCTCTATAACGGCTCTGCTGACCTGGTTCTCAGTCTCTGTGGCTCTAGAGTGGCTCTGCTGACCAAGTTCTCAGTCTCTAGAGCAGCTCTGCTGACCTGGTTCTGTGTCTTTACATCGGCTCTGCTGACCTGGTTCTCTGGCTCTAAAGCCGCTCTGCTGACCTGGTTCTCTGGCTCTAAAGCTGCTCTACCGACTTGGTTCTCTGGCTCTACAGCGGCTCTGCTGCCCTCGTTCTCTGGGTCTAAAGCAGCTCTGCTGACCTGGTTCCCTGGCACTCCAGCAGCTATGCTGACCTAGTTCTCTGGCTCTACTGCGGCTCTGCAGACCTGGTTCTCTGGCTCTAAAGCAGCTCTGCTGACCTGGTTCTCTGGCTCCAGAGCAGCTCTGCTGCCCTGGTTCTCTGGCTCTAGAGCAGATCTGATGACCTGTTTATCTGGCTCTAAAGCAGCTTTGCTGACGTAGTTCTTTGGCTCTACAACAGCTTTGCTGACCTGGTTCTCTGGCTCTACAGCGGATCTGCTGACCTGGTTCTCTGGCTCTAAAGCAGCTCTGCTGACCTGTTTCTTCTGGCTCTAGAGCGGCTCTGCTGACCTGGTTTTCTGGCCCTGCAACAGCTCTGCTCACCTAGTTCTCTGGCTCTAGAGCAGCTCTGCTGGCTTGGTTCTCTGGCTCTGCAACGGCTTTGCTGATCTGGTTCTCTGGCTCTACAACAGCTTTGCTGACTTGGTTCTCTGGCTCTACAGCAGCTCTGCTGACCTGGTTCTCTGGCTCTATAACGGCTCTGCTGACCTGGTTCTCAGTCTCTGGAGCAGCTCTGCTGACCTGGTTCTCTGGCTTAACATCGGCTCTGCTGACCTGGTTCTCTGGTTCTAAAGCAGCTCTGCTGACCTGGTTCTGTGGCTCTAGAGTGGCTCTGCTGACCTGGTTCTCAGTCTCTAGAGCAGCTCTGCTGACCTGGTTCTGTGTCTTTACATCGGCTCTGCGGACCTGGTTCTCTGGCTCTAAAGCCGCTCTGTTGACCTGGTTCTGTGGCTCTAGAGCGGCTTTGCTGACCTGGTTCTCTGGCTCTACAGTAGCTCTGCTGACCTGGTTCTCTGGCTCTGGAGCAGCTCTGCTGACCTGGTTTTCTGCCTCTACAACAGCTCTGCTGACCTGGTTCTGTCGCTCTAAAACAGCTCTGGTGAACGTCTGGCCTGGTTCTCTGGCTCTACAACGGCTCTGCTGACCTGGTTCTCAGTCTCTTGAGCAGGTCTGATGACCTGGTTCTCTGGCTCTAAAGCAGCTCTGCTGACCCAGTTCTCTGTCTTTACAGCGGCTCTGCTGACCTGGTCCTCTGCCTCTAAAGCAGCTCTGCTGACCTGTTTCTCTGTCTTTACAGCGGCTCTTCTGACCTGATTCTCTGGCTCTAAAGCAGCTCTGCTGACCTGGTTCTCTGGCTCTAGAGCGGCTCTGCTACCTTGTTCCCTGGCTCTACAGCAGCTCTGCTAACCAAGGGGCTTATTTATGAGCGCTTGCGACAGTTTTGCGCTTCCATTGCGTCACTTCTTTTGACGCATCGGCGGCGTAAAACGTGCCTCCTGTTGCGCCATATTTACAAAGTGACGCATCTGAGAAAATGCATCACTTTGTAAACCCTTGCGCTACATTATACCTGCTTCAGGTATAATGTATGCAGGGGGGGCGTTCCCACGTAAGTAAGCCTTATAGAAGTGACGCAGTGAAATCTACGAGGTTTCACTGCGCCACTTCTAGGGTGCAAATGCGGATCTGCTGACCTGGTTCTCTGGCTCTAAAGCAGCTCTGCTGACCTGTTTCTTCTGGCTCTAGAGCGGCTCTGCTGACCTGGTTTTCTGGCTCTGCAACAGCTCTGCTGACCTAGTTCTCTGGCTCTAGAGCAGCTCTGCTGACTTGGTTCTCTGGCTCTACAACGGCTTTGCTGACCTGGTTCTCTGGCTCTACAACAGCTTTGCTGACTTGGTTCTCTGGCTCTACAGCAGCTCTGCTGACCTGGTTCTCTGGCTCTATAACGGCTCTGCTGACCTGGTTCTCAGTCTCTGTGGCTCTAGAGTGGCTCTGCTGACCAAGTTCTCAGTCTCTAGAGCAGCTCTGCTGACCTGGTTCTGTGTCTTTACATCGGCTCTGCTGACCTGGTTCTCTGGCTCTAAAGCCGCTCTGCTGACCTGGTTCTCTGGCTCTAAAGCTGCTCTACCGACTTGGTTCTCTGGCTCTACAGCGGCTCTGCTGCCCTCGTTCTCTGGGTCTAAAGCAGCTCTGCTGACCTGGTTCCCTGGCACTCCAGCAGCTATGCTGACCTAGTTCTCTGGCTCTACTGCGGCTCTGCAGACCTGGTTCTCTGGCTCTAAAGCAGCTCTGCTGACCTGGTTCTCTGGCTCCAGAGCAGCTCTGCTGCCCTGGTTCTCTGGCTCTAGAGCGGATCTGATGACCTGTTTATCTGGCTCTAAAGCAGCTTTGCTGACGTAGTTCTTTGGCTCTACAACAGCTTTGCTGACCTGGTTCTCTGGCTCTACAGCGGATCTGCTGACCTGGTTCTCTGGCTCTAAAGCAGCTCTGCTGACCTGTTTCTTCTGGCTCTAGAGCGGCTCTGCTGACCTGGTTTTCTGGCCCTGCAACAGCTCTGCTCACCTAGTTCTCTGGCTCTAGAGCAGCTCTGCTGGCTTGGTTCTCTGGCTCTGCAACGGCTTTGCTGATCTGGTTCTCTGGCTCTACAACAGCTTTGCTGACTTGGTTCTCTGGCTCTACAGCAGCTCTGCTGACCTGGTTCTCTGGCTCTATAACGGCTCTGCTGACCTGGTTCTCAGTCTCTGGAGCAGCTCTGCTGACCTGGTTCTCTGGCTTAACATCGGCTCTGCTGACCTGGTTCTCTGGTTCTAAAGCAGCTCTGCTGACCTGGTTCTGTGGCTCTAGAGTGGCTCTGCTGACCTGGCTCTCAGTCTCTAGAGCAGCTCTGCTGACCTGGTTCTGTGTCTTTACATCGGCTCTGCGGACCTGGTTCTCTGGCTCTAAAGCCGCTCTGTTGACCTGGTTCTGTGGCTCTAGAGCGGCTTTGCTGACCTGGTTCTCTGGCTCTACAGTAGCTCTGCTGACCTGGTTCTCTGGCTCTGGAGCAGCTCTGCTGACCTGGTTTTCTGCCTCTACAACAGCTCTGCTGACCTGGTTCTGTCGCTCTAAAACAGCTCTGGTGAACGTCTGGCCTGGTTCTCTGGCTCTACAACGGCTCTGCTGACCTGGTTCTCAGTCTCTTGAGCAGGTCTGATGACCTGGTTCTCTGGCTCTAAAGCAGCTCTGCTGACCCAGTTCTCTGTCTTTACAGCGGCTCTGCTGACCTGGTCCTCTGCCTCTAAAGCAGCTCTGCTGACCTGTTTCTCTGTCTTTACAGCGGCTCTTCTGACCTGATTCTCTGGCTCTAAAGCAGCTCTGCTGACCTGGTTCTCTGGCTCTAGAGCGGCTCTGTTACCTTGTTCCCTGGCTCTACAGCAGCTCTGCTAACCAAGGGGCTTATTTATGAGCGCTTGCGACAGTTTTGCGCTTCCATTGCGTCACTTCTTTTGACGCATCGGCGGCGTAAAACGTGCCTCCTGTTGCGCCATATTTACAAAGTGACGCATCTGAGAAAATGCATCACTTTGTAAACCCCTGCGCTACATTATACCTGCTTCAGGTATAATGTATGCAGGGGGGGGCGTTCCCACGTAAGTAAGCCTTATAGAAGTGACGCAGTGAAATCTACGAGGTTTCACTGCGCCACTTCTAGGGTGCAAATGCGGATCTGCTGACCTGGTTCTCTGGCTCTAAAGCAGCTCTGCTGACCTGTTTCTTCTGGCTCTAGAGCGGCTCTGCTGACCTGGTTTTCTGGCTCTGCAACAGCTCTGCTGACCTAGTTCTCTGGCTCTAGAGCAGCTCTGCTGACTTGGTTCTCTGGCTCTACAACGGCTTTGCTGACCTGGTTCTCTGGCTCTACAACAGCTTTGCTGACTTGGTTCTCTGGCTCTACAGCAGCTCTGCTGACCTGGTTCTCTGGCTCTATAACGGCTCTGCTGACCTGGTTCTCAGTCTCTGTGGCTCTAGAGTGGCTCTGCTGACCAAGTTCTCAGTCTCTAGAGCAGCTCTGCTGACCTGGTTCTGTGTCTTTACATCGGCTCTGCTGACCTGGTTCTCTGGCTCTAAAGCCGCTCTGCTGACCTGGTTCTGTGGCTCTAGAGCGGCTTTGCTGACCTGGTTCTCTGGCTGTACAGCAGCTTTGCTGACCTAGTTCTCTGGCTGTTCAGCGGCTCTGCTGACCTGGTTCTTTGGCTCTACAGCGGCTCTGCTGACCTGATTCTCTGGCTCTACAACAGTTCTGCTGACCTTATTCTCTGGATCTAAAGCAGCTTTGCTGACGTTGTTGTCTAGCTCTACAACAGCTTTGTTGACCTGGTTCTCTGGCTCTAAAGCAGCTCTCCTGACCTAGTTCTTTGGCTCTAGAGCAGCTCTGCTGACCTGGTTCTCTGGCTCAACAACAGCTTTGCTGACCTGGTTCTCTGACTCTACAGAAGCTCTGCTGACCTTGTTCTCTGGCTCTATAACAGCTCTGCTGACCTGGTTCTCAGTCTCTAGAGCAGCTCTGCTGCCCTGGTTCTCTTGCTTTACATCGGCTCTGCTGACCTGGTTCTCGGGCTCTAGAGCGGCTCTGCTGACCTGGTTCTCTGGCTGTACAGCGACTCTGCTGACCTGGTTCTCTGGCTCTACAGCGACTCTGCTGGCCTGGTTCTCTGGCTCTACAGTGACACTGCTGACCTGGTTCTCTGGCTCTAAAGCAGCTCTGCTGACCTGTTCCTTCTGGCTCTAGAGCGGCTCTGCTGACCTGGTTCTCTGGCTGTTCAGCGGCTCTGCTGACCTGGTTCTTTGGCTCTACAGCGACTCTGCTGACCTGGTTCTCTGGCTCTACAGCGACTCTGCTGGCCTGGTTCTCTGGCTCTTCAGTGACACTGCTGACCTGGTTCTCTGGCTCTAAAGCAGCTCTGCTGACCTGGTTCTCTGGCTGTACAGCAGCACTGCTGACCTGATTCTCTGGCTCAACAGCAGCTCTGCTGGCCTGGTTCTCTGACTCTCCAACGGCTCTGCTGACCTGGTTCTCTGGCTCTACAACGGCTCTGCTGACCTGGTTCTCTCTTTCTAAAGCAGCTCTGCTGACCTTGTTCTCTGGCTCTACAGCAGCTCTGCTGACCTGGTTCTGTGTCTCTAAAGCAGCTCTGGTGACCTGGTTCTCTGGCTGTACAGCAGCTCTGCTGACCTGATTCTCTGGCTCTACAGCAGCTCTGCTGGACTGGTTCTCTGACTCTGCAACGGCTCTGCTGACCTGGTTCTCTGGCTCTATAACGGCTCTGCTGACCTGGTTCTCTGACTCTGCAACGGCTCTGCTGACCTGGTTCTCTGGCTTTACATCGGCTTTGCTGACCTAGTTATCTCGCTCTAAAACAGCTCTCCTGACCTAGTTCCTTGGCTCTTGAGCAGCTCTGCTGACCTGGTTCTCTGGCTCAACAACAGCTTTGCTGACCTGGTTCTCTGGCTCTACAGCAGCTCTGCTGAGCTGGTTCTCTGGCTCTATAACAGCTCTGCTGACCTGGTTCTCAGTCTCTAGAGCAGCTCTGCTGCCCTGGTTCTCTGGCTTTACATCGGCTCTGCTGACCTGGTTCTCAGGCTCTAGAGCGGCTCTGCTGACCTGGTTCTCTGGCTGTACAGCAGCTTTGCTGACCTAGTTCTCTGGCTGTTCAGCGGCTCTGCTGACCTGGTTCAGTGGCTCTACAGCGGCTCTGCTGACCTGGTTCTCTGGCTCTACAGCGACTCTGCTGGCCTGGTTCTCTGGCTCTACAGTGACACTGCTGACCTGGTTCTCTGGCTCTAAAGCAGCTCTGCTAACCTGGTTCTCTGACTCTACAGCAGCCCTGCTGACCTGGTTCTCTGGCTCTACAGCAGCTCTGCTGACCTTGTTCTGTGGCTCTAAAGCAGCTCTGGTGACCTGGTTCTCTGGCTGTACAGCAGCTCTGCTGACCTGATTCTCTGGCTCTACAGAAGCTCTGCTGACCTGGTTCTCTGGCTGTATAACAGCTCTGCTGACCTGGTTCTCAGTCTCTAGAGCAGCTCTGCTGCCCTGGTTCTCTTGCTTTACATCGGCTCTGCTGACCTGGTTGTCGGGCTCTAGAGCGGCTCTGCTGACCTGGTTCTCTGGCTGTACAGCAGCTTTGCTGACCTAGTTCTCTGGCTGTTCAGCGGCTCTGCTGACCCGGTTCTTTGGCTCTACAGCGGCTCTGCTGACCTGGTTCTCGGGCTCTACAGCGACTCTGCTGGCCTGGTTCTCTGGCTCTACAGTGACACTGCTGACCTGGTTCTCTGGCTCTAAAGCAGCTCTGCTGACCTGGTTCTCTGGCTGTACAGCAGCTCTGCTGACCTGGTTCTCTGGCTCAACAGCAGCTCTGCTGGCCTGGTTCTCTGACTCTCCAACGGCTCTGCTGACCTGGTTCTCTGGCTCTACAACGGCTCTGCTGACCTGGTTCTCAGTCTCTTGAGCAGCTCTGCTGACTTGGTTCTCTCTTTCTAAAGCAGCTCTGCTGACCTTGTTCTCTGGCTCTACAGCAGCTCTGCTGACCTGGTTCTGTAGCTCTAAAGCAGCTCTGGTGACCTGGTTCTCTGGCTGTACAGCAGCTCTGCTGACCTGATTCTCTGGCTCTACAGCAGCTCTGCTGGCCTGGTTCTCTGACTCTCCAACGGCTCTGCTGACCTGGTTCTCTGGCTCTATAACAGCTCTGCTGACCTGGTTCTCAGTCTCTGGAGTAGCTCTGCTGACCTGGTTCTCTGGCTGTTCAGCGGCTCTGCTGACCCGGTTCTTTGGCTCTACAGCGGCTCTGCTGACCTGGTTCTCGGGCTCTACAGCGACTCTGCTGGCCTGGTTCTCTGGCTCTACAGTGACACTGCTGACCTGGTTCTCTGGCTCTAAAGCAGCTCTGCTGACCTGGTTCTCTGGCTGTACAGCAGCTCTGCTGACCTGGTTCTCTGGCTCAACAGCAGCTCTGCTGGCCTGGTTCTCTGACTCTCCAACGGCTCTGCTGACCTGGTTCTCTGGCTCTACAACGGCTCTGCTGACCTGGTTCTCAGTCTCTTGAGCAGCTCTGCTGACTTGGTTCTCTCTTTCTAAAGCAGCTCTGCTGACCTTGTTCTCTGGCTCTACAGCAGCTCTGCTGACCTGGTTCTGTAGCTCTAAAGCAGCTCTGGTGACCTGGTTCTCTGGCTGTACAGCAGCTCTGCTGACCTGATTCTCTGGCTCTACAGCAGCTCTGCTGGCCTGGTTCTCTGACTCTCCAACGGCTCTGCTGACCTGGTTCTCTGGCTCTATAACAGCTCTGCTGACCTGGTTCTCAGTCTCTGGAGTAGCTCTGCTGACCTGGTTCTCTGGCTTTACATCGGCTTTGCTGACCTAGTTATCTCGCTCTAAAACAGCTCTCCTGACCTAGTTCTTTGGCTCTAGAGCAGCTCTGCTGACCTGGTTCTCTGGCTCAACAACCGCTTTGCTGACCTGGTTCTCTGGCTCTAAAGCAGCTCTGCTAACCTGGTTCTCTGACTCTACAGCAGCTCTGCTGACCTGGTTCTCTGGCTGTACAGCAGCTCTGCTGACCTTGTTCTGTGGCTCTAAAGCAGCTCTGGTGACCTGGTTCTCTGGCTGTACAGCAGCTCTGCTGACATGATTCTCTGGCTCAACAGCAGCTCTGCTGGCCTGGTTCTCTGACTCTCCAACGGCTCTGCTGACCTGGTTCTCTGGCTCCACAGCGGCTCTGCTGACCGGGTTCTCAGTCTCTTGAGCAGCTCTGCTGACCTGGTTCTCTCTTTCTAAAGCAGCTCTGCTGACCTGGTTCTCAGTCTCTAGAGCAGCTCTGCTGCCCTGGTTCTCTGGCTTTACATCGGCTCTGCTGACCTGGTTCTCGGGCTCTAGAGCGGCTCAGCTTCTCTGGCTCTACAGCAGCTCTGCAGACCTAGTTATTTGGCTCTAGAGCAGCTCTGCTGACCTCGTTCTCTGGCTCTACAACAGTTCTGCTGACCTGTTTCTCTGACTCAAAAGCAGCTTTGCTGACGTGGTTCTCTGGCTCTACAACCGCTTTGCTGACCTGGTTCTCTGGCTCTACAGCGGCTTTGCTGACCTGGTTCTCTGGCTCTAAAGCAGCTCTGCTGACCTGGTTCTCTGGCTCTAGAGCGGCTCTGCTCACCTGGTTCTCTGGCTCTACAGCAGCTCTGCTGACCTAGTTCTCTGGCTCTAGAGCAGCTCTGCTGACTTGGTTCTCTGACTCTACAACGGCTCTGCTAACCTGGTTCTCTGACTCTACAGCAGCTCTGCTGACCTGGTTCTCTGGCTGTACAGCAGCTCTGCTGACCTTGTTCTGTGGCTCTAAAGCAGCTCTGGTGACCTGGTTCTCTAGCTGTACAGCAGCTCTGCTGACATGATTCTCTGGCTCAACAGCAGCTCTGTTGGCCTGGTTCTCTGACTCTCCAACGGCTCTGCTGACCTGGTTCTCTGGCTCCACAACGGCTCTGCTGACCGGGTTCTCAGTCTCTTGAGCAGCTCTGCTGACCTGGTTCTCTCTTTCTAAAGCAGCTCTGCTGACCTGGTTCTCAGTCTCTAGAGCAGCTCTGCTGCCCTGGTTCTCTGGCTTTACATCGGCTCTGCTGACCTGGTTCTCGGGCTCTAGAGCGGCTCAGCTTCTCTGGCTCTACAGCAGCTCTGCAGACCTAGTTCTTTGGCTCTAGAGCAGCTCTGCTGACCTCGTTCTCTGGCTCTACAACAGTTCTGCTGACCTGTTTCTCTGGCTCTAAAGCAGCTTTGCTGACGTGGTTCTCTGGCTCTACAACCGCTTTGCTGACCTGGTTCTCTGGCTCTACAGCGGCTTTGCTGACCTGGTTCTCTGGCTCTAAAGCAGCTCTGCTCACCTGGTTCTCTGGCTCTAGAGCGGCTCTGCTCACCTGGTTCTCTGGCTCTACAGCAGCTCTGCTGACCTAGTTCTCTGGCTCTAGAGCAGCTCTGCTGACTTGGTTCTCTGACTCTACAACGGCTTTGCTGACCTGGTTATCTGGTTATACAGCAGCTCTGCTGATCTGGTTCTCTGGCTCTACAACGGCTCTGCTGACCTGTTTCTCTGGCTCTAAAGCAGCTTTGCTGATCTGGTTCTCTGGCTCTACAATGGCTTTGCTGACCTTGTTCTCTGGGTCTAAAGCAGCTCTGCTGACCTGGTTCTCTGGCTCTACAGCGACTCTGTTGACCTGGTTCTCTGGTTCTAAAGCAGCTCCGCTGACCTGGTTCTCTGGCTCTAGAGCTGCTTAGCTGACCTGGTTCTCTGGCTCTACAACAGCTCTGCTGACCTAGTTCTCTGGCTCTAGAGCAGCTCTGCTGACCTGGTTCTCAGTCTCTGGAGTAGCTCTGCTGACCTGGTTCTCTGGCTCTACAGCGGCTTTGCTGACCTAGTTATATCGCTCTAAAACAGCTCTCCTGACCTAGTTCTTTGGCTCTAGAGCAGCTCTGCTGACCTGGTTCTCTGGCTCAACAACCGCTTTGCTGACCTGGTTCTCTGGCTCTACAGCAGCTCTGCTGAGCTGGTTCTCTGGCTCTATAACAGCTCTGCTGACCTGGTTCTCAGTCTCTAGAGCAGCTCTGCTGCCCTGGTTCTCTGGCTCTAGAGCGGCTCTGCTCACCTGGTTCTCTGGCTCTACAGCAGCTCTGCTGACCTAGTTCTCTGGCTCTAGAGCAGCTCTGCTGACTTGGTTCTCTGACTCTACAACGGCTTTGCTGACCTGGTTATCTGGTTATACAGCAGCTCTGCTGATCTGGTTCTCTGGCTCTACAACGGCTCTGCTGACCTGTTTCTCTGGCTCTAAAGCAGCTTTGCTGATCTGGTTCTCTGGCTCTACAATGGCTTTGCTGACCTTGTTCTCTGGGTCTAAAGCAGCTCTGCTGACCTGGTTCTCTGGCTCTACAGCGACTCTGTTGACCTGGTTCTCTGGTTCTAAAGCAGCTCCGCTGACCTGGTTCTCTGGCTCTAGAGCTGCTTAGCTGACCTGGTTCTCTGGCTCTACAACAGCTCTGCTGACCTAGTTCTCTGGCTCTAGAGCAGCTCTGCTGACCTGGTTCTCAGTCTCTGGAGTAGCTCTGCTGACCTGGTTCTCTGGCTCTACAGCGGCTTTGCTGACCTAGTTATCTCGCTCTAAAACAGCTCTCCTGACCTAGTTCTTTGGCTCTAGAGCAGCTCTGCTGACCTGGTTCTCTGGCTCAACAACCGCTTTGCTGACCTGGTTCTCTGGCTCTACAGCAGCTCTGCTGAGCTGGTTCTCTGGCTCTATAACAGCTCTGCTGACCTGGTTCTCAGTCTCTAGAGCAGCTCTGCTGCCCTGGTTCTCTGGCTTTACATCGGCTCTGCTGACCTGGTTCTCAGGCTCTAGAGGGCTCTTCTGACCTGGTTCTCTGGCTGTACAGCAGCTTTGCTGACCTAGTTCTCTGGCTGTTCAGCGGCTCTGCTGACCTGGTTCAGTGGCTCTACAGCGGCTCTGCTGACCTGGTTCTCTGGCTCTACAGCGACTCTGCTGGCCTGGTTCTCTGACTCTACAGTGACACTGCTGACCTGGTTCTCTGGCTCTAAAGCAGCTCTGCTAACCTGGTTCTCTGACTCTACAGCAGCTCTGCTGACCTGGTTCTCTGGCTGTACAGCAGCTCTGCTGACCTTGTTCTGTGGCTCTAAAGCAGCTCTGGTGACCTGGTTCTCTGGCTGTACAGCAGCTCTGCTGACATGATTCTCTGGCTCAACAGCAGCTCTGCTGGCCTGGTTCTCTGACTCTCCAACGGCTCTGCTGACCTGGTTCTCTGGCTCCACAGCGGCTCTGCTGACCGGGTTCTCAGTCTCTTGAGCAGCTCTGCTGACCTGGTTCTCTCTTTCTAAAGCAGCTCTGCTGACCTGGTTCTCAGTCTCTAGAGCAGCTCTGCTGCCCTGGTTCTCTGGCTTTACATCGGCTCTGCTGACCTGGTTCTCGGGCTCTAGAGCGGCTCAGCTTCTCTGGCTCTACAGCAGCTCTGCAGACCTAGTTCTTTGGCTCTAGAGCAGCTCTGCTGACCTCGTTCTCTGGCTCTACAACAGTTCTGCTGACCTGTTTCTCTGACTCTAAAGCAGCTTTGCTGACGTGGTTCTCTGGCTCTACAACCGCTTTGCTGACCTGGTTCTCTGGCTCTACAGCGGCTTTGCTGACCTGGTTCTCTGGCTCTAAAGCAGCTCTGCTGACCTGGTTCTCTGGCTCTAGAGCTGCTCTGCTCACCTGGTTCTCTGGCTCTACAGCAGCTCTGCTGACCTAGTTCTTTGGCTCTAGAGCAGCTCTGCTGACTTGGTTCTCTGACTCTACAACGGCTCTGCTAACCTGGTTCTCTGCCTCTAAAGCAGCTTTGCTGACCTGGTTCTCTGGCTCTACAATGGCTTTGCTGACCTTGTTCTCTGGGTCTAAAGCAGCTCTGCTGACCTGGTTCTCTGGCTCTACAGCGACTCTGTTGACCTGGTTCTCTGGTTCTAAAGCAGCTCCGCTGACCTGGTTCTCTGGCTCTAGAGCTGCTTAGCTGACCTGGTTCTCTGGCTCTACAACAGCTCTGCTGACCTAGTTCTCTGGCTCTAGAGCAGCTCTGCTGACCTGGTTCTCTAGCTCTACAACTTCTCTGCTGACCTGGTTCTCTTGCTCTAAAGCAGCTCTGCTGACCTGATTCTCTGGCTCCATAGCAGCTCTGCTGACCTGGTTCTCTGGCTCTAAAACAGCTCTGCTGACCTGGTTCTCTGGCTCTAGAGCGGCTCTGCTCACCTGGTTCTCTGGCTCTACAACATCTCTGCTGACCTGGTTCTCAGTCTCTAGAGCAGCTCTGCTGACCTGCTTCTCTGGCTCTATAGCGGCTCTGCTGACCTTGTTCTCTGGGTCTAAAGCAGCTCTGCTGACCTGGTTTTCTGGCTCTGCAGCGGCTCTGTTGACCTTTTTCTCTGGCTCTAAAGCAGCTCTGCTGACCTGGTTCTCTGGCTGTAGAGCGGCTCTGCTGACGTGGTTCTCTGGCTCCACAGGAGCTCTGCTGACCTTGTTCTCTGGCTCTAGAGCAGCTCTGCTGACCTGGTTCTCTAGCTCTACAACGTCTCTGCTCACCTGGTTCTCTGGCTCTAAAGCAGCTCTGCTGACCTGGTTCTCTGGCTCTAGAGCAGCTCTGCTGACCTGGTTCTCTGGCTCTACAACGGCTCTGCTGACCTGGTTCTCAGTCTCTAGAGCAGCTCTGCTGACCTGGTTCTCTGGCTCCACAGCGGCTCTGCTGACCTGGTTCTCTGGGTCTACAGCAGCTCTTCTGACCTGGTTCTCTGTAAGGGTGGCCGTCAAATTCCGTTCCGTTCGCGGAATGTGCGATAATTTTGACATATTTGCGTTCCGCGGAGAGCACAAAAATGCAAATTTTTTCGCTATTTGGCGTGTTGCGAAGATTTTTTTCTTGTTCGCGCTTTGAAAATGTGTTCTTGCGTGTGCGATTGCCTTACCGGGATCCCCACATTCGCCGATGAGTTTTCCAATCCGTTCGCATGCTCCACGAGATGTTGATAGCCGGTCGCGCTATCCCGTTCGACTTCGCGATCACGTCATGCGCCTTGCCATCAGACACCATGAAAGTCTAAGATCGCGAACACGTCATTTTCCCCCGCGAGAGAGAGCGTGAGGTCGCAAACACGTCAATCTCCACTGCGTCAGAGAGCATGAGATCACGACCACGTCATTTTGGACGCGCCACCGATATCCGGCGAAAGTGTGGTGAAGCTTGCGATCGCGAACATGCCAAATTTTCAAATTGGAGAAGAATATTAACTCTAGCTGCATAAAACCTTCTGTAAATGATGATTTGGATGAATAAAACTCCTCAGATTGACATTTGGCTGTCCTTTTTTGTGCAAGGAGTTCTTTAAAAAAAAAAAAACTTTTGGGGGGGAGAGGGAGGAAATGCCACAGAGTCTCCAACTTCCTGTTTCTGTCCAGCAGGCTCCTCCCAGTGCTTTGTCCACCTCCTGTTCATTCTGCCTTTGGATTTGAGCTGGAAGGATCATTCTTTGTGTCTGCTGCATCATTATCATTGGATTTGAGGACTTTTGAATTTGATATTTTACAAGTAAGTTGGTGTTGTGTCTGTTTGATTGGGGGCATTGCATTTGCTGCAACTACAATTTTGGTACTTATCATTCTTTTTTTTTTAATTGTTGGAAGTAGCCAGCAGGCCCAGAGCTAGTCATGTTTGGGTGCATGATGAAGCAACAGTTCCTTTGGTGTGTGTTGAATGTTTTCAAACACCATTTAGGGCATGGATGGCATTGGATTGAGTTGGAAAATGTGTTTTTTCGGGGGTATTTCTGTTTGTGGGTGTGTGTTAAAGAAATACCCTTGTTGTGTGTGCCTGGTGTGTTGGTGTGCACCCTGCAGACATTGTTTTGCCCTGGGGATTTTCGTTTTGCATTTTATTGCATTTAAAAGGCACAGCAGTGTGGTTTAGCATGCATCTTTTGCCTGGCTTCTTTTATAGGCCTTTTGTCAGTTCATTGTGTCCCAGGCCTCCTGCTTGTTGCCTGTGATTTGTGAGTGTCCATGTGGCTGGTGGCCTTTTTCTGGTGGGAGTTATTAGTGTGCTGCTTTTGCCATATAGAGGCCTGCATGGTACTCCTTTGTGGCCTAGGCTTCTTGTTGTGGGCCTGGCCATGAGGCTGGCAGCCATTTTGAAGGCAGGCAGAGTGTTTTTTGGAACAGGCCTGTTTCTTGTAGTTGGGTGGGCCTGGCCATGTGGCTGGTGGCCATTTTGAAGCCTAGGCCTGCAAGCTTGTGTGGCCTTGTCTGCCCACGGGCCTGCTTTCATCCAGTAGGCTCAGAGCAGGTAGCCACAGGTGCATTAAACAAGTGTTTATCTGTGTGTTCTGTTGAATTTAAACATCATTTAGGGCATGGATGGCATTGGACTGAGTTGGAAAATGTGTTTTTTGGGGGGTATTTCTGTTTTTGGGTGAGTGTTAAAGAAATGCCTTTGTTGTGTGTGCCTGGTGTGTTGGTGTGCACCCTGCAGACCTTGTTTTGCCCTGGGGATTTTTGTTTTTGCATTTTATTGCATTAAAAAGGCACAGCAGTGTGGTTTAGCATGCATCTTTTGCCTGGCTTCTTTTATAGGCCTTTTGTCAGTTCATTGTTTCCCAGGCCTCCTGCTTGTTGCTTGTGATTTGTGAGTGTCCATGTGGCTGGTGGCCTTTTCTGGTGGGAGTTATTATTAGTGTGCTGCTTTTGCCATATGGGCCTGCATAGTTTTCCTATTGGCTTACTGCTTCCATCCATCCCCTTTGCCAGCAGCAGCTCCCTTCCATTACATTTGTATTTTGGTTGTTGTTCTTATTCTTTCCTATCCTTCCTGAGAGTGTAGTGTGTACACTGTACACAGTAAGTAGTATACCAGAGCCCTTGTTGCCAAAGTTTCACAAATGTATACACTATAGCTTTTATGTGTTTGTTTCTACTAGTAGTAATTGAACCACAACAACAAATGCAACATTTCACTGATGTTCTTCTCCAGGCTTATTTGCTTTTAGGTGCACAAAAAGACCGAGGAAGAGGTAACTATCAACGTCATCCGTTGAACTGCCAGACAGAAGTCCTGCTGCGCACCACATCACATCCACGTGTGACCATAGACAGCTCTGCAACTTGTGCACCTGCGTCCTGTCTGACATCTGAAGAAGATGGCCCCAAAGAAAGGTACCAGGTCCTCCAGTACCAAGAGAGTTGCCGGTGAGAAGAAGAACAAACAGAAAAAGCAAGAGGCACCAACCACGACTGGTGTGCCGGCAAATGTGTTTTTTGGGACCAAAACAATTACGCCTGCAGCAGCGTTGTCTGGCGGGCACCGAGCTGGGAGCAGCACCTCCGCACCAGCGGGCCAACCCCACCAACCTAGGCCCAAGCCCCTGAGTGTCGCAGAGGTAGCCAGTCTACTAACGAGCAGAGATGTTGAAATGTCATTATCGCAAAGTAGTTCACAATCAACGCAGGTGGAAACTCAGCAGATAAGTCTGCAGCAGCAGGCGCAGCCGCAAGAACAGCAGCAGCCGCAAGAACAGCAGCAGCCGCAAGAACAGCAGCCGCCATAAGAACAGCAGCAGCCACAACAACAGCCCACAATAGTAGTTGTTCCTCCTGAAGTAGGGGCATTTCAGGAAATCGAGCTTCCTGCAGACAAAGAGGGGCAAGCCACTGTTTCAGAAGATCCATTGTCTTCCAGACCCCCAGCAAGGAAAAGGAGGGTTAGTCCATCATCTTCTTCTTCAAGCCCTGCTTCTAATGATCTTGATGCCACTTGGAAGCTACCAGCTCAGTCTGAGAGTGATGCACGCCACAAGACAAGGCTAGTGAAAAGGAAGGTTCCAGAAAGGCTTAGAGTTATGGAGGTAGATGTACAAGAGGAGGATGATGATGATGACGAGCCAGTCATCACGGACATCACTCCCGACCCAAAAGATATGGAGACCAACATTATTACCCTATCCAAAATGGCTTCAAGGGATGTAGCACGGATACCACCAACACAGGTATCACCACCATAACCTCCAGCTTCCATATTTTCATTTGCAAAGGAAAGGCAGGGACCTACATCCAGCTCAACCACCACCTCAGTAGGTAGTGGTAGAAGTCACAGTGTAGCTGCACAGAGTCACATTCCAAGCACACCTTCCAGTTCATCTGGTATTGAAAGCGGCACATCCAACTGCACCAGAAAGTTCTCCTCCCCAGTTTGGGACTTCTTTTCGGTTAGCAGTAAGGAGGAGAACATTGCTATATGCTCAATTTGTCGACATGCTGTTAGGCGGGGTAAGCTTGGTACAAACTATGGTACCGGAGGCCAAACAAGTCATCTCAAAATACACCACACTATCGTGTGGGAGGCCCACCTACTTCGCTTAGAACAAAGTAAAACTCAACCCATTGTTGTTGGACATGAAGAATCAGTGGACAATATTATCGCGTTGGAAGGTGAACAAAAGGGAGACATTTCTAGCCCTGTCCCCAGTAGTGTAGTGGTACCGCCCACATCCTCCTCAGCAACATCTCAGTGGCACTGCAGTAAGAGTCAGAGTCAGGCTGAGACACCTAGGCGACCGAGTAGTACTGCAATGAAGCAAAGTGCGTCGTTGAGCCTAACTGGGTTAAAGACAACAACTGCACCACAAAGGAAAATAATCCAGCCTACCATTGACAGCATGCTTGGGTTGGAGGGACAGTACCACCGCAACCACCCAGCGGCACGGTTGTACAATGCGAAGCTGGCTAAAATGTTAGCGCTGGACCTTCTCCCTTTTTCATTTGTGGAAGGGGTGGGTTTCCTTGAATTTGTGTCAACCATCTGCCCTAAATGGAAGGTTCCCAGCCGGTCCTATTTCGCAAGAGTTGCTGTTCCAGCACTAAATCATGATGTGCTGGGATTGATTGGACAAGCTTTGGAGCAGAGTGCTAGTCACAATATCCAACTAACAACAGACATGTGGACCAGTTGCCAAGCCCCTGATTACATGTGCATCACTGCACACTGGGTCTCATTTGTGGGGGTTAGAGATAAGCTATCTGAAGTAGGTACTGTTGACACAGCTGAGATTTTTAAAGCTACTCAGAAACATGCAACTGTATCCATGTTCGCCATGGAGAAATCTCATACTGCTGTAAACATATTGGAAGAGTTTCACAGCAAGGTTTTTGAATGGCTGCGCCCAAGAGGGCTTAAGATTGGCTTTGTTTCCATAGATAATGGCAGTAATGTACTTAAGGCCATGGAGCTTGGTTCCTGTTTCAGGGTTCCGTGTTTGGCGCACTGCATTAACATTATTGTTCAAGACTTTCTGAAAAAAGAAGCCATAGTCAGCAACTTACTGACCACCTGCAGAAGAATATGCACTCATTTCAGCCATTCTTTTAAAGCTCGGAAGCAGCTGAGGATCATTCAACGTGACTATAGAATGCCAGTCAAAGCACTGATCCAGGAGGTGGCAACACGTTGGAACTCAACTTATTACATGCTTGACCGTCTGTTTGAGCAGTACAGGCCAATCAATGAATATGTCATGCGAAGAGGGGATGCTACTGTAAAAGGCATGACCCTTCAGATGGACCAATGGTGCCTAGTTAAATGCCTGACTGAGATGCTTCTTCCTTTCGAGGTCTTTACACGTGAAGTCAGCAAGGAAGACTGTACTATGGGCCAAGCTATCCCATTGTGGCAAATGCTAGAGCATCAGCTGAAGGAGGTGTCTGTAGCATACAAAGATGAAGGAAAAAAAAGAAGCATATGAGTTGGTGGAGAGCTTAGCCCGTCGCTTAGCTGACAATACAAGGGTGCAAAATAAGATTTTGTCACAAAAACATTACATTTGTGCCACAATTCTGGATCCACGGGCAAAATGGGCACTGAAGACATTAATTCCTTTTTCAGAAATGGATGTTGCCCGGTACAAAACTTAGATAGCTGAGTCAGCGAGTAAGTTGGAAAATTAACGGTTGCTAATTAAAAGCCCGCTAGATAAAGCCACAACAAGTACTGCAGCAAGGCATCCGGAGTCAAGTTCAACTTTGGAGCCTGAGGGCAGTGCGTTTGGCTCAGAACACTCACCAACACTATCGACAACAGCAAGAACTGGATCATTAGGCCCAGTAAAATATTTACAGGATTGGTATTTACAGCAAGGCTTTGGTAAGTTCAGTGCTGATGCAACGAGAAAAGAGCCCGAAAAAAGTTTAGCACCCCTGAACATTGAGCAGATGGTCCAGGCCTATCTGAACGACCCAACAGAGGTGTACACTGATCAAAACCCATTGCGGTATTGGTATGGGAAAAGGGGCCAATGGCCACTGCTCAGCAGGCTGGCGATAAACTATCTGGCTTGCCATGTCGCAAGTGTCTCTTCTGAACGTGTTTTCAGTGCTGCTGGTTCCATTGTAACAGTGAGAAGGACCAGTCTCTCACCCAAAAACGTGGAGAGGTTAATCATGATCAAAATGAATCAGCACTTTATACCACCGAATTACACAATACATGAATCAAGGGAGGAAGATGAGGACAGCGGCTCAGGTGACCGAAGTGGTGTGTTAGATGATGAGTACCTACTTCTGGTTGAACCCCCAGAGTTTGAGGATGAGCTATACTTCCCTGACTTGTACATCTTACTGTCTTCCTCCGTTATTTCCTTTTATTTGTGTGTCTGTCTTTCTGGTTTGAAACTTCGAATCACAACAAATCCATCACCACCATCTGCTAATTGTTTTGTTGCCATATACAAGTTTCAGCTGTCTGCATATCACAGTACACTCCTCCGAATCCTGCTCCTCCATCCTCCTGAATCTCCCTAAATCCATTGCCCTCAGGAAGACAGATGATGCCAAATAGAAGAAAAAAGAAAATATTTCCTAGTCCCTCCAAAAGAAATGGAACATGATTGGTGATGACAACTATAGCTATCCTCCT
The DNA here is from genome assembly GCF_964204655.1 of Triturus cristatus. Lineage (NCBI taxonomy): Eukaryota > Metazoa > Chordata > Amphibia > Caudata > Salamandridae > Triturus > Triturus cristatus. The sequence goes on from NC_140588.1 coordinate 695,026,004, forward strand.
TTCTGATCCGAGAGAGACTGCCCATTAACTGAAGATGAGAAGGAACAGGTAAGGAATGATGCCATGCATTGGACGCTGACTGAGTGATTTTGTTGTTGTTTGTTGTACATGAAGTTACTTCATTGTGTACTTTATGTAATAATCTACACACTAAAAGTAACTCAAGTCCCTTTTCCCTTCTTGTATTTTTAATAACAAATTTGTACTTCTACTGCAGGCCGATACATTGCATTTTGAATATAGGAAGGGGACTCACTCGGTACACTGCAGACTGAGTTGAACAACACCATCATGATCACCACAGTGACATAGTATCTTCACAGTCACTCAGTACACGGATCAGAGATGATTGATGGAATAAGTCAGGGCATTTCATGAGTGGCATAAAAGGTAAACAAGTAAACAACAACCACAGCAGACCTAAATGTCTGTGTAGCGGTGGAGTCAAGTGTAGCGGGGGTATGACTGCGGTGCATTCATTTAGTCACTTAAATTGTAAAATGCTATGTTGCTGGATATGTGCTTTGTCCAACTCTTTCAAAAAATGTACGCTAAATGGAGGATGTGCAAAGGGTACCGTCACCGAGGGTCTGCTCTGTCCTGTTGGTGTTGTAGGTAATGCTGGAAACAGACTAGAGTAGAGATGATGCATCCATGCCACCTCGGAAAGTATTCTTGTTGCACTACACCATAACTTGTGCATTTTTTTCAACTTGGTTTCTCAATATCCCTATTGTTTTTGCATCTACAATTACTGGCCGGGCCTTACCCTGTGCTACACTTGGGAAAACAATGCACACTTACCTTACCAATGAATCTACATCTGCCAGGCAGGCAGTGACGTCACCCAAGATTGATGGACGGAGCATCCATGAAGGGAGGACCAAGAGGAATGCCGAGATTCAAGTCCCCATTTGACCAGGATAACACAGTAACAGTATCAACTTTCATCATTTTTTAAATAATTTGATTCATTTTTTTGTCTACAATCATTACAACAGTGTGTTCTTGTTATTATTATTATTATCATTAGGTTTGCTCTCTGTTTATAATTCATCCCTACAGATATTTTAAAATTTTCTTTGCTATCTGTAAAAGTAAGCCCGGTAACACAAACTGTATGTAATCCGGGTCTCCTTATCATCATCATGCATGCATTTCCTTTTTCTCCCTTAACATATTGATATGGATATGGCAGTCTACAAAGATTCTGTCGTTTGATGTTTGTCCATGCGTACTGTTTTTCTTTCTCAAACCTTTCCCCAAACCCCCCTTCCCAACCCTTCAACAAACCCTAACCCTCTTCCCCCAGGCTGTGTGACTTATTGAGGTATGACTAAATTAAATGTGCACCAATAATTTATCACACGCTTGCTGGGGCGGATGTGGCAAAAGCAACAGTACTTCAATTTCAAGGCAGGGCGGGGATCTTCTTCTGCTTGCCCACCCATGAGCAGTATATTTGTGAGGTAATTTTTTTACCAAAGGAACCTAATACATCAGCATTAATTGCCGGCATTGATTGGATTAATGGATTTGTTGTCATCCTCCTACACAGCACTAACAGTTACGCTTGTGTCCAGTGTACTGTAGGCCTAGTCAAGTGACTCGACACAACTAGAGTTTATACCTCTGTGTACTACTAGGCTATCCCCACCACCATTATGTTTTGTTGTATTTTTGCATATTATTGTTTGGCAGTAAATTCTGTACTGTACTTCATTCTACTACTCCTCGAAGAGTCTCTCTCAGGCTACTGACTGTCTCATTTTCTTTTTTTGCAAATGCTGCTGCCAGTGTCTATTACTACTACTACCACCACCACAACCATGGCATGTTAGGAAAGAAAACCATGATCACCATGCAGCCATCGCTGTGCCTAAGTTAAACATCAAGCAAAGGTAAGAGAAGTTTGGGGGAGGCATAATTAATAATGGACATGTTTTCATTAAATCAATTTCACACACCCCTTTGAGTCCAGTTGCAGAGTGCCTAGAGTAGAAGAGACTGACAGTACTAGTAGGACAAGTCACTCAGTGAGGGGTGCCGCATCTATCTGTTTCTATCTTACAAAGTCATCCAATTATTAAAATCAAACACTGGCTGTGGGCGGCCCTGCACCAGCAAGGAAATAAAGATACAGTGTGATGTAAAACAGTAGCCCCACCCAGAAAACATTAACAACATCGTATGAAAAGTAGAAATATATTATTTAATACCCTTACAAAAATAAACTATGTAAAAAATCCCACAACACCTGACCCACCCCTCTCCCTAACCCCAACCAATGTCCGTAAAGAAAACGTAAAATAAAATGTCCAATTGTCCAATGAAAAGAGAAAACCCATCACCCGATTCCCACCCACCCAAAGAACAATTAAAAAAGGGGCAATAAACAGGGTCTTAAGTTCAGCGGGCTTGACTCTGGAGGACACGTACTTGCTTCTCCAGGCGGGCAACACGGCGCTTCAATGCGCGGCAGTTGCATCCACGGGGGGGCAGCACTAATGCAGGGGCGGCGGTGGGCAGCTGCCAGACGGTGGCGCCGTACCACTGGAGGAAGGTGGCTGGGGCCCGGGGCATTGGAGGAGGCTGCAGCTGCTGCCGCCTCCTCCTCCTCCTCTTCCAGAACCACCAGCCGACGATATTCAGTCTGTATGGCCTCCAGCTTCCGGCGCCGGGCCTTGGCTGCCAACTCCTTCCTGTCAGGTTTCCCCTTGGAAGGAGTAGCTATATATGAAGAAGAAAAAACAAGACTATTGTAAAATATACTCTTAGCAAAGCATTAAGACAAATTAATTCCACACATAGTGTCACGGAAGCACTAGCAAGCACAGTACATAACATTTGTGGTATGTATCTATCCTCCCACTTTCTTGGACTTTAACAGTTGTGGGAGTTTCAGTCATTCAACCAACCATGCATCTGATTCCTACAGCCACCTATGCATGCATGCTTCTCACGTATCCTTCTCTGCCAGTCATAAATATTAAATGTCGCCCGTCCTTCTTCCTTCCACTCTTCTTTCCCTTTTCTTTCAACCCATCCATCAAGGTCATCTGATCTGACTTTTAGTCTTCTCCATAAAACTTTCACAGCTGAGTTGAAATCAGATAGAAGAGGCCATTGGTTACTCAACACTCCCGCCGCTAATGCTTTTAATAATGCTAAGTAAAGGGTGCCTTCAAACGTTCACAACAACTTCTTACTTAGTAAGTCTCAACTGTACAGTATTATACAGTACACCCTTACAGTGAGAGTAATGTCAATAAGTAAGGATTAGGAATCTAACTTACCACCACCCGCCACTGCTGCTGGCTCACCCACTGCTGCTCCCACTGCAACTGCCGCATCCTCTCCTCTGTCAGCAGCCGCGTCGCCTTCACCGCTGGCCCCGGCACTGGTGGTTGGTAGTGCGCCTTGAAAAAACATTACACATTTTTTAGGTGTCAAATACACCTCCCCCTATTTTTCATTAGCAAGATTGAAAAATGAGTTAATAGTAATACATACATATACAACATACATCACTAGTACAAATCAGGTAGTAGTAGAGTAGACACTAGTAGTTATATGGTCCCTAGGGTCATTCTAGTCTTTGCTTAGTTAGCCCGAGCCATGCAACCATTTTACCTTTGTGTCTTTTATTTTTGCACACGCGGCGTTACCTCGCAGCTTGTTGTATAAAGAGTGACGCCTTTGAGCCCACATGAGCTTATACTGCTACTGTCTAAGCGCTGCGTACAAGGTCAAATAAAACATGCCACTTTGTTATGGAGTTCTGGTGTTAGTCCATATTGCTTATCCAAAATGCTACACTTTTTGGCACGACTGAGAAATGCTTGCAATATACTAACGCACACCATTTTTCTCCTAACAGATGGAAGATTCCCTTCTACGAACCAGAGCTTTGCAGAGCATATGATGTAACCAGTACTAGGTTCTTCTAAGGTGAGGGGTCCACAGAATTTGCTCAGAGATCTTCATTTATAATTTTATGTAAACTATATTCCTACAAAGGGGATGGTGGTGCTTCCACCACTGTTCAGTTATCATGATTTTGCATTTTGTTTTCTTCGTTCTATGGACTTGTAGTTGTTGTAAGTGTAACTAAGTGTAACAATGTTTATAGTTTTAATCGTATGCATTTTGCTGTTGGTGCTGCATTATTGAACAACGTACAGAGCTTGTCAGTTGCAAATAAAACTTTTGAACTTACATAGACTCGGTGGTATTTGGTGTGGATGGACTTACACGAGTGAGCGAGCGAAAGGAAGGTTGTGCATGTGCATTGCTCCCACAACTGAGAGGTCGGGAGTGTTATGTTCTGGGTTGTCTACTAAATGGGTATCTTGGGGGGGTTCGGAGAGCTAATAGTAATGAAACACTACTATAACTAGTCGGGCAGGGGATTGTGGTGGGTTCTGTTCTAATTGAGGTGGTAGGAAGGTCCAACCTCCCATCACCAACATCCTATTTTCTTGTGCAAAGTTTTGTATGTGGAAAATCCCTACAACAGTAGTAGTATGTCCTATCCTATCAAAATAGTAAAATCTGGTTGAGCATTTTGTTGGTGGGAATTGTCGAAAAGCATCAAGATTAATAAAGCCTCAAAGATTAAGAAGACTAGAAGGAGTACAAGAGGACAACCCAAAGGACTGGACTCAATGGCTAGAGCTACTGGTGGATCTGAGTTTTATTTAAAACCTTTTAAATAAAGAGTGGCCAACTGGGCATGCTTATCTACAGATAGACTAATAGTTGTAGTACAGAGAGTCATAGCAGAGGCAGTTAGAGGCAGAGATAACAAGAATTTAGAAACAGATAGTCTAGCTCGAAGGATAATTGCTGGTAAAAAATAGCATTAGGAAACGGAAACAATAGTTCGGAAAAAATACGGTGCAGTAAAAGTTACTGAATAAGAATTATTAATATTAAAAACAGGAAGACTTACTGGGGCCAGCAGAAGAGCCCTCGTTCTGGTCCTCCTGTCCTTGGTGCTGTGGAAGTGCTCCCGCCGACTCTGCCCCCATCTTCTTGCCCCTGGGTGCTGATCATGAAAGATATAAGAAAGAAAGAGACAAACATTGATGATTGGTGTGAAACAAATACAATATTTTTAAAAGACTGTCAAAAAAATATTTATGTAAACAACAATTGCAATAAAATTGACCTATCTATGGTCGACAAGTAGTATCGGGGGATTCGCGGACCGACTAGTTATCATTTATCTACACTAATCCAGTGTTCCATTCTGATTCCAGAATACTAACTAAGCCTAAGTAGTGCGTACCACCTGACCTAGCCCACCTATTCCAGGCGTGCCAATTTTACATTAAGTAAGCATTTCCACTTCTTTTAGTCCTCAAAAATGCATAAATGGAGGACACATGCCTGCATTTTTGCATACACCAAATTGTTGGTTGGTTGATACCGATGTTCTGCTAGTGCTAAGCCTATTACCACTCACTGAACAAACTACAAAAGGTTCTACTAAGGACTGGGGTAAGCACTAGCAGCACTCAGCAGCACGTGACGTAACAGAGGGGGGCGTCACGCGTCGCAGACCACTAAAAAATTACAAACTCATAATAAGTGACTAAACCTAAGTATCAATACACCCGTATCTCTTAGTGACAGGACAAAGGAAAGACTAGAGTCACTCTAGCATTACCTCACTTAAGTTTTCTAAAATAAACTCTTACATAATCACGCAAAACGAGCGCAAACGCAAAGTTGCAAATAACAAGATTAGTAGCGTGGAGCACCTGTGTCATAACAATCACAGAAGACTTTTAAACGTAAATTACCTGTAATGTAAGCAGCAGCATTCTAGCTGGTCGGAAAAAATATATATTCGCAATATATAACACAGAGCAGAAGAACAGACACAAATTAGTAATAATTAAATAGCTACTCACGAAGACCCGGGACCTCCACTCATAGCAGGTCCAGCAGGTCCTGCTCCTGGTCCAGGATATTGGACCACCGGTGCGTCAACTGGTTCTGGCTGCGCCGGACACCAGTGCAGCGAAACACTGCCCGGCGCACCTTTCCCCACCGCTGCCGACGCTCCCGGAGCCCGTACCCGGACTCAGGCCTGCCGCCAGGGTTAAGGGGAGGTGGCGCTGCACAAAAAAAACCAATGCAGCCAACTCCACCTCCCAAATAAGGCCCGTGCCAGCACCCCATGTGGGCGCCGCCTTAGGCGGTCGTGGCTCTGGCTGCGATGCACCCTGTGGCCCTATGCCATGGTTCTGGGATAGGTGGGGGCGGAAAAGAAAAGGTAAAAATTTAAAAAGTAAGTAAAAGAAATTAAAAACGCAGGTAATAGAAAAAGAGTGAAAAAGTAGTTAAAAACACACAAATAGTAGACAAAAACAGTAATATAGAATCAGGAAAATAGAGAGAGAGATAATAAATAAAAAAGATTTTAAAAAGTTTTTAGAAACAAAGGATTAAAAAGATAGAGCGAGGATTGAAAAGCAGGCCCCAGAACCACAGCAATAGAGTGAAAAAACGAGAAGGTTGCGCCCATTGCGACCGCATGGGCAAGTTCGCAAGATATTTTCCCCCCGAGCACGCAAAAAGCGTTGCGAACACATAATACGTGTTCCCGAACAGGAAATACCTATCGCGAACGGGCGCGAGCATGCATTGCCGACCCGGAACAGGAAATAACATCGCGAGCGGGTGGGACAATTGAAAACAAGATGGCCGCTCCCATTTGCGACCGCATGGGCAAGTTGGCGACACATTTCCAACGCGATCACGCAAAAAACATCGTGGGCAGGCGGGACAAGAAACTTCTGTGTCTTCACGATATTTCCGTGTGTTCGCAGAGATTTTTAACGTTTTCGCGAAGATTTGCGTAACGCGATTCCGCAAATTCCGCCCACCCCTAATTCTCTGGCTCTAAAGCAGCTCTGCTGACCTGGTTCTCTGGCTCTCTGCTGACCTGGTTCTCTGGCTCTAGAGTGGCTCTGCTGACCTGGTTCTCTGGCTGTACAGCATCTCTGCTGACCTGGTTACTCTGGCTCTACAGCAGCTCTGCTGACCTGGTTCTTTGGCTCTAGAGCAGCTCTGCTGACCTGGTTCTCTGGATCTACAACGGCTTTGCTGACCTGGTTCTCTGGCTCTATAGCAGCTCTGCTGACCTGGTTCTCTGGCTCTATAACGGCTCTGCTGACCTTGTTCTCTGGCTCGAAAGAAGCTCTGCTGACCTGGTTCTCTGACTCTAGAGCGGATCTGATGACCTGGTTCTCTGGCTCTACAGCAGCTCTGCTGACCTAGTTCTCTGGCTCTACAGCAGCTCTGCTGACCTGGTTCTCTGGCTCTACAACGGCTCTGCTGACCTGGTTCTCTGGCTCCACAACGACTCTGCTGACCTGGTTCTCTGGCTCTAGAGCAGCTTTGCTGACCTGGTTCTCTGGCTCTAGAGCAGCTCTGCTGACCTGGTTCTCTGGCTCTACAACGGCTCTGCTGACCTGGTTGCGACAGATATAGGGTCAATTCTGAAGAAAGGTCACCCAAGAATAAATTTCCTACATTTTAGAATTGGCAGAGGATTGTATTGCTGGGAAACCATGATGACAATCACACTTTCATGAGGCCAGTTGTAGAATTCTTTGTAAATCTCAACGTTCTCACATGCGTATATGGGTACTTTTGGAAACAAATATAGGTCACGTACATTTACGCATGTGCAAATCCCTCTTAATTACAGAAGCCCATTCCCCTGCATCGCAAACAATTTTGGGTGAGTCTGTTCTCCGTTTCCACCCTCCTTAAAGACGTACTCCTGCCTGGACAATATGACATTTTGGACCGTGTCACAGGAGGGAACGGATTGCGATAACACCCACAAACACGCAAGCTTGGCGGGGGGAATCTTTCAGTCCCAGAGCATTCCGCGCTAGCACAGCAAGCAGGAGACAGGGAGGGACTGGCGATGTGCACACGTTCACATCTCCTGTCCGTACGTGTGCACATCTCCTGTCCCCCTTCGGCCAAGAAACCGACAACAATAGGTCTCGCCAAGGTGTGCAGTGTATGTGCTGCTTCGCTAGGAGAGACATAAAAAGGGGAGGTGCATGCAATCACTGAGGGGAAAGAAGCCTAACCTCACTGAACCAGATATAAGGGATGAAATACCCAACAATACAAGTTCCACTGACACACCATTTAATACTACTGATGATCTATATAGTAGGTTGGAGAACACTCTTATTCGTATTCTGCAACCGATCTTAGGTCGATTGAAAAAAATTGAAGAAGGTTTAAATGATCTGTTAAAATATAATAAACGAGACATATTTCAGCAGATTAAACCCATATTGGAAAGGGTGAGTGGGGTACCAATGTACGAAAAGAGGACCCCATAGGAATCCATTCTGGGTATATGCCCGAGGTGCACTCAGCAGCAAAAAGGGGAGAGGGTAGGTGGGACTGTAACAGCTTACATCGCAGACATGATCACCCAAGATGTTGAACTGAGGCCCCACAGACAAATTTCCCCACCAACCTCTTTGATGGTACCTGCAGAGAGAAATAAAGTTAGAGGGACTTGTGGACTTCTGACAACAGTTGGAAGCACAAGTACGACCGTGCAGGCCCCAAGGCAAGTCAGGCCAGTCAAACAGCTATTAGACGGTGAGAACAGGGGTAGGCTAGACCTCCCCCTGAGGCATACCCTTATGTTATTATTCTGATAAACTTCCCCGTACTGGAAGAGACCTTAAAGGAATCTACAGGTCAGCTCATGGCTAAAGCCCTCCACTGGTTAAAGAAAAACTTGATGCTCTCATATATTCTCATCAAACACCGATACGTTTTCCTGGAGTGCTCTTCATCTGACAAAAGACTCTCAAATATATTAACTATCAGTGAGAACCTAACTGGAGATATAGGTATTGGAGGGACACACATAGACCCTACTGCTAATGAGAATACCGACAATCTCCTAATTCGCGTTTGCCGTGTCAGTGGGTGATGACCTCCAGACGAAACACGTGTTGGCTACATTGTTCATCTGGCTCTGACTGTACCCAGAGAAGTTTAATGATGTATTATTGGATGTAATTTAGCTGAAACAAGAAATTGGACACTTAGAATTAAAAGAAGCAATTTAAACAACTATATATTTACTGACTCTTGAACATTATTGGATATGCTCAAGATAAAAACTTTGTTATTTAAAACACATTATAAGGTACAGGTAGAGTTGACTGGGTGGGTCACGCTCCAAAACCATAGGAGGGGATTGTATTGTAGTGAATTTTAGTGACCTCGCGATAGTAGGAGAATTACTGAGAACCCTACCTATCACAATCCACACTGGATCTCAGATTACCGCTTTGCCCCTAGCTTTTTCTAAAGACCCACCATCTTACGGGCAAAGGGGCTAGGGAAGAGACATCAGGCCACCCTTGAACGTAATAACTACCACCATAATCGGGCCAATCACCATTACCCAAATTTCACTAACATACACAATCACTTTTCCCCCTTGGAAGGTCTAGAAATGTTTTATTTCCCTCCCAGTCTGCAGGGAGGGAACCAACTCTAAATGATCCGTCCCCAGCACTAAGACAGGGATTAAAATAAAAACGATATTCTGAATGTAAAGTTCATGTCATGGAACACAGCAGGACTAAAGCAGAAATTGGTGAACGCTGATTGGCTGATACTGTGGACAAACATGACCTAGTTTGTTTACGGGAAACCTGGGCCATGGAAACCATCTATTAGATGGATATCGCTCTTATCAAACAATGGCCCGGCTCACAAGTGCGGTAAGAGCAAGTGGTGGCAAATTTACTCTGGTTGCAATCACTTTTGGCTATATTCACAAGGAGCTATCGCCGAATTAACTGCACTTTTTCGCAGCCAAAGTCCTGATAAATTTACCTTCCTATTCACAAGCTGGTGCTAACAGCTCACAGCACCAGTTTACCCGCTATAGCAGCCGCAAAAAACATCGCCACAGAGGATCCCCGCAACTATCGCTAATAAGATGCAGAGTGGGCGTTCCCAGGCCAAAAGTCGCAACAACACCACACCTCAACATTCTCAACGACCAGACAGATCGGCGATAAGAACACAAAACCGGCGATAAGGCGTGTTAGCACCAGGAAATCTACACCTGCTCTGACCTGGTTTTAAGTCGGACAGCAGCCAGCACCACAAAAGGGAGACCAGCCCAGGGCACCATCGAAATTTTAGGGGGAAAAGAATTCATAATGTAATGCACATCCTCACCGGCTGAATATCTTGTGGGCGGGGGATTTTAACACACATGCCTGTGATATATTTTCCATGCCGCTATGTGGCATAGTCGATGGGGAAGTCGAAGCCCTTCCCCATTTTTCTTATAATCAGTTTTAGGTTTAACTCTGTTTTTTATTTATATTACCAACAGAACATCCAGCTTATGACAACATCACTCCTTTTTTATACATTGCATATTACAGTCTGTTTCCACTCGTAAGTATCTTCTATTCTGTTCACCTGGTGCTTGTGGGAAATGTCATACTTATCAAAACTCAAGTGAAAAGTGAACAAAATCAAAAGATAAACAAATCCCCCCTTCCCCTCCCTCCCTCACCCCCCCGTTCTGGTGCTCTTATGAACTATTTCTATTATATATATCTGGTTTATTACCTACTTCTTAGCTTTGGGATAGTTGTGTATCTTGGGATTCTCCTGTATGCGTTATCTGGAGAAGCCGGAGATATTTTGGGCATGTTATTTCATTAAATTCTGTTTACAGAAGTGATGAAGCAGCTTCCATATGTCATTAAATGCCAGTTCAGAATTTGTCAATGAGGCATGTATGCGCTCCATCCCTAACATATAACACTTTCTGTGGAGCCAGCCTAAATATGTGGGTGTTTCCTATGTTCCCCAATGTGCTAGAATATTTTGCAGTGCAGCCCCGAGAGCCAGGCCCATCTGTTTCCCTTTGCGGGACTTCAATTAGAGCATTAAAGGGTTGGGCATTCCAAGCACAATGTATGTCGGGAATCCTGGGATCTGTGTCTCAAACTGTAGGTCTATTTCGTCGAGTATTTTGGGCCAATACGTTGATAAATTTGGACAGTCCCACAGTAAGTGCAACTAGGTACCCTCTTCCCCAGACCCTCGTCAGTATGTGGGGCTGCGATATGGGTTCCCTTTATTGAGGCGCACAGGGGTCAATTATCAATATGTGGCTATTTTAATAGCTGTTTCTTTGCTGGATATATTTCGTGCTGTATACTTGGCCCTATAGTAAATCTCTCCCCATTCCCTTCATGATAATTCCCTCCCAAGTTCCCTGGCGATAGGCTGAATGGGATCCACCTGGCCTAACATATCATATAACTCGGTGTTGGAAAACGAGGCAGTACCTGTGAGGCCTGCACAAATAACATGACTACATTTGTCCTTTACTGGGAAACAAACACCCCATTGTAGCGCTTGACTCTCAGAGGGTAGCTTTGTAAAGCAGTCTAAGGCTTACTCAAGGGAGTTGGTGTGGGCTCGTAATCGCCATTTACCAGTACGCAGAAATAACACTCAATAATTGATTGTCCAGTCTGTACTTTGCTTTATAAAAGAAAGAGTACATTTATCAAACACACACACACTACTCAATACTATGCAACAATTTACAAACATACATAAGCTGTTGGAATTACTTTGTGACATTGCATAACATTCCCACCACTCCTGCCGGGCGTGGGGCTGGGGTCTAGTACCACCACTCCCATGTATGCACATCATCTTGCCCCCAATGCAGTAGGTTGACCATAGCCTGGAGTGAGGGCCTTGCCCACTGGCACCTTCCCAGTGGTGACCCACCCCCTTTATCTCAACAAGCATTTGAAATGGGCACACCTGCCATGGTGGCACATAACCCTGACTGAGCATCTCATACAGACCGTACAGTATACACCTCTACATCTTAGGGGCTAACAGTCTGGGTTGTTCTTCACCTAACGCAGCAGCAAGATTACATGTTTAATCATCACTGAAACTGACAGTACTTATGTCTGATAACAGTTATAATGCATTGAAATTAAAGCCCCTAAAAGGCATCACAGTTATAATCACAGGATTGACCATATACAGCCAGACACCCTAGACAGGAATGTCCAGTAACATAACCCTACCTTGCTTATGACTTCACATTACACATGTGACTTTTAGTCCTTCAACAGAAATAACATTGTAAAATGCACTTCTTGTGCAATACATCTCTTCACCTCCAGGGGATGCCCTTATTCAGACATCCCCAGTTCAGCCCTTCACACCCTGGTGCAGTCCCCAAACACACCCCTGGCTGAAGAACAAATGTTCCAGCCATAGGTTGCTGTTGACCGCTGGCTGAGCCCATGAGGGTTTTTTTCCATTGAGTCCCCAGAGACTTAGGAGGGACTTTCCTCTTTGTGCTGGGGGAGACTGCGTAGCTCCTGCAGCTCTCCCTGCATCTTGGCACACACCTCGCGGTGACCCCATCCTCCTGGGGTCACCACACGCAAAGAACCATCCGCTTTTCCTTGCAGGCCGATCCGGGCCTACAAGGCATTATGGGCCGAGTTGCTCTTGCCTGTGCATAACATTGCAGCGGCTCCCCCGCTGTTTTGGGAGAACCGTGCTACCCGCTTTGGAGGCCTTCTGCCGCATCTGGCCATCGTTTGGGGTCCGGTTCCACCCCGACCCGGTGCCTACAGGTACGTCATGCATGGCTTGGGGTGCCCACCCCAACCACTCCTGCCGCTTGTTCGGGGGCCCGTTCCCAGCCACCAGCCATGTTACCTCACTTGTCCAGATCGTTGGGGAGCTGCTTGGGGAACCCACCCCTGGCGGCTTCTGCCAGCTCCCCAACTGGCCAGCACCCTCGTGTGCTGCCGCTGGAGCCAGCTCCTCTGTTCTGGTCTGCCCGATCCTGCCGGCAGACATGAGGCTGCCTCCGGTCCTCGCTGTACACATCTGGGCCCGGAGTTGGGATCCTGGGCTCCAGGACATCTTCAAGGGGAGCACGGCAGTGCTCCCTGACTTCCTTCTTCGCGGGGGGTGCGACAGTGCTCCCCAACTTCAGCAGGGCCCAGAGTTGAGGGTCCTGGCCCCCTCTTACCATTACAAGGGGGGCGCGACAGTGCTCCTCTGACTCCATTTTCATAGGGCGCCAGGGTAAGGTCCTGGCACCTCGCTTGGGCATTTTCACGGGGAGAGTGACAGCACCCCCAACTTAACTCCTTGTGGGGGCAGCCCTCAGGACCTGACCCACCCCAGGGGCCAAGTCAAGACTGGCGGCAGAGCCCCACGAGCTTCGTCGTTGGTCCAGCCAGAGGTCAAAGGTCGCTTACCTTCTGGGGGCATATCTCAGCCCCCAGGGGACCAATTCTCACCATCTTGGCCTCTTTGTGTTCCTGGTGGTCCGCCCCAGGCACTGGGAGTACTTTGCTTCACCCTCCTGGTCTCAAGGAGGGTGAACTGAGCAGGGAGCTGTCTTCACTGGCTCCCTGCACCAGCCTTTCTCCTGGCTCTCCTCCTAGGTCTCTCTTCTCCTTGAGTATAGGCCCAGGCTCCTGTCCACTGGTCCTGGACTCCCCTTTTGGTGCAATTCAGGGTCTGGGGGACAGTCAAGGGGTTCATCCTTCCAACTTCCCATGGCGCTAGGCTCCAGCACCAGTCTTCCTCCGCAGACCACAGCTCCTCTTCCTGTCCAAGACCTTTTAAAAGAATTTGGAGGGGCTGAGGAAGGTTGTGCTGCCCTGTCCTACAGCGACACATCACGTCTCGGCCCCTGCTCCCTCCTTCCTGCACAGGCCTCTGGGATACTTTAAAATGGCATCATCCAGGGGTCTCATGCCACATGGTCTCCGAAAAGCCCCCTTTCCCCCTTGCTGCCTTCTCTCCAGAGCAACTTGGTACCTGGCACCAGGTGACAGCTGCTGATGGATAACCTGCAGCTCCACCCACCATTTCTCCCTTTTGGAGAGGAGACCTTCACCCTTCGCTTTATTGGAGACCCCCAATAAATCACTCCTAGCTTTCCTAGAAGAACTGGAATCCTTTGGGTGGGTCTGGGTTCCGCCTTGATGTAGGAAAATTGCAAATACTTCATTTAGCAGGATCATTGACGGGCTCGGGGACAATGGGACATAATCCTCCAGGGATCCAAGCAGCAGACTCTATCCCCTATGTAGGGATTGAATAAGCTTCAACGGTGACACACACGGTTACGCTCAATTATGCTAAATGTTATTTATAGGGCCATCTTCTGCTTCATTCAAAAACTGAATTCTGAAGGTGTATAAGGCCAAAGCAATATCAGTGGCCACTTATGGGGCAGGTATTTGGGGAATGGCTAATGTTGACACCTTGCAGTGTATGGAGGGTGGGTTTTACAAAAGATTGCTCTCCCTCCCATAGACCTGTTCCAATTGCAATTGCCACACTGCATTGTGGACCCCATTTATTTGTGACTTGATCCATTTAGCACCAGTTATACTGTGGCACTCCATCTGTAGGAGAGACTGTAAAATTAAACCAAAATATCGTGAGCGATCGCCTAAAGTTGGATCACTTTGATCAATTTAAATGGCTACACTATGTAAAAACATCTTTTTGTGGGATGGAGTTTTATATAGCATGAACTTGACCCGAAGGTATCGGGTATCAGAGCGCTTTACATGAGCACCAGTTGCTTATATAAGGACACATACATTTTTTTTTTTTGTTAGGCATGGGGAGATTAAGATTTGCCCAGAATCACAGGATGCTGAGCATCATTGCGGAGACTCAACTGGTTCCCCAGATTTAAGATCAACTGCCCTAGCCATCGGGCTATGGAGCACTGGGCTTTTCGGAACTGTACGAAAAACCATCCAGTTATAGGCTGATTACCAAAGTGAAGCTGAAGGAATCCTTCTGCCTGATAGCCATGAGGGAAAGAATGGTGAATCTTTACCAATTGTCCCCCTCGATCCCCTTGGACATGCATTCTTACTTGGAACAGGTTCCCAACATGCAACACCGCTTCATATTAGTAAGGTTCTGACTAAATTACATTCCTTTGATGCTGGAGTACCTGGGTAGCAGGCACTCACTATGGGGCATATCAGCAAGACAATTATCGCCGCTTTAGCGGCCGTTTTCGGCCAGAAAGCGGCGATAATTGTATGGCCCTATTAGCTAGGTCACGATATCACGTGAATTCTTGCCTCAGCGCCCTTTCCCTTAACACCCATCTTTGCATCTCTAATGAGATGCAAAGTGGGCGTTCCTCCTCAGAATAACGAGAGCTAAGCGACATTTCTCCTATTATCAAGCCTCACGCTAACCTGCAGAGCGATAAGAAAAGTAGCGCTAACCAAGGTTATCGCTACTTTCCTTGCGCCTGCTTTTCATCTGACTTAGCCATGATATCCTATGAAAGGTGGATATCATGGCTAAGTCTGTCCCTGCCCTATCAGCAAGCATTCGCCAAACGTTGTGCGATTATCGCTGGATTTCAAAGCGATAAGCGCACATTTGGCAGTTTGCGCCTTGATTTTTATCACTATTGAGATGAGCGTGCTGATAGCACACTATCTCAGCGATAAAAATCAGCGTTGGCCAGCGATAATTATCCTCGCGCTAAGCGTGCTGAGAGATAATTATCTCCGGTTCTTGCTGATATGCCCCTACATGATTTACCTCCATGCCCATGTGATGGTTGATCTCCACAAATGGATCTCAATCTGGTTTTCTTCTGTAAATTTTATAATGAGACATAATGTTAGACAGTGTCGGGCAGCACTTTATTACATCCAAATGCTTGGGGATCAGTTTGTATGCAATTGTATCGCGTCATTTTTGTGGTCAGCCCTAAGGCTGAGGAGAACCCAGCCCACACTTGTCATTTTAGAGAAGAGCTAAAATTGATGACATGTTTTAAAAATTTGATATGGATTCTGTTTTTAACGATAACTGTTTTTAGCGTTCTTAGATGGAAAGTATTTCTTATGACAGAATTTGTGTATGATGAAATTGTTTATACTTCTGTACTTTACGTGCAATTGAAAGATTGCGGAATAAAGGAAGTTTGGTTGATTGATTGAGTCAGATCATTAGAATATCATGGTGCAAAGCTTTGGAATGCTCTTAAACTGACCTTGAGGACAGAACCGATCTGCGTGCGATCCTAGAAACTCCTAAAAATCACACCATTCAGAATAGCCATTCACTTGGTCACATAATTCAAGATAGAGGTCATGCTCTTTTGACAATAAGCAATCCTTTATTTTAATTAAATAAATAATTGTTACTCATCTTCATACGTAATACTATAAACAAACCGATATCAATCTCTAATCAAGATAGAATCATAGTCAAGAGGACATTGTCCTCTTTAATCTTCACTCTGGCACAAATGGAAGTTTGCTGCTAAATTGTGATTAAATGTAGTGTGAAAATATCACACTAACCAGACAGGTTTTTGCCTGCACAAATTTGGTATCGTCCACCATTCTGACCTGCGTATCTCAAAATGGGGAGGTATTGCTGCAGTTGGGAAAAGCTGAGCTCCACGGTATCACTGTTTCCCTGGGTGGTATTATTTTCCAGAATTATTTTAAAACTCGAACTTCTAATAAATGTAGCCCACATTATCAACTCTGGGTGTGCAAGATACTCTTTTTGTTTGCCCAGCATCTATCTTCATTTTAGAGAACAATGCTGCAGCATTATTTTGTATCCTGGCAGGCAGCTCATGAACAGTTCTGATCCTTGTGCTTCTTGTGGCATTCAACTTTAGTGCACTAAACTTAGTAAAATAGCGACCTCTATTATGGGTTTTTACAGGTATGGTGTCCTGTGAATCCTGAGAAATGCAAAACAGTGAATTGCCACTTCTCAGTTTTGGATGGCTTCTTGGTATAAAGGCCCCGTTCTACGTAGTTCTTACTGCACGTGCCCTTGGGCTTTGCTTTTGGGGAAACATGTTTTTTTCAGACTGAGCCTGTACTGTCGTGTAGTTCCTATATATTCCTATACAGAATATGCACATTCGGATAACATAAACTGTGGTTCTGGTGGCAGACTGGTTCTGAGCACCCCCACCGAGAATGTTAGCCTGTTTGCATTAGCTAGCTCACAGTGTCACTAGAATTTCCTCTTATCGGGGAGAGAATAGTTTATGGCAACCTCAGAACATGACAACCCTGATCCCTCAGAATCGTGGAAACAATGTACTACTTTTTGTTCAGTCACTCGTGCTCACCTATTCGGTCTCAGAGAGTTACACAGAAGAAACAGTCGGGCGTGTTACAATAAGAATTTATTGCACAGTTATTCTTCTAGTGTGAAATAGATGTGCTGCAACAACCGTTAGACAGTAGCAGCTATATATGATTATCATTACAGTGAATATAAAAGGATAGTACAGTTCTACCATCTAGTAATGTTCATGAATACATACATGATTATAAAATGCATTATATTAGAAAGCGCGTACTCCTACGATGCCTAACTAGATGTACCTAAGTGTACCTAGCATGTGAGTAGGTGTGAAGCCAAGAATCTCTCTAGGTTTAGTCTAACCCCATTACCTGAAGTGAGAGAGTATGGGACCCCATCCTGGTCTCGGGTTGGACACCCTGAGAGGGATGTGTCAGACCACTGTCAGCTGGAGCGTCTGCATGCAGGAGCCTCAGCGTCTCTGATCAGTGGGTTGGCTTCAAAGTCTTGGTTCCCTCTAACTAACACTAGCAAGACGTGCTGTTCCTTTGTCCCTTGTTTCTTGTATTAGCCCTTGTTGAATTTTAGGATGACTGATGGGCTGAAACTTGTACGTAGATATTATGCAAGTGGTTTTAGCCCCTGCCTGGTTTCCAAGAACCCTTATGAATATTCATTCATATTGTGTGAGTCTATTGATGAAGTTATAGGGCGCCATTGTTCAGGGAAAACCCTCCTTCTGTGCCCAGGACTAGAACTAGGTAAAGGTTCAATCCCAAAAGGCTTGTTACTGTGTAGTGTAGGCAGGTAATGTAGGTGAAGGTGTATGATATTACCCGGGTCTATATGAGGGTACCTATGTGAAACAGAACAGTATTCTAGGGGAAGTGCAACAAATCCGGACAGAGTATGGGTCAGGTAAATAGATCTCTAGCAACTCAGACACTGGACTCTGGCACCTGTAATCTTATTCAACAGCTGAGGATGGAAAAGGTAACAGAATCATGGTGACCATAGGGGTATCTGGGCGCTGAGGTTGCTGCATCTGCCTGGAAGAGCCAGGTCTTGAGTCGCTTTCTGAAATGTGCCAGGAAGGGTGCCATTTGAAGGTGGAGGGGGTGGTGGAGGTTATTCCAGGTCGTGTCAGTGAGGTAGGAGGAGTGGCCCCAGCTGCAGCTGTGATGGATGTGGTAGTTGTCTCTGAGAGCAGGTGAGGAAGAGTGCAGGCATCTTGCGGGCAGGTAGGAGTTCATACGATGGTTGATGTAGGATGGTCCTTGGTTGTTTCAAGCCTTGTATACGTGCATGAGAATCTTGAACTGGCATCTCTTCTGGATGGGTAGCTGGTAGAGATCTCTGGGGTGAGGGGTGATGTGGGTCCACTTGGGGAGGTCTAGGAAGAGTCTGGCTGTGGTGTTCTTTATAGTCTGAAGTCTTTTGAGGAGCTTGGTGAGAATTACTGCATTGAGAGCATTGCCATAGTCGAGATGGCTTGTAACAAGGGGTCCATCTAAAAATTCTGCAGAGCATGCATACGGTGTGGAAACATCATAAGGCGACTACATTCCCCAGTCATTTCATGGTTAGTTGGCTGTCAAGAATGATGCCGAGATTGCATGCAGGATTGGACAGTGTGGGTGTTGGTCCAAGTTCTGCTGACCATCTGTGTGGTCCCATGTGTAGGTCTCTTTTACAAAGATCAGTACTTCTGTTTGTTAAGAGTTGAGTTTGAGGCAGCTGTCTCTCATCCAGTTGGCCACTAGGTCATGGTGTTGTGGAAATTGGTTTAGGCGTCGGAGGGGTCCTTGGTGAGCGAGAGGATGAGCTAGGTGTCGTTGGTGTAAGAGATAATGTTGAGCCCATAGGATCTGCTGAAGTCTGCGAGGGAGGTCATGTAGATGTTGAACAAGGTGTGCTGAGAGATGATCCTTGGGGCACGCAGCATATGATGTCCTTGGAAGCGGAGGTGAAGGGAGGTAGAAGGATGCTCTGTGTGTGTCCTGAGAGGAATGAGGTGATCCACTTGGAAGCATGTTGCTGATGTTGTGGAATCTCTCATCTATGGCAGCGGTCAGTTTGGTCTCAGTGCTGTGGTTGGCCTGGAATCCTGATTGTGAGGTGTTGAGTAGGTGGTTTCATTCCAGGTAGTCAGTGAGCTGATGGTTGGTGGCTTTCTCAAGTATTTTGGCGCAGTATGGGAGTAGGGAGATCGGCCGGTAGTTTTTGAGGTTGCTGGGGTCAGCAGAGTGCTTCTCTAGGAGGAGTCTGATCTCTGCGTGTTTCCATCCGTCTTTGAAGGTTGATGTGGAGATTGAAATGTATGTTTTCACACATAATAATGGGCTTCCTATTCCTCATTCACACATCTCCTTTGTCTTTGGCTGCTACACATGACTCCATACAACATATTCAGTTAGAAAACCAAATCTAGGAAGAACTCCCGGAAATATAGGGCTGTGTTGATATTCATGGGCTGTATATGCTGTCAAGGCATAGAACAGTGCAAAGAAAGAGGGAGCATACAGAATTGCAGGAGAGTTCAAAGAGTTGGAAAATAAACACAATCTGGCACATGCATCAAGGAAGGCTTTTGCGATTCCTTAATTGTGATCATTAAGGAATCGCAATTAAGGAATCGCAAAAGCCTATGCATGTAGGAATCGCTATAAAAATAGCGATTCCTAAACATTCCTTAATTGCGACTCGCAAATTGCGAGTCACAATTAAGGAATGCCTTCCTATTCATTCCTATGGGCCTACAGGCCCATAGGAATGAATGGGAGATTGCATGCGCAATTTGCGAGTACCAGTAGGTACTCGCAAATTGCTCATGCAATTTCAAGGGTGCAAGGGTGTCAAAATGACACCCTGTTGCACCCCTGAAATTGTGATGTGCACCCATGTTGCACACACACATGCCCCAAGGGCATATGTGTGTGTAACCTAAAACTTAAAAAAATGCATTTTAGTGCATTTTTCAAAGTTTTTGCAGATTACAGACAAGTTTGATTTGTCTGTAATTTAAATAGCGAGATCGCTATTTGAAAGTGCTTCTAGCATTCCATTTAAGGAATCGCAAATTGTGATTCCTTAAATGCAATCGCAATTTAGGAATTCACAAATAATTGCAAATTCTTAAATTGCACATAAGAAACACTTTCATGCATCTCCAAAGGCTAATTTGCGATCGCAAACGGCCGATTTTTGCGAATCGCACCGTTTGCGATCGCAAAAACCTTTGATGCATGTGCCCCAATGGCCTTCATAATGAGTCAGGAGTGGAATTATATCATAGAAATCCAGCTGCCTGATTCCAAGAAAGTATAATTTTCCAGACCCAGTTTTTCCGGGTGTAGGAGAAGCAGACCTAATTTTACTGTGCAGTTAATGCTGCACAATAAAATAACACGTGGCTTTTGCTGCAGCAGCACCCAACCCACATTCCCTACTTGTTTCTAATGGGGGAGCTTATAATGACCCTTGCTATAAAGCACGTTCCCCTTCCCTGAGCCTGCAATAAGTATGGAGGTTTATGGGTGACTTCCATATCTAATTTGCATACTTACATCAGCTTTTTTATTCTTGACTAACTATGTGCAACTTGGACAAGAAAAACACAGCTTATTTTTGTGAATTATCTATAAGGTCTGACTTTGCTTTCATTCATCCATGTCTCCTGTGAGTCAATATAGATCAGGCTTTTCCAAAGAGTAGCTCTCTAGCTACCTAAAAGTAGCTCTCTGTGTGCAGGTCAGCCTACTAAATTAGAAGCTTTTGCTTATTTGAATTTATATATGTATAGCAAACCTTAACCCACAAGCTGATGACTGGAGAAAATTTTTTGAATTTCCAAAATATATTTAAAGTTGATATATGAGTAATAAAACATGCAGTTTTTGGAAGGCTTAATACACATATTACTTGGCGCCAGGGGCATTGCAGCTCTGACTATCATGTATTTTTTACATAGAGCCATTTCACACTGACAAAGTCTTTTTACATTACTTCTGGCAGCCGTGCCTGATGAACTGAAGTAACCACTACTGGTAGTTTTGCATATTGTGACCACTAATGTGATCTTGTTTATGTGGTCACTATTACACCACTACTTTATTATACATATTAGTAGCTCAGGGTGATTTTCATTGAACATAAGTAGCTCTTATTACAGATATGGTTGGAGACTCCTAGTATAGATGCATACATATGTATAAGTCTCCAGCTCAGCATTTGCTTTTCTGCCAGAGAAGGGTATATAAGCACCTGTGCTTAACTGTTATTACTTCTGTAAATGATTTTTTTCGAAAAGTTGATGTTCCCTTGCTGCAGATATTACTAGATAACTTTCAGGTTATTTTTCCAAAATATCCCACTCATTTTCTATTTTGGACATCCAGTGCCAGTGACTTAGAGCCCCAGTCTTGGTACAGAGCTCTGTCTCTTTCCATCCTGTTTGGACATTACATGTCTGACCACAAAACATTTCTGACTGGTCCAATTTCATGTCTTTGATGATAAGTTAAGGCACTTCTTGCGCCAAACACCTTTTAACACCGTTTTATGGAAACAGGTTTCTGGATGTAGTAATGTGTGCAATAGGTTTGTGTACAATTATTGTGTGCATTTTGTTGTGGTGATGTGTTCTGTTTGTTTGTGCCGCTGTGCATATGTGTTACACTATTGGAATGCTATTTTCTTGATTTGTACTGTAGTTGTTGTTTTGCATTCTGTTTTGACTGTTTCGTTGTTATTTGACCTATTATTTTTTTATATTATATTACGTATATTCTTCTGTTATGTTCTGTTGTTTACTTTAGATATGTCAACAACCGCTGCTACATTAACAGCCAAAAGCAGTAAGTACCTTGAAAGTTCCTGTGATGGTGATGAGAAGTGGAGGCAAGATGGCGGTTGTCTAAGACCGTAGCTGCACACAGACCGGCAGAGAGCCAGAAACTTAAATGCTGCGTTAAGAGCTATGCAGTGATGACCCCAGTGATCTGCAACGAGGACATACAACATTCTCCAAAGTCTTGTCGGAGCTGTCTGCACCTAATAGGAACTATTATTGGGCTGGCAGTTCTAAGACACTTCAGCAAAGTGCTCATAGTGGCTTCAGAAATTCACGTCGGTGAGTCATACCTGGCAGCAACGCATCCGTGGAGGCTGAAGCTGAAGCTGTGAAGATGGGACCGAAAACAGCGGGAGGAGGCGCCAAGTTGAGGACGGCGCATCTGGCCCTGAGGGGGAAGTCGGAGGCTGGAGATACGAGTCTGGATGCCACGATGGCGGTTGCAGGGGCATCACCAGTACAGACAGCCAGCCAGGGGCGCCGGGGGCAAGTAGACGATCCAAACTTGGAGAAGAGAGGAAGAGGCGGGGCCGTACCGAAGGGACGCTCAGCCGGCCCCACAATGGTTGATCTGCTGAGAGGACCAGCCGGGAAATCGGCTCCGGGTCCCGGCGGACCAGGTCAGAAGAGAGCTAGAGTGCGTTGTGGAGGAGCCGAGAGAGGAAGAGAGCTTCCCCACACCAGTTGCTGACTGTCAAGATCTGAATTCAGCCGGGGCTAAAGGTAGGCCTGGAGATAACCCCCTTCTCCCTTTGACTGCCAATGGGGGGGTGAGAATAATATGAGTAACTCCGATATGGATTTAAATGCAGATAATTCATGCGAGGCGAATATGGGTAGGGGTGAATAGGCTTTCCTGCAGGATGTCGCAACAACACCTTCCCAGGAGCATTTATCAAGCACTGTATGTACTAACCAGACAGAAGAGCTTCAAGGAGCTTCTAAGTTTAACAACGGAAACATGGATAAAGAGCCAGATAAAGAGCCCAGTGATTATTTTTTTTCTGTATCGGATGGGGGCGAGTGGTTGGAGGATTTGTCCTTCAATACCTCGGATCTGAGCAATAGCGATCTGGACGAGGATGATGGAGCTAAGACAAAAACTGTCTTGAGAAAAAAAAAGGAAACAGGGAGATAAGGATCTTACCTTGGACTACACCCATATAAATCAACTCACTTATTCTTTATCTAACGGACATCCTGTTTCCGATCCACGTGGGCCTACCCCCCCAACGCTAGAAGCTATCTTTCAGGCCATATCAATGCATCGCGATGAGACGCACCAAGATGGACATAAAGCCCAGGCAGCGATGTGAAAGGTGCAGGGGGTGGTTCGAAAGTTGACCAAGACTTGTAGTGCATTTGGGGAACGGCTAACTGACCTCATGTCAAGGCTTGTCTCTACAGAATCAGATCTTACAACAAACCAGGCGTTAACAAAATTCCATGAGGCTCAGCTAGTCGATATAAAATGGAAGTTAGAGGAGCATGAAAACCACCAGCTGCGGAGTAACCTGCGGGTGCTAGGGGTTCCCGAGGGAGCTGAGGGGACTGATGTCTGCTCATATGTGGTGGACCTGTTAAGAGACATGCTCCCGGAACTTACAGACTGGAACTGGGCTCATGAGGTGCAATGTGCCCATCGCGTTCCCTTTGTACAGAAACAGCAGGCGAGGGCAAGAGTCCTCCCACGTGCCATCCTGGTATACTTTGGCAACTTCTTGCTACCCCAAGCTATCTTTGAAAAAGCTAGGCCAGAAGCAAAGAGAACCAGGAATTAAGTTTTCTCTTTTGTCCGACCTGATATTTGTCATTCCACTATCGAAAGGCAGTGGAGGCTGCGGCAGCTGATCAAGCCATTTCAAGACAAAAATGCACAAGCCTTTCTGAATAATCCAGCTCGACTCAAAGTGATTTGGGTGGCAAGCAAGATTTTTTTTGTCAGAAATTAAAGCCAAAGAGTACCCGATGGCCTTTCTGGCTAGATACAGATTAGTATTTAATTTAGTAAAGAGAATCTAGATCACGGGTAATGTAGACCTCGGGTAATGTCACTTATTTTATTAATTATTATGGGTAGTCATGGGATATAGGGTGTTATTTAAAAGAAGAAAAAAAATGTGTGCTTAAGGAATATGTGTGGGGTGTACAAATGGGGTAGAGTGCTCGCTCTATTTTTTTTCTTTTTTTTTGGATTTGGAAGCAGCATGTATTTAGAAACATAAACAACACGAATTTCAAGGCTCTCGGTTTTGGGCAACGCATCCATTATGCACAGACTCAAGCCTGAGTCTGAATACCTCTCATGAGGAGGGTTGGGCAAAGGGATGGGGGTTGGGGGTGGGTGGAAAGATATGCAGAGGGGGGCAAGGGAAGGGCCGGGGACGAAAATGTTGAGAAAAATAATAAAAAAATCCAGAATTGATAACGAAACTTGTGTACAGCTAAAAGAAAAAGATGGAAAACAGATCATGTTATGAAAGAAGGGAAAGAAAAGGAGTAGAGGATCATCAGGAGGATTATCATGGGAACTTGAATTTAAATTGACATGGGGAGGATATTTATCTACCCATGGAATGTAGCAGCGTTTAACAACAGAGCAAAAAGGGCAAGACTGGCCGAACTAGTGAGGATAAACGCTTTTGATGTAGTATGTTTACAAGAGACCCACATTCCTTGGGGAAAAAGAGAATTATTGAGGATCGGAGGGTATAACAGATTGGCATGTACATCTCAAACCTCAAATATTCGAGGAGTGGCTATATTAGCAAGGACCACTCTGGGACAGGCTAAACGTAAGGCCGTGGACACATTAGGGAGGTGGGCTATCGTAGAATTAGCGGTAGGGGTTACTGTGTGCTCGATCTATGGATCAAACCAGGATGATCCTCAGATATTTGAAGATTTGGAGTTGGAACCCGCGGTATGGCCTAGCCCATTAATTCTATGTGGAGATCTTAATATCTCTCTGGATTTACGATTTGGACAGCATAACCAAGGGGGATATTATGGTCAGAAGTCAAGGGTTTACAGGGTGTTAAATTCTCTTACGAATAGGCATGGTTTGGCTGATATCTGGGCTATGCAAAATCCGAACAACCCCGGATACACGTATTACTCCTGTCCGCACAGGAAATATGTTAGGATTGATTATATTTATGGTACATGGGATGCATTAGACGGGGCTGGCATTAGGACATTTCTAAAGGTGATTTCCGATCATAACCCTCTGATTTTGGAGATTGAAATCGCAAGTTCTAAAAGAACGCGGAGTAAATAGACATTTGATAGGAAACTACTTGTAAATAGTGAATATACTGAACACATAAAAAATAGATATAGTGCTAGAAGGGGGGCTGTGTGGGACTCTTTTAAGGCTGCCCTTAGAGGTGAAACCATTAGCTTAATTGCCAGGGCGAGGACTCAGTGCGAGATTAAGAACCAACAATTAATGCGGGATTTAGTAGAGGCAGAAGAGGAACATGTTTCGTTAATAGCACAGGGGCAGGAGGGGGCTCAAATTCAGTATCAAATAATTGCTTTAAAAGCGGAATTAAATAGCTGGTTAACACTAAGGTCTGCAGAGGAATATCAATCCCACCGGAATAACTCCTATGAAAATGGAGAGCTATTTGGGAGGAGGCTAGCTCTTCGTACCAGGCAGAAGATATCTTTGAATTTAATACCCTCTATTAAAGTAAATGGACAAACATTTACCGATCCAGATGATATTATCAAGGGGTTTCAGAATTATTATCAAATTTTGTATCAAGATGATATTAATAAGGATACTCTCGAAGTAGTACAGGATATATCCCACTTGGTGATTAACACCGAACTCGGACAGGGGCTGGATAGCTCATCTAAAGAAGAGTTAGAAAAAGAAATCTCATTTAAGAAAGTCCATGTAGCATTGCAAGGAATGGCTCTAGGGAAAGCTGCTGGCCCCGATAAGATTCCGTTGGAAGTATACATGATTCTAGGAACCGTAATAACACCCCTTTTACTACACCTGTTTAGGGGTGTTTAGTAAAGTGGGAGCCCCCATGAATCCTGGAGAGAGACGGATATCATAATCTTCCCAAAGAAAGGAAAACCACCAGATAACCCAGCTTCGTATCGGCCAATCTCTTTGATTAATTCAGATGCAAAAATGTATTCAAAGATATTGGCCAATCGGCTAGGGAGGGTTACAGAACATCTGGTCTCCCCTTGGCAACATGGTTTTATTCCTGGAAAAGAAACAACTGACCATATTCGCAGGGTTATTTTATTATTTGACATCACAACCGGGATGGGGGACCGGATGGCTATGATCCTCCTTGATGCCGAGAAGGCATTCGATCGGGTGTCTTGGAAGTTTTTATGGGGATACTGGAGCTAAATGGTTTTGGATTACAATTTATAAGGGCGATCAAAGCAATGTATTGTCAACCAAGAGCCCGGTTACAGCTGATGGGGAAGGAGTCTAGCAATATCATAATATCTAGGGAGACCAGGCAAGGGTGTCCCCGTTCCCCCATTTTATTTGCTTTGTATATCAATCCTCTGTTGGTTAAGCTTTTGCAGTCCGAGAAGATCAAGCCAATAGTAACCAGGGGGTATGAGACTAAAGTATTGACTCATGCCGATGATGTTGCGGTGTTAACTACTAATCCAACTGATGCAATTGAGGAAATTATTTAGATTGCTGAGAGCTTTGGGCTCCTTTCAGGCTATGCTTTGAATAAAGGGAAGACAATTGTTATTTGCACAGACAATATTGATTTTAACGATCTTAGATGAGCAGAATCAGTAGTCTATCTAGGGGTCCAAATTAGTGCAAAGGTGGACGATATTGTTAAGTGCAACTTTGACCCTCTGATCAAGTCAATAGCCACGCATTTAAGGAGAGTAAATGGGCTGCATTTGTCTATTATAGGGAGAGGTAATTTTTTTAAATGACTATGTTGCCTAAAATCCTGTATCTGTTTCGCTCAATACTGCTCGTAGTGGAAGACCACCTATTGAGGGCTCTGAACTCTACCGTCTCTAATTTCATATGGCAGTATGGGAAGGTCAGGAGGGCTTTAAAATATTTTGCCCTACCACAAAATAGAGGTGGGCTTGCAGTCCCCAACCTTACTTTATATTATTGGGCGGCCCTTCTCCATCAGATGTTTTCCCTGTTTGTAGCAGATAGAAATAGCGAATTAGAGCGAATTTATGAACTCGCTAAGGCAACGAAGCGCTATGGGGCTACTATTAAGACAATTGGAGCAGAGCTATTACAAAAAGGTACGCTTCAAAGTAATTTATAGCTCATGGAAGATATGGAAACAAGTTTCAAAATTTATGGCAATTCCAAAAGTTTGTAGCTATACCCCCCTGTGGCGTTCATCACTATTTCCAACCCAGGTTAATGATGCTATGGGGAAGAGATGGGAAAGACTTGGTGTAGGTACGATTGGAGACTTTTATGGGGAAGAGCAAGCTTCTCAATTCTCTAAGCTCCAGCAAGACTTTGGAATACTATATAACTAATATTTTAAATGTGTGCAGATTAGGAGCATTCTTACTTTATGTAGGCCAACGATCAAATTAGACAAGATACCATTAATGGAAGCTATTACTAGGAAATCATGCAGAATTAGGAACATTTACAGCTTATTACTTGAAAAATGACTTAGAAAGAACTGAAACAACTTGGGCAGTGAAACTAGATAATCCCGATGTGGACATGTATATGATCCTATCTTTAACTGTCAAAATACTCCTATCCACAAGCTTAAAAGCACAATTGTACAAAACTACATTTAATTGATATTTTACACCCTCTAAATTATATATGTGGGGAAAAAGGCCAGATGGTAAGTGTCCCAGGTGTGGGGCAGGACCAGCCACATTGATTCATATGTTTTATGATTGTGATAAACTGTCTTTATTGAAAGAAGGGCTGCTTTGCTTTTGGGAGGGATTATTTGGCTTCAGATTGGAATTGACCCCTACATTGCTGATTTTGGGGTATGATAGCTCCTTGGGCCTTAACACCGCACAGGAATATTGCCTATTTCTGGGGACAGCGATATTGAGGATGTTAGCCGCCAGGTGGAAAGATGTAGAACCCCGGACATTTCAGATGTGGCTTGCTAGTCTCGGAGTATATAATCAAGAGACGGCTTTGTATGCCAGTAGGGGCAGGCAGGCTGGAATTCGGGGGAAGAAGATATGGGCACATATCTCTGAATGGAGCAGAGAAGCCAGGGGATTGTAAGAGAGAACTAAACGGTTTTTAAGAAGTTTTTTGTCCTAAAGGTTCTAAGTTTTAATACTATTCGCCCAGGGGCTCACTTAGGAATTGTAAATTGGGTATCGTAAGAATGAATTTTTAAATTGTATGTTTTTCACTTTGGTTTTAACTCCCATAACTCCAAAAAGCTGCTCGAAATGTTATTTTAGCAAGTGATCTTAATCCGGATTGGGAGGTAAAAGATGTTCCTGCTTCTCTGAACTGTTTTGTATTGTATCAACTGCTTTGTGATCGGCTGAGCTGATATTTATATTAGTGTACCGCATCAATTGTTTTATAATCTGAATAGTTGATCTTATCTGGATTTGATGCTAAAAACTGGTCCTGCTTCTCTGATCCGTTTTGTACTGTATTAAGGGTTTTATGATCTGTTTAGCTGAAATGTATTCTTGTGTACTGTATTAATTGTTCTATGATCTGACCAGCTGATCAGTATTTTTTGTAAATGGCATTTTCTGGATATGAATAATAAAAAAAAAATTTCAAAAGAAAGTTCCTGTGACAATCAACCATTTACCAGTGTCTAAAGTGGTAAAATAGCGCAGCTCCTGTTCTTCATCTATTTAAGACACCCTTCAGCCCAGAGAGACTGGTCTCCACTTGGTGATTGAACCCAGTCCTCACTTTAAGTATTACAGCCTAATATATCACTTTATCCTTGAAGGCATTCCCTTTCCCACAGAGTCAGTGAAAGAGGCTCTTTTGTAAGGGCAAAATACAAAAGCAAAAAACTAACAATTAGCTCTGTGTCTCACATTGGGGCATATTATCAAGAACGGAGTTAAAATTATCGCCGCTTTAGCGGCAGAAAACTGCCGCTAAAGCGGCAATAATGGGCTTGATAATATGCCCTGGAGGATTCCAATAGAAGCCCATGTTGACACCACAACATGGGCTTCTATGGGAATTCACAAGGGCATATTATCAAGCCCATTATCGCCGCTTTAGCGATAATTTTAACTCCGTTTCTTGATAATATGCCCCATTGTCGTTCCATATCTGCCTCTCTCTGTCTTCTTCTGGCCCTCTGCCTCTCGTTCTTCCTCACTCTCCTTCCATCTCTCGTTCTCTCGCTCCCTATCACTCTTATCCACTCACCTTTCCTCTTTTTATCAACCTCTGTCCTTACCTTTCTCTCCCCTTTTTCTCTCACCATCTCTCTCATTTTCTTCCCGCTATCTTTCTCTCCCTTGTCCTTTATTTGTCTCTGTCTCTGTCTCTGTCTCTGTTGCCTTTGTCTTCTGTCGGTTATCGAAAGTAGCTCGGACCTACGTCTTGACTTTTCTGTATGACACACAAGATGATGGACGGAATGTTGCACATTGGCAAAACATTCACCCCCAGTCACAGATCTGGGTTTAATCCATCGTTATTTTGCTCACCACGCCACCCTAGTTCAGACATGGCCATATGCAAAGTCTTGATTAAACACAGATCTATGACTGGGGGTGAATGTTTTTGCCAACATCTTGTGTGTTTTTCTGTAAGACACCTGAGGTGAAAGCGACAAGGCACTTAATTGTAATCACGTCCTAAGCGCCATTAAAGGTACGAAAAGGCCACAGTGATATCCGAGTGCTACAGCTGAAACCGTCTACGAGGCGACATGATGAATGAGAACGGCCTTCTCTGTGAGCATCTGAGGTCCTTGCAACTCGCCTGTGTCGCCACCGTACCCAACCCAACTCTGTCGTATTTTTGCATTAATGCAACTAATTAATAATATTTTCTTTCTATTTTTGCACGCGATTTCATAGCTATTGGTCTATGTTACTGTTTCAGATCAGGCGTGCATTCATTAAACATTTTACCACCGTGTTTAAGGATGGTATACTTTTTTTAAAACATGTTTTTAGTTATATAAGATATTTTTATGGCTGTGGTTTTATGGTGATTACTTAGAAAAAAAATGGTAGTTAATTTATTAATCGGTTCACTTTTTTGTGTGCAATGCACTGTTCCATCTTCCTGGAAATAACTTGAGCACTGAGAGGCCCAGGGAGGCAAGTGGCCTGCCAAAAACCACACAGTGTCAACAAGCAGCAGTGAGGTAGACCGAGCAGGGCCTGTGTTTTAACCACCAGACCAACTTATTTCTATATTTTCTGTGTCGTAAAGACGCCTGGGACTTTTCAGGATTTTTACTCTGTGCCCTTCAGTACATTTGACAAGTTGGTAAAGCCAATCCATCATTTAGCCTCAAGACTACCATAAAACAAATTGTGTCACTAACCTCTATTTAGCTCTTGCCACTGCTCGTTAATCCTTTTCTGTGCTCCTTTCCCTATAGCAGGCTTCTCCAAGAGTAGCTCGTGTGCTCCTAGTAGCTCTGCAGCTACCTACAAGCTCTCTGTGTGTGCAGCCAGCCTACTAAATTAGAAGCTTTTGCTTAGTTGAATTGATATATGTATAGAAAAACTTAACCCACAGGCTGAGGTTTGGCGAATAATGGTTGGATTTCCAAAATATATTTAGAGTTGATATGTGAGTGATAAAACATGCGGTTTTTGTAAGACTTATTTCACATACTATTACCTTGGTGCCAGGGGTATTACAGCTATGGCTTTAATATATAATCTACGTAGAGCCATTTCACTTCTAAAAATCCTTTTTAGATTACTTATGGCAGCCATGCCTGATGAACTGAATTGACCATTGCTGGTATTCTTGCAAAATGTGGCCACCAGAGTTTAATTTGAGTCGGTGGTTTCCGGTGCTCGGCACCAGCACTTAATTGTCATCACCGTCACTTATGACAGTTTGTCACACAGTGGCGCTGTTAGTCTAATTTAGAAATGAGCACAACAGTTGTTTATTAATTCAATATACATTAAAAAATTACTAATACTTGCTGCCAAAACCATTTTTATAGCCTTAGGGTTCTGCAGTAGTCAGAATTGTCTCACTTGTAGGAGAGCAATGGTTAGTAGCTGTGCTGATACTGTAATTGGCAGCGCTGACAGCAGAAAATGGTGGTGCAAGCAGTAGTAGCCTCTTGTTGAGGACCATGGCACTTATTTTTGCACAAATTAAGCACTGGTGGCCACTAATTTGATCTTGTTTTCTGTGGTCACTATTACAACACTGCTAATATTAGTAGTTCGGGATGAGTTGCATTGAACTTAAGTAGCTAATATTACGAAAAAAGTTGTAGACTTCTGCTCAATAATCTTTGCCTCTCCAATGGCGGTAAAGCAAAAGACACACAATTGATGGACGGAATGCAGAACAAATCAAAACATTCACCCCCGGTCAAGAGATCAGGGTTAAATCCATCATTCTTTTGCTCACCATGCCACCCCAGTTATGACCTGGCCATATGCAAATCAGTCTTGACCCTGTACCTCATGGGAACAGTCCAGCCCGAACTGCCAAGCCAGGTAGTCCCTGGACTGGAAACAACCATCCTAGGACCAGTTTCGGGGTTTCACTCCTCTTCAGCCAGGATAGCTTGATTCCAGTGGCATAGTGAGCCCAGGACCCACGTCTGGGCATGCCTGGCGCAGTTAGGGCGAGAAAGCAAAAGAAACACAATTGATGGACGGAATGCAGAACAAATCAAAACATTCACCCCCAGTCAAGAGATCTGGGTTAAATCCATCATTCTTTTGCACACCATGCCACCCCGGTTTAGACCTGGCCATATGCAAATCAGTCTTGACCCTGTACCCTGTACCCTGTATGGTTGTAGCTCTATGCTTGGGCTTGTTGCACTACCTCGAATGTTATACCAGTTGTTTGTGTTAAACACACCGCAGACCATTGACATGGCCTTATTGCACTGCAGAGAGTAAGACCAGCACCATGAGGCCATCTGGAACACGGTGCTATGTTCATTTTGCATTGCCCTTCTTTAGTTCTCACCTGCAACAACACATGTTGTACATGCTCTATTGCTTGTGAGAGGGATTGTTAGGTGTCATCTGCGACAGTGCATACGCTCTCCCTTGTGAGAGATATGGTATACAAGAAGGGGCTTGGAGTCCGCCTTATGCTTAATATTTGCCAGCTTCATTGTCACTCTTATTTGCTGCCTTCTAATTGGCCAGTGCGTGCTAGCTTCAGCTTAATTGCTGTCTTTCAGCTGATCATGCTGTGATTGAGGTACTAGTTTTACTTATTTACCCTTTTCGAACCTCTTGCCATTTGTAGCTAGGTTTTTCTATGCCACACACACATCAAAGAAGCACTTTTCTCCTTATGAATGGATGTTCATTGTGAAAACATATGTTGTCTGCTTTTATTGTGACAACAGATGTCTGCTTCCAGACGTATTTTCACTAAGACATGGACATGGACATGGGCGCAATTGCTTTCTTTATCTGACATCATTTTTGCCAAATATCATATTTCCTTTCTTTTTCACGCTTGGGAAGATTAACTGATTTTCTCAGAATCACAGGGGTCTTGTACTGAGACCTAACAAGCATTGGCAAAGCCAATAGGTCTCACTGCTGAGTCTATATCAGCTCTGTTAGCCTTTTATTCATGCTTTACCGCATATGCTTTGCCGACCTTGGCAATTATTTATAACCTCACTGCATGGCAGGGTGGCTGCTGTGTAGCATGACTAAAACTAATGATAAAAAAGACTATGATGCAATCAGTACTAATGCACTTAAAAAAAAGTGCATTAGCCCTGGCTGCTTCATAGCGCTTTTGAAATTTGTTTTAGCCACACTGTAAAGCATCTCAGATGGCTCCAAAAAATTGCCAAAGCTCTTATAGGTAAGACCTATTGGCTTTACCAATGTTTGCTGAAATTTTAAGTTTGAACCCAGGAAAGATCCAAAATGATGATTCCCTGTTTTGCTTTCACTAGCAATTTTTGCATTCACTGGGTTGCAGCACACTGAATGGATCTGAAATGAATTTGTATAATTTATTAAAATGTATGAATATTTTCTATTATCCTAGAGAACGTTCCATTTGATCGAGTTTGGAGCTGGGTATTAAGGCCATTATTTAATTTTATTGGAACCTGATAGTATCCAGTTGTTTCAGATCAAATTCTGCATTTGAACAGTAGCACTCACAGTCTGTTTTAGTTATTGTATTCAAATGCCCAGCATTGCCAGTTGCTACATTTGGATCCAGTAAAAGCCATGAATAAGAGGTTAACTGGAATTTTCACCAATGAGTGTTCAAATCACTTAGAATTACCAACCCAATTGAGAGTAAGTGTTAAGGAACAAAGGACCAGATGTACTACTATCTGGATGCAAACTACTGGCTGCAAACTGTGGCCAGTGTTTTTGCGTTGAGTAAAGTTTTTAAAGAACCAAACCATTAACTAATATGTCAGTTCTTAAAAATCGGAATCATAGTTGGTCGGTATCCGATCTACCTCATGCATGTACATGATGTAGATCACAAATTGTCACTCACTACAATTGGATGGTGGCCTGCTGGGGTCAGTGAGGGTCTAGCATCCCTTTTACTCAAATCATTGCGCATAGAAGTTGGTTAGTATAAGGGCAAGACCATTCTTTGTTACTTAATACCAAAGATCCATAAGACTCCAAATTACCCATCCATATTAGTATCCTCTAGGGGATGTTTATTGAGGACATACTCACTACATAAGGATCCAAGTAAACAGGCCCTCTAGGGCAAAAATGTTTCAGAATGTGATTTGAATAACTGCACAAAGTGAATATTTGAGACAGACGTAGGGTGAAATTGTTTTCATGTTGTACCAATGGCAGTTGTTGTTCCCAATATTGTTTGTATGTACTGATCACCAAATACTGAAGACAAGAGGTGTACTATATTAATATGTGTAATGATGGTGAAAGCACAAACACCCACTGAGGCAAAAACATTCCCGATGTCATGTGAACAACATTACGAAGCAATGAAGTTTAGATTAGTTTGGTTACTTTTCTGCTATGCTTATACCATTCAAAGATGCCCACTGCAATTACCACACTAGGGGAAGCACACAAATGTTGTCCTTCACTTATGTTGTTTGTGGGAGGTAAATATTTGCAGGCTTACACTTGACCTGTGATCAAGACTGCAGCCAAATGCATTCAGCAGCAGCTGCTTGTTTCAATAAATACAAGTTTTGCTGCAAACTCAAGTAGCACAAGTTTCTTTCTAGGCAATAAAGGATGGACTGAGGAGCGTGGATGTATATGGGCAGTCCCCGCCCTTTCGCACCGTCAGAAGTGAGAAGGGTGGAAACGGAGAAAGATGACGTTTTTGGACATATATATATAAGGCTGTGGAAAGGATATACTTGAATATTCACCTCTAAGGACTACATGTCCCAGCATACCAGTGCGCTAATGTAGCACCGCCCACTATGAGCAGTATGCAAATAAATGAAATTGAAGAGTGGTGAGTCTCTCAGTGCATACTTGTCAGCCCATGAAGAAGAGGCGTTATGACCTCGAAACGCGTCGGCATGGATTGTGATTAATGGGGGCAGTGAGGTGAGCAGCAGCGAGGTTACACTGAACAGACTGACGTCGAGTGACCTCTCATTGCTTACAGGCATTTGATGTTACATATTTACACGGCGGCCCCTGCCGTGGAGAGGAGCACCATTTCAGGATTCTTGAAAGGCTGTGGAAAGGTGTCGTACTTTAATATTTGGGACCGCGTAGTAGACAGGGCCCTACCCCTGTCTATCCCGGTATTGGCGAACCGCAAATGGTTAATGCGGTATGTACAAGTGCTTTGTATAACGTTCTAGCTATGAACGCACTGGGTACACGTTATTTTACATTACTACGCGGGTTCCATCTTGGAGCTGTGGCCATCTTATGATTGCCCTCACATAGGCTATAATGAAGCAAATACGGGCCTCACAGTACATGTGCTTTCCTTTGACTTCTCTGTGACCTGGGCAGCTGGCTCTGCTGCCCCAGGTCAGTCCGGTCTCACGAGCACCCCGTCCCCTGGCCACCTGTGATTAGCATCAGGGCTTGACACACCATAAAACCCTTTCATCCTACACGAGCCTCCGGATAATCTCTTTCACACCTGACTGTTCCTGCTTTATGACTTGTTTCTATCAACAGGAGCTGCCCGAGTTTATTGGGGCCTATCGATATCTGATATGGGATCTGAGTCTTGCTGTGTAAATAATTGTGGGCTGGCTTAACTGGAATGTGGGATGGTCATCATGACTCTGCTCTTTCGTTTGAAATGTACACTTGTATATTGCCGTATCATAAACCTAGGAATGTATGCCTGAGGCAGGAAAATCTGTATTTAAGAAGAAGCCCGTTTCTGTGACTTTTGGCAGTCTCCTGAGAACATACACGCTGTTGTACTTCTAGGATACCTGTAATTGGTCTGCAGACAATAAACTGATCTTTGACTTCACCCAGAAGACTCTGTGTTTCTGTAGGTCTGAAACAGGGAGAACCCAGAAGTCATAGGGTGTGTTCCCCTGCACCGCTGGGCTTAAAATACCCAGTACTTCAAAGGGATGATTCCACTCCGTACAGCACGTCGCTCTTTGCTTGAATCAACTCGCCTTGCTTGCTTCCCACCCTGCTATAGGAATATTAATGAACTGCAATTGGGACAATTCTGCACTGTACCTACTAAGGATATAATTGAATACTCACCTCTAAGGACTACTTGTCCCAGCATACCAGTGCGCTAATGTAGCACCGCCCACTATGAGCAGTATGCAAATAAATGAAATTGAAGAGTGGTGAGTCTCTCAGTGCATACTTGTCAGCCCATGAAGAAGAGGCATTATGACCTCGAAACGCGTCGGCATGGATTGTGATTAATGGGGGCAGTGAGGTGAGCAGCAGCGAGGTTACACTGAACAGACCGACGTCGAGTGACCTCTCGTTGCTTACGGGCATTTGATGTTACATATTTACACGGCGGCCCCTGCCGTGGAGAGGAGCACCATTTCAGGATTTTTGAAAGGCTGTGGAAAGGGATGATTCCGCTCCGTACAGCACGTTGCTCTTTGCTTGAATCAACTCGCCTTGCTTGCTTCCCACCCTACTATAGGAATATTAATGAACTGCAATTGGGACAATTCTGCACTGTACCTACTAAGGATATAATTGAATACTCACCTCTAAGGACTACATGTCCCAGCATACCAGTGCGCTCATGTAGCACCGCCCACTATGAGCAGTATGCAAATAAATGAAATTGAAGAGTGGTGAGTCTCTCAGTGCATACTTGTCAGCCCATGAAGAAGAGGCGTTATGACCTCGAAACGCGTCGGCATGGATTGTGATTAATGAGAGCAGTGAGGTGAGCAGCAGCGAGGTTACACTGAACAGACCGACGTCGAGTGACCTCTCGTTGCTTACGGACATTTGATGTTACATATATATATATATATATATATATATATATATATATATATATATATATATATATATATATATATATATATATCAAGCTACCAAAGTCCACCATTACGGCAATTATCGCACTCTTGTGGGCGGGTGCAGTTAGTGTGGCGGTGGCCCACACCTAATCTCAAGGCTCCAGTTTCTACTGACAGAAACACTGCACTCGCGGGATACCATGAAAGATGCATTTATTCAACAAGGAACGCGTTTTCGGCGTGCTGCCTTCATCAGCTTGTTGTATGAATCTGCACATTCTGTCATGATGACAATTTAAACAGGTAAGTTGGTTGTGATTGGATGTGGCTGTAAACATCGAAAGAGGACTATATCCACGAAACCAGTGTCCAATCCTCATGATGCATTGTGGGATTTGGAGTCCGGTACAAGACATACAAGTGCAATCAAAATGTTTTAGGGTATTCATCGTCCTCTTTGTGGCTTACCCTTTCACGAAGGATCACATCTCCGTTGTGCCATGGATGACACCTCCTCATGGGGTCCCACGCCCAACCACGGGTCCTGCTGCACTCGTCGCTGGAGGTGGTCAGATGGACACGCCCCCAACAGTATGGATTACTGTCGAGATCGGCGGCGGTGCACTGGGTTCCTGATGGCGGTGCCATTGCCGAAATACATCAAGCTACCAAAGTCCACCATTACGGCAATTATCGCACTCTTGTGGGCGGGTGCAGTTAGTGTGGCGGTGGCCCACACCTAATCTCAAGGCTCCAGTTTCTACTGACAGAAACACTGCACTCGCGGGATACCATGAAAGATGCATTTATTCAACAAGGAACGCGTTTTCGGCGTGCTGCCTTCATCAGCTTGTTGTATGAATCTGCACATTCTGTCATGATGACAATTTAAACAGGTAAGTTGGTTGTGATTGGATGTGGCTGTAAACATCGAAAGAGGACTATATCCACGAAACCAGTGTCCAATCCTCATGATGCATTGTGGGATTTGGAGTCCGGTACAAGACATACAAGTGCAATCAAAATGTTTTAGGGTATTCATCGTCCTCTTTGTGGCTCACCCTTTCACGAAGGATCACATCTCCGTTGTGCCATGGATGACACCTCCTCATGGGGTCCCTCGCCCAACCACGGGTCCTGCTGCACTCGTCGCTGGAGGAGTTAGGACCGAGTTCCCATAGGAAATCTGAAAATTCTATTTTGAATAACATTGGCATCGGTTGACTTATCTTCGTGAAATTTTCAAAACTAATGGGGCGCTCCGCTCAGCTCCTACCCTGAAAGTCTCGGGGTGATTCGTCAAACAGGGGCTGAGAAAAAAGGGGGGTCCCAAAACACGTTTTCCCCATGCATTTTCCCATTGGATCTTTAGTCGAAGGTACAGCCCGAACGGCTGAACAGAATTACTTGAATTTTGGCAAAGAGGTCGTCCTCAGGTCAGGCATGTGCCTTTTGCATATATGGTGTAAATCCGTTCAGTAGTTCCTGAGATAATCAAAAGTAAAATCATATACATATCTGGGCGGAGCCTAACCACACATCTCCTTGTGAGATCTGATTGGCTGTCAGCACTTCATCCAAGAAGTGTTGGCAGCCATCTTGGGACCAATATACATGATAGCACCTCATTAAAAAGCATTGCAGTTAATAGAAGGTTTTAAGACTTTAGTTACATTATAAATCATTTGTTGATGGTACCATACTCATTTTACGAATTGTGGTATGTTCTAAGGTGATTTTACCATGTGAAAAAGCCTTCTGCTGGGATATCATGAATCATGTTTGAGAGAAAACTATTTTCACATGCTTTTCCCACTGATGTTTGGAAGGTGATCTATAAGCTAAACTGCGAGCATATTTTCTGTAAATTTACATTATCTTTCTCAGTCATGTGAGAATGAAGTCTGACATTCTCAGTAAAACATGTACATCCAACAAGGGCAGAAACTGTCAGTTGATTCCTTTGTGTTTGACTGCAGCTTCCCAGAGTGTTCCAAAGGACAACTAGAGCGCTACCACTCCTACTTATAATAAACGTATGGCACACCTGAAGCCATCTTGATTGGAATAAAGTGGTAACTCTTAAAACATTTAATTTAAAAAGGAACAAAATGAGAGGGTTCATTTTGCCATAGAATGTATGATTAGTGTTGCAGAAAGAAAAATTAGGGCACATTTTGAGTGACTTCTCAAATCCTCTTCTATTTCATTAAAGAATTCTGACATGCAGACTGAAACATACACTTTCAATACCAGCAGCAGACTTCCCTGGTGAGCAGTAGCTTTACTACAGTGATCTAATGAGCAACTAGAGTGCTAACATTCTGAATTTATGGCAATTGTGTGACACATCTGAATGCCTTCTTCATTGAATCAAAGTAAAAAACTGAAAGTGTTTCCTACTGAGGAGACTGTAGTAAATGAGGAAATTAGGAAACTTCATAACAAATAAGTCTCCCAAGATGGCCATCAGAGACAAAAGAGTCCAAATGTAGCAAAACTATCACCCAGATGTAGCCCAAGTATAGCCCAATGACAGAATGTCCCAGAGTGTTCTAAAGAACAACTAGAGCGCTAACAGTCTTACTTATGACAAAAGCATGGCACACCTGAAGCCATCTTGATTGCAATAAAGTGGTAACACTTAAAACATTTAATTTAAAAAGGAACACAATGAGGGGGTTCATTTTGCCATAGAAATTATGATTAGTGCTGAAGAAAGAAAACTTAGGGCACATTTTGAGTGACTTCTCAAATCCTCTTCTATTTCATTAAAAAATTCAGACATGCAGACTGAAACATGCACTTTTAATACCAGCAGCAGACTTCCGTGGTGAGCAGTAGCTTTACCTCAGTGATCTAATGAGCTACTAGAGTGCTAACATTCAGAATTTATGGCAAATGTGTGATATATCTGAATACCTTCTTGATGGAATCAAAGTAAAAAACTGAAAGCATTTCCTACTGAGGAGACTGCAGTAAATGAGGAAATTAGGAAACTTCATAACAAATAAATCTCCCAAGATGGCCACCAGAGACAAAAGAGCCCAAATGTAGCACAAATATCACCCAGATGTAGCCCACATGTAGCCAAATGACAGAAGTGTGCAAAACACTTTTTATTTTATGTGTTTTTGCAGTTTTATGTAGTGCAGACTTGTCAGGTATTGGAGTGCTTTACATGAGCATTGGTTACATCATACAAGAACAAATTCATTTTGATTGTAGACATGGGGAGATTATGTTATTTGACCAGAATCACAGAATGTCGAGCTGAAGCAGAAACTCCAATCTGGTTCCCCAGTTGCAAAGTCTGCAGCTCTGGAAGTAACACCACATCCTCTCCCCTAAGTGCAACATTTAATCAAGTGGTCAACTGGATAAAAAAAGATAAAGATAACAAATAATTTAAAAGTGCTTTGTCGCTATTTGAAAACTCAGAAAATATGTCCTCATTTTAGTTTTTTAGAGCACTAACCATAATTTTGATGCAAATAGGAACTTCACATATATGTAATTTCTAAAGGAAATGCTCTAGGTATTACAGTTTTGATTATGCTCCAGTGGAAAAGGGCAAATTTACATATCCTCCCTGCATCACAGACCCGTCATCACACTAACTCATTCACGCACGCATTCATTGGTGGGGCCCATAACACCAACACTCATACGTCTGACTTCGAATCTGCACTCAGGAGGAAAGATGTGCTGGACATGTGGGGGGTACCTTATTACCTATAGGAGGAAAATACTTTACATTATATACATTTGCACCTATAGAATCCTAACTTTAACATCAAGGCACTCCACCACTTGGTCGATTGACCAATTAATTGGACTGGCTGATGGTGATTTAGAACCAGCTAAAACACATTTAAAGCTTCAGAACTTTTAATCAATACCTTATTAAAAGAACCACAAACTCATTTTATTTTAATAAATGTTTAGTTTATCTAATTAATTCACTTTCTTTGGCATAGTCAGCATTTAATCAAATCAGAGTTTTCAATTAATATTTTGGCACAAATTTGCATAACATTTATATTTACCTAAATTTGATACCGGTGACCATTTCCCGAAACCTGTCAGCCCTGCTTAAATCAAATTCCTTCTGGTGAAATCGTCCAATCAATTGCAGGCTAAGACCCGAATAGGTCTGGGAAAAGTTATTTCGCTTGGCAAGACTCAGTCCCAAAGGTATCCAAAGGACCAGTCAATCGTGCAAGCAAATCGACTCTCCTCACCAGCAATCACCAATGGAAATTCGGAACACACTTCTACCCACCCTCTTCTAAAGTTCCCCTTATATAAAAAAATCTCAGATAATTTGCAACATTCTCTAGGAGTAGAAGACTCCTGATTGGCTAAACCCTTAAACCTTGCAATATTGAACTCGGTTCCCAGGTTTTCTTGGTTCACAGGGAATTGAACATGTCATCTTTTAGTTTGTATTTGTTTGTTCAGTTCTCATGCGAAAAGTTCCGAAGTAACAACATGTAGACCACTGGATACAGGTGACTTATTGTCTTTCTGTCATTCACACTAGCTGAGTCTTGGCAATCCTCCACATTCCTATCCTTGACAAGGAACACGGTGCCCAATTTGGAGGTCGCCTGAAGATCTTCAGAGCCATCCGAGTCTGCGCAGTAGACATCGCGCTTACACGGCGGTGGCCACTTCCGAACTCCATTTTGAATATTGCGGCCTAGTAGGCCTGAATGCCAACTTAAGCAAAACAAACATAAAACATAATTAATATACGGAAATGAAAATTTGAATGTTTAAACCCACACTAATCCCATTATATATTGGTATTTTCCTAGCTTATAGCAACGTTTAGAGCAATAATACTCACCATTCTGCAATTCCAGGAGCACAAACCATTACAAAAGCAACATAAATCATGCAATTTTCTATACCAACACATTCTATGGTTAATATGCGTACCACAGTTAGTCATTATAATTATTGGCCATGCAATTAGCATTTAGTCCCATATGTAATTTGTGTTTACTAAGGTGCATACTTTGATTAATGGTAACACTCCACACAGTTAATACAGGTTACTATTTAGAATAATTACGTGATTAGTATTTTGTCATGCAAATAGAGAAGGTATACAAATTTTTGCTTTACTTGCTCCACCAATTACATCACGATGACGTCAGGTGTTCCACACTTTTGTAATAAATATAGAATGTTAGCAATCTAGTTGTTCATTAGGATACTGTTGAGAGGCAGAGGCCAGGGGCACGGACTCTGAAAATTGAAGGCAGGTAGGAGGGTGCAGAGGCAACAATTTGACCACACTGGGCAGGCAGGAAGGGCAGTGGCAGCACAATAGACTATGGAGGGCAGTGGAAAGGGGGGCATGGGCAACAAACCAACAATGCAGGACTGGCAAGAGAGGCTGTGGCAATATAATAGACCATTGTGGGCAGAAGGAAGAGGCAGTGGTAGTACAACCATACATGCCAACAGACTCGATTCAGCCAGAAAACGTCCAATGTTTTTAAGCCCAAATAGGCTTTATTTGATCTGTCTCCTGTCTACAATCTCCTCTTTTTCAATGTAAGTCAAGGGGGAAAATCAATACCCCAGTTTTTCTTCACAATCTCCCTCTTACCAAGTTAAAAATGTTAGCAAGTATGGTACATTGGATCATGGAAGGCAGGAGGATTTGTGGTAGGGACATGGACTCGGATAACAGAGGACCGGAGGGACATGGAGAGGTGCACCAAACTGACCCTACAGGGCAGGCATCAGGGTTTGCAGCAGCACAATACACCACACAGGGCAAGCGGGACGGGAGTGCAGCACAACAATCCATAGAAAGCAATAGGGAGGGGACAGGACCATGCACATGGACAACAGAGAACAGAGGGGAAAGAGGCAATGGTAGCTAGCTGACCATAATGGACAGACAGGAGAGAAAGCTGCAGCATAACAGACCATAGAGGGCAGGAGGGACAGATCAGGGGCATTACAATAGAACAGACAAGCCAGGAGGGAGGGAATAGGGGTCAGCACATGAAAACAGAGGCTGGGGGCAAGGGAGCAGGGCAGGAGCAGCAAGATGACCATGGAGGTCAGGCAGGATGGGCACTAGAAGCAAGACACACCATGGAGAGCAACAGTGAGACTATGATAGCATACACACAGACCATGGAGGGAAGGTGGGAGGGGGTCAGGGGCAGCTAGATGACCACACAGGGAAGGTGGGAGGGGCCGTGGCAGCACAGAAGACCATGCATGGCAAGCGGGAGGGTTAGTGGCAGCACAATGGCTATGATGGGCAAGAAGGAGGGTGCAGGGGCATGCACAAAGGACCATGGAGGATAGAAGGGTAGGTCAGGACCTAGGCACAGACAAGAGAGTTCAGGGGAAAGGGCCTCACAACAGACCACGCGGAGTAGGCAGGAGGAGCAGTTGCAGCACAACAGACCATAGAGGGCAGAAGGGTGTGGCAGTAAAATGGACCATGGAGGACAGGAGGAAGGGGATAGGGGCATGGAATGTGGACAGGCAGGGCGGAGGTGGCAGGGACAGGTTACAGTCATCTGACAATGCTAGACAGGAGGGAGGGGAGTGGCAGCTCAACAGAACACTCAGAGTAGATAGGAGTGGCAGGTCCATGGAACATGATGGGCAAAAAGGATGGAGCAGGGGCATGCACAAAGACATCGGAGGGCAGGGTGAAGGAGAATAGGGGCAGCAAGCTAAGCACAGAGGCTAAGCAAGAGGTCAACGATGGGGCATAGAATTGGGCAATGGAGGGCAGGAGGAGTGGACAGGTACATCATGCTAAATGGAGGGCAGTGGCAGCACATCAGACCATGCATGGCAGGAGGGAGGAGGCTAGTCCATGGATTCAGACAACAGAGGATAGGGAGGAGGTGGATGGGGCAGCAAGCTAACTGTTCAGAGAAGGCGGGAAGGCAAGTGGCAGAACAACGGCCACAAAGGGCTGTAATAAGGGAGCAGGGACATGGACTTGGACAATGGATGGCTAGGAGGAGGGAAGACAGGAGCAGCAAGCTTGGGTGGGGGCAGCACAATGCCAGCCCCTGCTTCCAACCCCCCACCATCCATTGTGATATGCATCTTACTTAACGTTAAAAAAAACCTAGAAATTTGCTGAAAAAAACAAAGATTACAGGGACGGTATAGTTAGACTCAGATTTCACTCATACACAACCAGTGAAATTCAGCAATTATAGTTACCTGAGCTAACTATAACTTACGTCCCCGCAATGTACTGCTAATGACCTCAGACATTACATCATTCATGATATGGTCAGTTACATCACTCATGACATCTCAAATGAGCTGTGAATGGAATGGAACTATAATCGCTAGAACTTTATTTAGGGATAGTGGATGTATATTAACATCCCTTTTTTTCCTTTTCTTTCGTGTAAGAACCATTATAATACGCAGCGTACCCAGATTAATATGGCCGATAGCCTTTCACTTTAAAGTAATGTGTAGTCCATTGTTTATGTTGATGTTTGCAATTCTAAGTATGTTTATTATGAATAAGGCACGTTGACGAACATACA
The DNA here is from genome assembly GCF_964204655.1 of Triturus cristatus. Classification (NCBI taxonomy): domain Eukaryota; kingdom Metazoa; phylum Chordata; class Amphibia; order Caudata; family Salamandridae; genus Triturus; species Triturus cristatus. Next base: position 695,070,235 of record NC_140588.1, read on the forward strand.
GGTATGGCGGTCACGGGGCAAGATATGCTGAAATGACATTGTGTGCATATTAACACTTGTTTTCTTTATTGTATCAATTCCTGAATTTTCACATCGTGACCAGGCCAATATGGCCGCCAGCTTTTTGGAATAAAGTAATATGTAGTCCTTTGTTAATGTTGGCAACTGGAGGCATTTGTACATTTAAATAAGGATACTACAATGACGTCTTGTATCGTTATCAAGGTTCGGACGAGCTGAAACGCATGGATCACGTCCTTTGCAGATTAAATACTTCCAAACTACAACCTGAGTGCTGATTCCTTCCTTGTAAGAGTGAGAGGAGATTAAAGCGGTCGCAGCAGCAGCAGCTCTGTGACACTGGGCTAACTTTTTTTTGCAGAGAAATGCTTCCAAACAAACAACTTAACTAAACGATTCTACATGATTCTACATCCACTCTACGCTCATTACTTCAAGAAACATCAAGAAATAACATGAAATAACATGATGAGCTGCAGAGGGGGAAAACTGGAGTGCCGGGAAAGGCTATGCTGGAATAAACAGCGTTTCATTTGAGCATCACATTGTGGATGAAATAAAATCCCGGCCTATACTGATTTTGATCTGACCTCGACCTCAGCCTCGGCCTCAAAGTCTCTGCTGATGCTCTGCTGAAGCTCCAAACTCGTAAATCACAAAGCCACAAGACGCAAGTAACTTTACCTCACGTATTTTCTCTCTTTTGCTTTCTACCGAGTAATTGACAATTTGGCACTTCTGCTGCTGTCAACTATTGAGCTACGGTGCTACTGTGTCTGTTTATCCTTTCTGGCTTCGACCTCTGTTAAAAGCCCTGTAAAAAAGCATTTACTTGATTCGCCGCCTGCCTGATATTAGCTTTCCTGTGCCTATTCCGGTGCTGGTGTCTTTTTGTGCCTCCACGCCTGGGGGGGAAAATTCAACTATCTCATGCTCATGCTTATGCTCAATCTGCCGCTCGTAATACTTTTTTTGTTTACCGTTTACCGTTTCATCTATGCTGGTGCTCCTTCTCATCCGTCTGTTCCCCTCTGCTCCCGGATGTCATCTGCAGACAGGAGAGCGTTGATTTTTCAGCCTCTCGCGTCTCACACGTCTCACGTGATCTGTTGCCAAGGAGACACTCGGAGGTGATCAGGGGAGGAAAAAAAAAATATATATATATATAGAAGAAAAGGGACCTAGGAAAAGTAAATGCAGATGAGGCCTAGGCGTAACAGCAGCAGTAGCAGCATCAGACTCAATCTAAAAACGAAGGAGGGGCACTGTTTTTTTCGACTGCTCTGCACAGTTGTAACTAGTGCTGGGGCTGGGGCTGGAACTGAGGGTGGAGCTGGCACTCGGGGTTTTCCATTCACTCCGTCTGCCCCATATGTTTCATTGTCATTATCTTGGATCGGAACAGCGATCAATACTGTTTCGCTATCGGTGTGGGTGTCTACATCTTTACCTGGCATATTAAATCAGGGAAAACGCCAGAGAGGAGATCAGCGGGGTGTACTGACGCCTGCAATATATCAGGCACGGATAGTTACGCCTCTTAGGCCCTCTAAAGCCTATAAAGCCCATAAAGCCTCAGAAATGGGGGAAAAAAATACAGGAGAGAACTTGAAGGACAATGAGTTTAGAAGAGACGGAGGGGAAGGACTCACCCTGGCAAAAGAACAAGTAGCAAATAAAGACACCCTTAACAAGGAAAAGGGGGACGAAACAGGTGAAGCAGGTGAACCCTTACAGGGAAAGACATCGTGCTCATCGAACCCACAAGATTTTGAGAACGCAGTAATTGAGCTGACATCAGCTCAATATACAACTAACAGACACAAGGGTCCTGAAACCAGAGGAATTAAAGCAAAGGAGAAGAACTGGCAAAGGACCCAGTTAATGACCCGTCAAGAAAAGAGGCGCAGGAAAAAAGCAAAATTAAAGATAAAAATATGGAAAAAAAACTGGAAAAAGAAAGAGAAAAGATCAAAATAAAGGAGAGAGAGAAGGAGAAAGAGAAAGAAAAGGAGAAAGAGGCTGCCAACACGAAGGTGAAAGGAATTGAAACCGTGGAAGATGCTAAACTGGAACTAATGGCTAAAAAAGCGCAGAGATTGCAAACGATAACAAATTTAAAAGCAACAGCAAAAAACACTGGCTTAATTGAACCTTCACAACCAAGAATCTCTAATATATTTAGCCCCTTGCATAAGGATTGCCAGAGCGACAGAACTATGAATGACCAGGAAATGAAGAAATTGATCCCCTTCTCCAACTTCTCTCATCTACAAAATCCTTCAGCGGGGGAAGAAGTAGACTCTCCCTTGGATGAAGACTCTGACTCAGAAGTATACGAAACAGGGATGTCTATCTCTAGCGGCTCCAGTCAACTAAGTAATTCAAGAGAATCAAGTCCAAGTGCACGAAGGGGAGCCGTATCTCTGGAGATCTCCGGTCCCAATGATTCAAGAGTATCTAGTGAAATCAACATCAGGGGAAAAAAAAAAAGTGGGGAAGGGAAAAAAAGGTCAAAACACAAAAGAGAGCGAAACGTGTTGAACGAGGAAACTACAGACCCTGGTAATAACACGGACTACGCCAGCAGTAGACCTAATCCCCCTCGGAGAAGCCCAAAGATTAAATTACCAGAAGAAAGACCATGTCAAAACCCGGGTACACAGGGAAATCAAGAAAAAACCACTGAACCCTTGTTGTCCCAGGTGCTCTCCTCAATAAAAGACTTTCACGAGGATGTTAAAAAAGAGAGCCAAAAGAACCGCATGGCTATTGAAAAATTGCAAGGCGCTGTGAAGAAAGTGGGCAGTATCTGCTCCGAGATCTCAGAAAGAATGGCCAGCGTAGAAACTCGTACTGAGAACCTGGAAACCGATGTTGCGACGCTCCAAAAAAAAGAAATAGAACAAGATGGAATAATAAGGGATCTTATGGCCAAAGTGGAGGATCATGAAAATAGATCCAGAAGAAATAATTTAAGGTTTCTTGGTATCCCGGAGAATTTTGAGGGAAGCGATGCCCGGGGTGCAATGATCAACATACTCAAAACATCATTTCCGGAACTGGATGCTTGGGACATGGAAAGGGAAGTCCAGCGGGCCCATCGCTTTCCCCTAATGCCATCAAAAAACGTTAATAAGAAAAATCAATATCCAAGGGCAATGCTGGTCTGTTTTGGGAACTTTCTCCTCCGTGAAAAAATCTATGATCTTGCTAGACCTACCACCCTAAGAGAGCACAAGGGGTTTAAATTCTTCGCCAGGCCAGATTTTGCTCATACTACTGTGGAGCGAAGATGGAAAATGTGTCAGCTAATTGAACCATTTGAAAAAATCGGAGCAAAAGTATTCCTCCAAAATCCGGCACGCTTAAAAATTATATTTAAAGGTATAACAAGAAACTTTAATAGTGAAATACAGGCGGAGGATTATCTTCGAGAAATTTCAGAGACAGTTTCTCAAAAATCAGGGAAATAATCTAAACCAGATATCATTTGCAGTAAAGAAAAGAACACATAAGAGTAATTAACTATTACAATGTGTATTTTGTAGAAGGTATATTGTGGGGAATTTGTGGAATTATTGGTTGATAGGCTATAGAAATTTAAAAGTCTCAGGTAAAATAACTTTTGTGACAACTATAAAAGGAAAGCATATTATATATCTATATCAAATTAGCCTAGCTCACAGGACCCGTTTGCGCAGATGTCACACCCCTGGACCAAACCGGCCCAGGTAACCTTCAAAAGTGGGGGTGGGGGGGGGGAAGGGGAAGGCCGGACAGGTCAGACATAAAAGATGGCAAATCTATGTCAAGAATAAATAGGGATACGACAGCAGGGACTACAGGAAACCAGATCGTCTGGGATACAAAACATGGCACTTTTATTATAGCAGCATGGCTGGGATAAAAGTATTATCTCTGAATATTGGCGGTCTGAATGATCTTAAGAAAAGGCAAATGGTTGCGATTGGGCTACAAAACTGGGGAGCTAATATTGTATGTATGCAGGAGACGCATATTGAAGGGTCCCAGAGCATGCTTTTAAATACACTAGGGTATGAATTGGTGTGTGCTACCTCACAAGGTGCTAAAAATCGGGGGGTTGCTATCCTGGCTAAAGGGAGGGGATTGATGTTTAAGAATTCCAAAACTGATAAACATGGCCGTTGGGCTATCACCGATTGCTGCTATGAAACTGGACAAAATATAACAATTTGTGCTATTTATGGGAGTAATAAAGATGACCCCGGTGTCTTCGATGAGGTCTCAACCGAATTATCACACTGGCCTCTTCCGGCTTTGATCTTTGGGGACTTCAATATAAACCTTCCGATCAACTGGTCCTTAAAAGATGACTGGGTCTATAAAGGACGTAAGCCTAAAGTATATCGCTCTCTTAAAGATATGTGTCTTGTACATGGACTTGTGGATAGCTGGCAGACTTCTAATATTAACACTGGTGACCTTGGTTATACCTTTTATTCAAACCCACATCGCACGCATACCAGAATCGACTATATCTTACTTTCTAACTCATTAATCAAGAACTCTCAAACTTTTAAATTGCCCCGGGTATTATCTGACCACAATCCTCTTTTTTGCACATTGACTATCAGCTTAGCTAAATCAGAACCTACTCTGTGGTCATTTGAAAAAGCATTACTGAATGACCTTCAGTATCGTATTCATATGAAAGATTGGATACCCAAGTTCTTAGCAGAAAACATTAATAGCACATCAATAGAGGTTGTTTGGGACACATTGAAAGCAGGGGCCCTGGGTGAAACTATCTCATATTCATTCAGAGCAAACAGACGAGAGAAAGAGGAGCTACGGAGGGTACAGGATGAACTTAAGTTAGCAGAAATAGGACTGATTAGTGCTACTAGCAACACAGACTTATCCGGGGATATTTCTAATACCTTAGCCCAAGTAGCAGTCGCCAAAGCAGCAATTACTAATATATTTTCAGAGAAGGCAATTCGGAAAGCCACGGCCCGAAAAGAATTAATTTATGAAGTTAATGAGCAAGTGGGACATCAATTGGCAATGCGATTACGACAGCAGGCCAATGTTAATCTAATAAGGGAGATTGTAGATCCAGTAGAAGGCCAGCTAAAAGACTCAGAACAGATTAAACAAGCATTTTGGCGGTTCTATAAAGAACTATATACGGATAATGGTAATGGAGATATTATAGAAATAGAAAGATACCTAGAGAATTGTGAAACTGTAAAGCTCGAGGTAAATACACAGCTGGCTCTAGAGGAAACTCCAAGCATGGAAGAGATTTTGATTGCAGTCAAAAGTCTCCCTAAAGGAAAGGCAACAGGATTGGACTGTATTCCATCAGAATTCTATAGTATATTTATAGAAGAGATTAAACATATACTTAGGGACTTAATTATACATATCTTCTCTGGGGGAGAACCTCCAGACTCTTGGTCTAAAGCCAAAATTGTCATCTTTGCCAAAAAGGGGAAACCACTAGAACAGCTAGGATCATACCGTCCAATAACCCTTATAAATGCCGATTCAAAAATATATTCCAAAATCTTGGCAAATCGAATAGCACCTATAATACATAAAGTCATCGCTAAAAGTCAGCATGGTTTTGTTCCTGGAAGGTCAACGATTAATCATATCCAGAGGGTCATTACACTTTTTGACGGAACAGAAACTACCGGAGACCCTATGGCCCTGATACTTCTGGATGCAGAGAAGGCCTTTGATAGAGTCTCCTGGCAGTTTCTCTGGAAAGCTATGGCGACGGTGGGATTTCAAACTAAAATCATACAGGCATTACAAAAAATGTATAATAATCCTAGAGCTGTTGTATCTGTTAATGGAAGTTTAACCAAGGAAATCGTAATTTCCAGGGGAACTCGGCAGGGATGTCCTTGCTCGCCATTGCTTTTTGCAATATACATTGATTCTTTCATTCGCTATTTGGAGAAAAATAATCGTATAACCCCTATTATATCACAGGGATATGCAACAAAAACATTAGCATATGCTGACGATATTGCTATAGTTACTGCTGACCCCGGAGTAGCAATGCTGATCATAGAGGCCGAAGCCAAGAAATTTGGGTTGGTCTCTGGCTATGCATTAAATCAAAGAAAGACACAAATTGTTCTAAATCAAAAAATCTCTTTGGACGATCCTAGGGTGGTGAAGGGAGCGACATACCTGGGTGTTACAATTTCCTCCAATTTAGAGGAAGTTGTGGACTTAAATTTTAAGCCATTACTAAATACGATACAAAAAGATCTACGACGGTTAGATAATCTCCACCTGTCTATTATTGGAAGAGCTAATGCAATTAAAATGGTGTACTTTCCTAAGATATTGTATCTATTCAGGGCAGTTTGCCTAGAAATCTCTAATCAGTGGTTTACAGTAATGGAACGTACCTTTTCTAGATTTGTATGGTCTTATGCTCAACCCCGAAGGGCATATAAATATCTTACCCTTGCAAAGGATAGAGGAGGGCTCGCTCTCCCCAACTTAAGGAGATACTATTGGTCATGTGTATTATTGTACAGTAAGGAATTATTACAAAGTCCAAATAACATAGAGGAACATACCGCTTCAATTTTTCAACTATTGGTGGGGAATTCCTGCTATGGCTATTTTTGGAAATACATACATGACAGTTACCATAAAAAAGTCAAATTTAAGACTCTCTACAGTTGTTTTAAGGCATGGAAGGCTGTCAAAAAAGTTCTAGGAATCGGACAATTCTCATACTACACCCCAGTATTAAATAACCGAATACTTCCAGCAACTATCTTTAAAGATAACTGCATTAATAAATGGTCTAATTTGGGAATAACACAACTAGGTGATTTTTATACTAACCAGGGTATTAAATCTTTCGAAGTTTTGAAGGGAGAATTTGGCTTAGACTGGCAGGACTTTTTCAAATATCTTCAGATCAGGGCCTTCCTAACTCATAAACTTGGATTAAAAACTTTATGGGAAGAATCTACTGTAGTAGAGACAGTTATAAATTCTAGGAAACACACGATTGGTGGAGTTTATGAGTTATTGTTGGACAAGCTGCCGGACGATCTAGATAAAATGGCAATAAGGTGGCAAAGTAAACTTGATATATCTAAAGAAGGATTTTTTGGCTCTTACCAATTAGCACAAACACTTCTTATTTCGACTAAACTTCTGGCACAATTTTATAAAACCTGTTTTTTTCTCTACTATACACCTAACAAGATTGTAAAATGGGGAACTGGTACTGGGACTTGCTGTCCAAGATGTAATCTATTTAAAGCAAACTCTATCCATATCTTCGCCTCTTGCCCAGTGCTAATGCCTCTGGTACAAGATATAGAGAGGTTTTTAACCGCTGTTCTTCATAGAAAAGTTGTCTTGTCACCAGAGGTAATGGTACTTGGGGTGGAAAACTCAGATAAACTTGAAAACGGCTATGATTTCTTTTTGTTGCCATGGCTGTCTGGCGCTTATGTCTAGCCTCGGCCTGGCTAGACCCGTTACCACCCACTTTTCAACAGTGGCTAGCTAGGCTACTAGCGGTGCATAACATCGAGATAGCTATATATAAGCGGAAAGGGAAAAGGAGACGTGAAAGGGGCATGAATATCTGGTCTCCTCTCACATCTTGGCGAGAGCAACAAATCTGATTTATTATCAATGCCACAATGTATTTATGTTATTGTTTGGTTTGGGGGATTCTTCCTTGTGAAGCCTTGAATATGTCTTACAAAATTTCCTTTAATGCTTATTTAAGTTTGACATACATAAAGTACATGATATTAATGTACAGAATGCTCACCTGTCCGGGGGGGGGGGGGGAATAAATATGTTAAAACCAATAAAAAATATTTAAAAAAAAAAAAAAAAGAAAAAAACACAAGTTTCAGGGACATTATAGTTAGAAATTAGCATTTAAAAAACCTCAGAAATTCACTGAAAAAACCACAGGTTTCATGGACATCATAGTTAGTTGGACATTTCAATCGTACAAAACAAGAGAAATGTGGCTGTTATAGTTAGTTGTGCTAACTATAACTCGCGCCCCCGCAATGCACTGCTGATTACATCACATATTACATCACTCATGACATGGTCAGTGACATCACTGATGACATCACTGATGACATCTCAAATGACATCACTGATGACATCATCTACGTGATCATCTAAAGCACCTCCTCACATCCTAAAATACAGACTACCATTCTCGAAACCATAGACACACCAATACTAGTACAGCTACAATATTCTGTGCACTATGCATGCAGACCTTTAATCAGCTATATAGCATTGATACAGTCTTTTAAATATTCAGTTAGTACCTATGCAGTCTAGGAATCCTTCTGTCTGTCCCATGCACTTGTCCATTCACCCATCCAGCACTATGTACGTATCCTATCACTCTGCCAATACCTAAGCACTTATAAATTTAGCATGCACTCTCTTTGCAGCACTGAAATTACTCCAGTTATTAGTCATATACTTAAGGAATGGCCTAGCCACTAACCCAAGTACAGATACAATGTTTTGTACACTATGCATGCAGATCTCTAACAAGCTACATACTATTAATACGCTCTTCTAAATACCCAGTTAATACCTATGCAGTGTTGGAATCCTTCTGTCTGTGCCATGCATTTCTCCAATCACCCATCCAGCACTATCTACGTATCCTATCACTCCGCCAATACCTTAGCACTTATAAATTCAACATGTACTCTTTTTGCAGCACTGAAATTATTCTAGTTCTAGTCATGTACCTAAGGAATGGCCTAGCAAGAAAAAGTAGTACAGCTACAATATTCTATGCACTATGCATGCAGACCTCTAGTCAGCTACATAGCATTGATACAGTCTTTTAAATACTCAGTTAGTACCTATACAGTCTAGGAATCCTTTTGTCTGTCCCATGCAGTTCTCCATTCATCCATCCAGCACTATCTACGTATCCTCTCACTTCACCAATACCTAAGCACTTATAAATTGAGCATGCACTCTCTTTGCAGCACTGCAGTTACTCTAGTTATTAGTCATATACTTAAAGAATGGCCTAGCCACTAATAAAAGTGCAGGTACAATATTTTGTACACTATGCATGCAGACCTTTAGCCAGCTACATACTATTGATACACTCTTCTGAATATCCACTTAGTACCTCTGCAGTGTAGGAATCCTCCTGTCTGTCTCATGCATTTCTCCAATCACCCATCCAGCACTAGCTACTTATCCTATTCCTCCACCAATACGTAAGCATTTATAATAACTGAAAAAAATGTGTAGCATTTGATTTTGATCTGTACTACTGTCAAGGTAAGATTAAGTAATCCAAACACTATCAATGCACAACTACATTCAGCTGTGCACTATATATCTAAACCTCGAACCAGTTACTTAGTAAATTACTACCCATGCAACCTAGGAATCCTCCAGTCTTTCCAATGCACTTCTCCAATCACCTATCCAGCACTATCTACGTATCCTATCACTCCGCAATACCTTAGAACTTATAAATTCAACATGTACTCTCTTTGCAGCACTGAAATTATTCTAGTTACTAGTCGTATACTTAAGGAATGGCGTAGTCAAAAACACAAGTGCAGGTACAATATTTTGTACACTATGCATGCACACCTCTAACCAGCTACAAACTATTGATACGCTCTTCTAAATACCCAGTTAGTACCTATGCAGTGTAGGAATCCTCCTGTCTGTCCCATGCATTTCTCCAATCACCCATCCAGCAGTATCTACTTATCCTATTACTCCACCAATACCTAAGCACTTATAAATTCACTATACACTCTGTTTGTAATACTGTAATTATTCTAGTTACTAGTCATGAACTTATGGTATGGGCTAGCTACTAACACAAGTACATCTATAATATTTTGTGCTCTATCCAAGGAGACCTCTAACTAGCTACATACTATTGATACTCTCTTCTAAATACCCAGTTAGTACTCATGCAGTGTAGGAATCGTCCAGTCTGTCCCATGCACTTCTTTAATCACTTATCTACCACTATCTTCTTATCCAATCACTGTTTGCAGCACTGTCCTCATTCCAGTTACTAGTGGTATTCTTATAAAATGACCTAGGCACCAACACAAGTACACATAAAATATTCTGTGCATAATCCCTACAAATCTCTAAGCAGATACATACTATTGGTCCACTCCATTAAATACTGAAGTAGTACCCATGCAGCGTAGGATACCTCCTGTCAGTCTCATGCAATTCTTCAATCGCCCATCCAGCACTATGTTCTTATTGTATCAGTCTGACAATACCTAAGCACTTATGGGGCAGATTTACAAGCACCCTGCGCCACCAGTACGTCACTTTTTGTAACGTAGTGATGGCGCCAGGCACTCCTTCAAATTTACAAGGAGAAGAAAAGCCACCCTGTGTGGTTTTTCCTCCCCTTGTAAATACGACCCCTTCATACACAGAACTTTGCGTTGAAGGGGCGTCCCATAGGTGTTGCTGTGGGTGTTCCCATGCAACACCCATAGAACAAGACACATCTCCAGATTTATGAGAAATTGTAAATCTGGAGATGTGTGTGAATGCTGCGCCATCCTAGAGTTGGTGTAGCAAGGCGCAACGAGGAGAATTGTTTTCATTTCTCCTCATTTTTTCTTCTTTCAATGCATGCTGCATTCCACAGCATACATTGAAAGAGGAAAATGCCTTTACTGATTGTTTTTGTGCAGGAAGGTGTCCCTTCCTGCACAAAAACAATCTCCACACAACACAGACATCCTTGCACCATGGTGCAAGGGTGCCTGTGTCACCGCATGGCTGCAGTTTGTGAAGCAGTGCAGAGGGAAGCACAGAGTTGCAACATATTCATGTACATATGTCACATCCCTGTGCTTCGGAAGTGCCGCAGTGCAGCTGAAGAGCTTGCTGTGTCACGCTGCAGTACTTCCTCATAAATCTTCACCTATAAATTCACCATACACTACTAATGCATTCTTTCAGTCAATCATGCTGTATACATATATTCAGCCAAACTTTCACACATTACCTTGCAATTATGAATCTTTCTTTAACCAGATAAGGTAGTTCTGAGAAGAACTTTTTTTTCTTCTTTTTTCTTTTGTATTTTTTTGGTGTTTTTCCAAAAAATGAACAAAAAAAAGAACGAATAAAACAGGAAACATTTGGAATTACTTATCATTCCAAAAATAAATAAACAAAAAAATTAACAACGATAGTTGCGTTGCGCAGCACAAACTGCATCCACCGACTGCTCAGCGAAGCATATACGTTTCTTACACTTCACGCAGTGTTGCTCGAGAAAGGCGAATTCTGGCCTAATGTCCATTGCAGGTGTTCCTGAGGACGCTCCAGATGTACTTGCCACAGCAGGTGAGGGGTTCAAAGCAGCTCGCCTCATTTCCTCCCGAGCAAGATTGAGAGGATGTGTGGTCCGGAGATGCTTTTACATAGAAGCAGTGCCACAAGAGTATTTTTTTTCACTGCCTCTTGACAGGACTCGGTCACAAATTTTGCACGTCACCTTTCTTGCATTTACTTTCTTGTCTCCAGGTGGAAAAGTGAAGAATTTCCACACGACAGATTCCGGCCTCTGTGGACGTGGTGCCTCCTGCAAGAATTCTTCTTCAGAAGATACATCCTCCTGCTGCTGCTACTGTTCAGATGCCATTTTGTTTGATATTTTTTGAAAAACACCAAAAAAAACAAGCAAAAAGGGTTCTTTTAGGAAAAGAGATGTCTCTCTAAAGATACTCCAACAAGAATGATCAAAATGGGTGGGGTCCTTCAATAGTTACAGTGGGAAATGCTATGAACCAATGAAATCTTTTTATTTTTTAGGTCACATGGGATCCGCGCACTCTGCGCTCACGACGCACGCACCCGACGCGACTTCGCAAAAATATATTTAAAAATAATATAAATTTATAATAAGTACAAATATATTATTTTTATGAATATCTTAGATAGCCTCTTGCCCTAATATGTATATTAAACACACATACATATCATTTTAGAACATAAAAAAATCTCGCGAGAGTCACACACCCAGGGCGCCCCAGCACGTACATGACGTCACGCGGGACCTGCCACCGTGCAAGCGTTGCGTACCGTAATGCGCATGTGTCACGAATGCACGGGAGCAGGAGTCGCGCACATCACGTAATATTAAATGTATATGATGTAACTGAAAAACACGCAGCCAACACACACCGTACGCGGATCCTTCACGACGTTTCTAAAATGGCGGCTAGAATCCGCGCATCTGTGATGTGTACGCTTTGGGTGCGCGCCTCTGAAAAAATTTGGGAATTTTTTTTTTAAAAGAAAATTATATAAATATATTAAAATAAAGAAATAAAACAAAAAAATTAAACAACATTTCAGTTTTGATTTTTTTTAAAACATTTTGTTGCAATTTTCAGAAAAATATATAATGTTATTTAATTAATAAAATATTTATAAATAAACAGTTCAAAAAGTGTAGAAAATCAGTACAAAAAATAGGTATAAATACTATTACACTTAAAAATTAGCATTGAAAAAACCTTTGAAATTCACTGAAAAAAACATAGGTTTCAGGCACGTTATAGTTAGAAATTAGCATTTAAAAAACCTTAGGAATTCACTGAAAAAACCATATGTTTCAGGGACGTTATAGTTAGAAATTAGCATTTAAAAAACCTTAGAAATTCATTGAAAAAAAACATAGGTTTCAGGGGCGTTATAGTTGCTTGGACATTGGACTCATATAAAACCATAGAGATTCGCCCGCAATGCACTCGTGATGACGTCACATATTACATCACTCATGACATGGTCAGTGACATCACTCATGACATCACTGATGACATCTCAAATGACATCAGTGATGACATCACTGATGACATCATCCAGTGAATGTGTGTTTCTGTAAAGTTTAAATATTTTTCATATATATCTATGCCAAGGTCTATTGAAGAATGGGTGGATGTAGAAGTGCCTGAATGGATTATTTAGTAGATGCATGACTGACTGTACAAGTCACTGATTTAACGTATGTTACTGAATGCATGGGTTAGTGACTAAACTGTGTGAATGTCTGTATTAGTCTCTCAGTTGGTGTGTTAGCAGGTGCATGGGTTGGTGAGTAGCTACATCAGTGTCTATATGGGTTATTGATTGATTGTATGAGTATCTGTATGGGTGTCTGAGTGTCTATGTGGGTGGGTGGGGGGTGTCTGACTCTGTGCATACATGTCTGAATGGCTGATACACTGGTTGTATAGATTCAAAAGTGCATCTCGGAAGGGCTTTATGGGTAGCTGACTGTGTGTGCAGGTGTGTTGATTAGTGAATTGATGTCTCAGTTGTATATATGTGAGTAACTATATATGTTTTTAGACAGTATATGTGAGTGTTGAGGTGTATAATTGAGTATACGTGAGAGAGAGTGATTGCAAGAGTGTCTACATACATGAATGCGTACTTGTATTAGTGATTGTATAAGAGAGTAAGTATGTGTTAGCATCTATATAAATGAGGGAGTTGGTGTGTGCATAAATAAGTCAGGTGGTGTGTATATATCTGCATAAGTGAGTACATGGGTGTGTGATTGATTTTTGGCATGACTGAGTAGATGTGTAACTCTATGGATCAGTAGCACTGTGTGAATGTATGTATAGGTGTATGAGTGGATATTATACTGATGCAATGATGAGTGACAGCATGTATGAGTGACTGTATGAGTGTATGTCTAGCTCACAATATATAGATAGGAATCAGTGGATGGGTATCTAGTATCTGGTATTGGTGTGTCTATGATTTCGAAAATGGTAGTCTGTATTTTAGAGTATGTGTTTTAAAGGTTATATTAGAATGTGAGGAGGTGTGTCAGACTATCACGTGGATGATTTAATCAGTGATGTCATCAGTGATGTCATTTGAGATGTCATGAGTGATGTCATGAGTGATGTCACTGACCATGTCATGAGTGATGTAATATGTGACATCATCACCAGTGCATTGCGGGCACGCGAGTTATGATCTGTGATCTGATGAGGCAGTACATGAAAACCAAAGAGGTGAGCATATGTTCACTCACCCACCATGGTCTGAAACATGACCTTTCTTAATACGGTTACACAGGGGATATATGTATATATGAAGGCACACACAGAGCTCGATGGGTTTGCATGACAGCACTGTGTGTTTTTAAAGTTTTTACATGTTTAACTTTGAGAATGTATATAGTGAGACACATCCACTGCTTTTAACCAGGATCATTTGCCATTATCTTGACATGGTTTTTGATCTTTCTCCTTTCTTGTACTCTAGGTATGCTTCCCTTCTCCGGGGCATTAACCCTTGGATAGAAAGAGTGGTAGGTAGCATTGTACCACACCACCCACTGTAGATAGTCTTTTAGTCACCTGGTCCTGAGGAATCGCCAATTGATCACTTCGTGACATTCTGAGACGAGAAACATGTTGACCATCTGGGGGTAGAGCAAATTTTTGACACATTAAAAGAAAATAGTCGCCCCCCTCTCTTCCCTTTTTAGTCAGGTTGGGACCATTCCAGAATAAAAATAATCACAAAGGATTCCCTTACCTGCTTTAATCCACACACCACATCTACACGCCTCTAGGCCCCTCACACCCACGGCACCTATACGGCAAGGAACTGGAGATCTCTGAAAAAGAGCCCCTTTATGGGTGCCCGTCGAGCATTGTAGCGCCGGCTCGACAAGGAGCAGACCCATATGATGAAGCATGACACCTAGCTTGCTGGGTTTTGAGGATCCTAGTTCCGACAGGAGGTATCCCCCACCTCCTCACTACCTTGAGTACACACCAGGTGGCCAACTTGCCACCGAGGAACTCCGTACCGTTCATTGTCTTCTAGCTTAACTCAGGGCAAGTACGTTGGATCGCTATTAAGCCCTAGCTGTCCCTCTCTTTGTTGATTCACAGCAGCATACACCCTTTGATCAGTTAGGCATATTTCCATATGCAAGGCCGGCGGCACGTGGTGCCACTAACCCTGTTCAACACATGCCGATCCCACATGTGCAACTGTGTCCAGAGTCCTGAATGGCAGTGACCACAAGTCCGTGGCAGCGACCACAGAAGCATACTCCCTTTGATCAGTTAGGCATATTTCCATATGCAAGGCCGGTGACACGTGGTGCCACTAACCATGTTCAACACAAGCCGATCCCACATGTGTAACTGTGTCCTGAGTCCTGAATGGCAGTGACCCCAAGTCTGTGGCAGAGACCACAGCAGCATACTCCCTTTGATCAGTTAGGCATATTTGCAAATGCAAGGCCGGCGACATGTGGTGCCACTAACCCTGTTCAACACAAGCCAATCCCACATGTGTAACTGTATCCTGAGTCCTGAACGGCAGTGACCACAAGTATGTGGCAGCGACCACAGCAGCATACTCCCTTTGATCAGGGATCCGCATTCATTCGATGCCTCAGACGCGGAAGGAGTTGGATGTAGAAAGCAGTAGAAGCCAATAACGAAGAATACAGTTCATGAAATATGAAGACACTCGTCTTCTTGTAGCGGTTTATTGAGATTCAGCCGCTCATCGTTGGAAGACTCAGAATCAATCAAGGTTCCACTTAAAAAGTCGTTTCCCTCACCCCTGTCCTGAGGAGGCCTAGATGTTTCATTTGGCCGAAACGCATCCGCGTCGACGGATTCTGATAAGAGGAGTCTGATGAGATACTGTTTGATTTACTTTAAAAAGACTCTATGCATAGTTTTGTGATTAAGGTTCTGTAGACATTTAGAGCCAATTGTGCGAATAAGACTACCTCTAAGTGTATTACCTATAGGGAATAGGTGAACACTCCTTTTTCGACGATTTGGGTGGAAGGAACCTAATACTATTGTCATTATTATTAATTTTTTTGCCAGTTGTATATAAGTGTTGTATGTGTGTGTATATATATGTATATGGTTTATTGAGAGAAGTCCCAAAGTTATAATGAAGTGAATCTGGATTACGTTAATTAAATTATGTAATCATTTGTTTTTTGGTATGTGATTGTTTCATTTGTTGAAATGTATTTTAATGAATAATAGGACTATGCACTACTAATAGAGGAATATTCAGTCTTCTATTGAAAAGTAAGATTTTCATATATATTATTTCCACCTGGCCATTTTTCGATTTTTTCATTCCCTTTGATCAGTTAGGCATATTTCCATATCTCAAGGCCGGCGGCATGTGGTGCCACTAACCCTGTTCAACACAACCGATCCCACATGTGTAACTGTGTCCTGAGTCCTGAATGGCAGTGACCCCAAGTCCGTGGCAGCGACCACAGCAGCATACTCCCTTTGCTCAGTGAGGAATATTTCCATATGCAAGGCCGGCGACACGTGGTGCCACTAACCCTGTTCAACACAAGCCGACCCCACATGTGTAACTGTGTCTTGAGTCCTAAATGGCAGTGACCCCTAGTCCGTAGCAGCGACCACATCAGCATACTCCCTTTGATCAGTGAGGCATATTTCCATATGCAAGGCCGGCGACACGTTGTGCCAATAACCCTGTTCAACACAAGCTGATCCCACATGTGTAACTGTTTCCTGAGTCCTGAATGGCAGTGACCCCAAGTACGTGGCAGCGACCACAGCAGCATACTCCCTTTGATCAGTTACGCATATTTCCATATGCAAGGCCGGCGACATGTGGTGCCACTAACCCTGTTCAACACAAGCTGATCCCACATGTGGAACTGTGTCCTGAATCCTGAATGGCAGTGACCCCGAGTCCGTGGCAGCAATCACCAACCTATGCATGTGGCTGTGGGCCCTTGCTCACCACTACCTCTGGCCTACACTGCTGTCATTAGGACTCACAATGCAGATACAGTCACGATTGCAGATGACGCAGTAGGCAAGAGACATACCTCCCACTGCGGTCCATCCGCACCAAGCAGCATCACAGGCTCATACACTTCGACAGTGTATTCTATACATATTTCATCTTTTCATGATACGCCTACACTGGGGTCAGTAGGGCTCACAATTTAAATTAAATCTTGATTCATTAATTACAGAGTCCACTAGGCAAGCAACTATCACAGGCCTAAAACCTACATAATATCTTTTTAGTATCCTTGCTTCAAGAACTTTTTTTATATCAGTTATACCTTTAGTACAATCAACAAATTCATCTTCAAGTGCAAACAAACACTCAACAACAGTACACTGCGGGCAACAGAGCTCGCAATTTGAAATTTTGACACGTGGTGCCACTAACCCTCTTCAACACAAGCCGCAACACGTGGTGCCACTAACCCTGTTCAACACAAGCCGATCCCACATGTGCAACTGTGTCCTGAGTCCTGAATGGCAGTGACCCCAAGTCCGTGGCAGCGACCACAGCACCAGACTCCCTTCGATTTATTTGGCATATTTCCATATGCAAGGCCGGCGACACGAGGTGCCACTAACCCTGTTCAACACAAGTAGGCGACATGTGGTGCACTAACCCTCTTCAACACAAGCCGATCCCACATGTGCAACTGTGTCCTGAGTCCTGAATGGCAGTGACCCCAAGTCCGTGGCAGAGACCACAGCACCAGACTCCCTTCGATCTGTTTGGCATATTTCCATATGCAAGGCCGGCGACACGTGGTGCCACTAACCCTGTTCAACACAAGCCAGCGACACATGGTGCACTAACCCTCTTCAACACGAGCCAATCCCACATGTGGAACTGTGTCCTGAGTCCTGAATGGCAGTGACCCTAACTTCGTGGCAGCGCCCACAGCACCAGACTCCCTTCAGTTTTATTTGTTGTTGTTTTCTTTAAATAAATATTTCATATGTAAACCTATACAAGACTAATATTCTTATTTGTCCAACCACACAGGGACACTTCCGGGCCCAAGAAGGTTGTTGGGGGTATGTTGGTAATGTGGGAAGAGGGTGCGTTACCTGCTGATGTGGGGAGAGGCAGCGTGAAATGGGTATCTCTCACAGAAAGAACTCCGATGTGTTTTCAGAAATGCCTCAAACAGATGCCAGCTGACGGACTGAATCACAAAATGGTGTTTCAATGCTTATGTAGTGTGAGTTATGAACAGTTCGCACCCAGACTCGCAGAGAGACAACTGCGGCCCGTCCGCTCGACTCACAGACGCAGTACTACGAGCCGTCCGCTCCCAAAGGAACAGCACCGTAGTAGTTCGCAGAGGTACAGGCACAGTAGCGTACTAGCTCGCAAAGGTAGAGAGCTACGAGCCGACGGACTGGCTTCTAACGGCATAGCTGCGAAGTGGTGATGTTGGACAGAGGCAGCGTGAAAGAGTTATCTTGCAGAAACAGAGCTCCGGTATATTAAATTGCCCCCTAGACCTTTCTTTTATATTTTCACTCGATGCGGGAAAGCCCGCTTTCTGGACCAAGATCTTCCTCCCTGCCAAATTTGGCATAATTCCGTTCAGCAGATTGACCTGTAGCCTTGTCTAAAGTTTCCTATGGAAAATCCATTGAGAAAACACGTTTTCACACCCCCACATAGCTACCTGACACAAGCGTACTCCCTGTTGGTGTGCAGGTCAGTGCTCTAGTTGTCAACATGTCACGGCCACTCCCTGAGGGCAGGTTTGCACACACACAACACCCATCCGGCACATGCGTCACAGGCCATGTGACCACACACATATAATGCATTGACAAAGTCACATCCTTTATTGCCGGTGGTGACTGGATGGCAGACGCTCCACGGGTCTGAATCATAAAGAGTCCATGAAGAGTTGCGCAGAGGGTTAGTCGCACCCTGAGCTGCATGGCCGTCAGGGCCTACTACCACGTGGCGCGGACTTGACTTACACAGGGTTAGTGTCACCCGAAGCTGATGTGGCCGTCAGGGGCCTACCACCACGTGGCGCTGACTTGTGTTGCACAGGGTTAGTCGCACCATAAGTTGTTTGGCCATCAGCGGCCTACCACCACATGGCGCTGACTTGCGTTGCACAGGGTTAGCGGCCCCAAAAGCTGATATGGTCTCCGCCATTGATGACTCAGGACTAAGCGACATGTGTGAGATCTGCCGGGCCGCGGAGAAGCTGATGTGGTCTCCGCCATTCATGACTCAGGACTCAGTGACATCTGTGAGATCTGCCAGGCCGTGGAGCTTTGATGGACACGTGGAGTGCCCACTGGTAGACACTCCGGTGGCAGCAGCTAATTATTTGGTCATGGCTGCGCAGGGGTGGCAGTGTCTCTCTCTCTCTCACTTCCCTCTCTTCACTCTCTCTCTCACTCTCTTCCTTCCTTTCCTTCTATCTCTCTCTCTCTCTCTCTCTCTCTCTCTCTCCCTTCTCCCTTTCTTTCCTTCCCTCTCTTTTTCTCTCTGGCTTTTTTTCCCTTCTCTCTTTCTCTGTGTCTCACTCCTGTGATATGCGCATTACACACGTCCTTATTTTGTGCTTTATTTTCCAGGTTGTGTCGTCGACATTGATGGACCCGACAGGAGTCTTCCGCCTTGTTGTTTTATGTTGAGTTTTTTAAACTTCAATAAAGTTTTTGGTTGTTACTTAAGTGCTGTGTCACTCTTTCTCGTTCTTATTACTGTTATTTGGTGCTGTCCACCATGGTGTTAAATTTTGGGGCAGTTATCGCGGGAATACTGGTGATGTCTGCAGTTTGCACCAGCTTAGTGTGTTAGATTTATCTCAACTTTAGTTGCATTAAAGTGCTGATAATGAGATGCAAAGTAGGCTTTCCCATGCAAAAACACACGAGGTGCACCTTTGCGTTCTATTCTAATTACTAAAGTCCTGTATTGAATTTCATTGTGGTAGTGGGTGTATTTACAGTGTACACACAAAATCAATAAAGAAATCTCGTTGTATTTATGTTGATTGGGAATAGTGGGTCAGTTTCTGGATCTTGACGGGATACACTGCCCAGTTCATTTATTTTTCTGTACATGAAAAAACCACATCACAACTTTCACAATGAAAGCCAAAACGTACGAAGTGAAACAAATTCCGGCGATAAGCCGCGTTAGCACCAGAGATTTTACACCTGCTTTCTGCTGGTGTTAAGCAGGACGACTACCTGCAGCATGAAAAGGAACACAGCCGAGAGCCACACCTGAACACCCACAGGTGCCATAGAGTCAATGAGCATGATACACGGACACCCATGAGGGCCATAACACTCCTCACAACAACCCCAGGACCGCCAACACCCCCCGAACTCGCATCTGAGCAATTATGTCCTTGTGGTCATTGTGTTAGCATGATAGGCACCGGCCCTGCAATATCACAGTGTGGTGTCTTCTGCAGACGTTACCATGTCACCTCAGCGTTGGCAGTGAGCCTGGAGATGTAGCTACGCACGCATTCTCGTGCATGGACAAGAGGCAAAGGAAATGGGGTGTCTCACACTTGTCTGTGTGCAAGAAGTGCGGTAAGTGTTTCTCTGTGTTCTGCTGTGGCCGCCACAAGGGCCGCAGCAGTCGATGTTGTAAAGTGGCATGCACCACCTCCAAATGGCAGTGTCACAGTGTGATTGGAATGCCACCGGACATGTGCCAATAGGCATTGTAAAGGTGTGTCGTAGAAGTGCACGGGATACAACAGCGCAGCACACAAAAGTGTGGGGCTCGTTGGAGGGAGGAGCAGCTGTTTGGCAACGTAACACACAGTGAACCCACCCATGTGCCACGTGCTGGGCATCTCATCCATGATGACCAGGGTCGCAGACATCCCATAACACCCACGACCGCCCTTTGTAAACATCCTGTATGAATACACCTAAAGAAGTTACTGTAAGGATGAAAGGTTCTTTGTCTGAGCTATCTTGCGCTAACACATCTGCTGCTCCGAGAAGGAACTTGCAAGTAGCCAGCCCCCCCTGACAGATACGATAATATTTGCATCCTTCTCCCACACTACCCACTGCCCAATTTGAGAACAACGAGTGGACATCCCACACTCAAAAGTCCTCCGTCGTAGTTAGCGTGCGTGAAATGGCCTTCACACGTACTCCCACCACAACCCTGCCCTGTACCCATTGCACACAGACACGGCTCATTGCACCAAGCTGTGCCATTTCATCCACAAGACTGGCACACGGCAAGCCAGTGCAGCTACAAGCAGAGCCACTGACACATAGCAGAGCATCCTGAACACATGGTTGAGTCCATTCACTTCCACCTATACCTTGCACGGCTGCTGCATGTCCTGGGTACACTTCCTTTGCAACTGCTGCGGATCACTTACCAGCACCATATACAAGTTACCATGCTCCAAACAAAACTTCCTCCTACCACGTATAAAATATTGCTGACACTACTTGGACAGGTGTGGCACAGCTTCCAGAGCACATGACTTCACAGCATAGGACACACAGTTTGGGCTCACAGTTTCCTCCCCGAGTCCAGCAGCAGCTCAATTTAGCAGCATACCTCACTTAATTTCCGTACCCTGTACTTTCATGCCGGTAGGGGTCAGTAGTTCAGCGCCTTTTTCCCCGAGTCCGGCAGCAGCTCAGCTTACGCCCTCAGCACCGTCAGACCCATACGAGTGAGTAGTTTGCCCTTTCCAAATACCGAATTGATTTGATAAGCGCAAATTTACTTTCGCACTCACTGTATAACACCCCCTAAACACCATACACAACTTACAATATTCAGAACAAAAGTTCCTCCGAGTAGGTATAACTACATGCTGACACTACTTGCACAGATATGGCACAGCGGCCAGAGCACATGACTTCACAGCATATGACACACAGTGTGGACTCACGCTTCCATCCCCGAGTCCGGCAGCAGCTCAGCTTAGCAGCATGAGACTCTAGACAATACGTCACATATTTTCCATACACCAGCACTTTCAGATCAGTAGGGGTCAGTAGTTCGTCCTAGTAGATATAAGCACATGCTGACACTACTTCCACAGGTGTGGTGCAACAGAGAGGGCACCTGAGTTCACAAAATAAGACAAACAGTTTGGGCTCACGCTTTAATCCCCGAGTCACGCAGCAGCTCACCTTAGCAGCATCCACCTATAGACAATACCTCACTTAATGTCCATAGCCCAGCCCTTTCAGCCTGGTAGGGATGAGTAGTTCACTTCGCACCCCTGTATAGCACATCCTAAACACCCCACAGAGGTTACAGTGCTCCTACCCTCCTCTTTCCTCCTTTTTTTCCCCTTTTGTCCCCTTACTTGCTTTAACAGAATCACAAAATGGCTGCCAACACTTCCTAGTTGCAACCGCTCGCAGCCAATAAGCAGCAAGCTCATGCTCGTAACGCCTGTGTCAATCAGATGGCAAAATTCCCAATTATCGATATCGTAAATTTCGATATTTCGCCAAAACTACTGAATGGATTTACACCAAATAAACAAAAGCGTGCTTTCTAGACCAAGACCCTTCTCCCTGCCAAATATGGGGTAATTCCGTTCACCCGTTCGACCTGCAGCCTTGTCTAAAGTTTCCTATGGAAATTAACATGGAGAAAACAAATTTTAGAACCCCTCTTTTTTCTTGGACCCCCTTGACGCATCACCCCCAAACTTTCAACATAGGAGCTAATATGAGCAAAGAATTAGTTTGGGAAATTTAATGAAGATTCATCAAACGACGCCAAAGTTATATGCAAAACAAACAATGGTCTTCCTATGGAAACTTGGTCCTAACTATAACTACCTACTGGCGACCGCCAGTAGGAATCCTGTTAATTCATCCAACCACATTTCTTAACAAGAAATACGACGACTCCTTGGTAAAGGCATCCAAACAATTTATTCAAACTTCCAAGACAGGCTGGCAGTCCATCCTCAGCACTTGCTTAAGAATCCAAACAAACACTTGAGGCTGAAAATGCACGAGGCAAGTTCAGAGCACTATTTTTTTTTTTTTACTTTTCCTCACAAGATGAATTAACTGCATTTAACATTAAAAACTCTTTATTAAGTTTGCAGCTGAAGGAAATCATTTAAGTTTGAAAATGTGTTCATCAAACACGAACACTTGAAATGTTAGACTACAACCAATCGGGTAGCCTGGCATATGCTAGAAAAGCATGTGACGCTCACATTGGTTTGATGTAACTGCCCTCCTGTGATCAAGGCTAAAGGAGAAGCTGAAACGCGTAAGGAATTAGGGTAAGTGCTGAGGATGGACTGCCAGCCTGTCTTGGAAGTTTGAATAAATTGTTTGGATGCCTTTACCAAGTAGTCGTCGTATTTCTTGTTAAGGAATGTGGTTGGATATATATATATATATACATATATATATAGATATATATATATATATATATAGACATATTTATATCTATATATATCTATATATATCACACCAAAGAAAGCTCCTTCCGAACAGCTAACACCCGAGGAGGGTGGCGCACACGCCAGCGGAGCACACTGGCAATAATCCCAAAAATTTGTCGCAAGTCCGTGCACTCTCAGGTACAGCAACGAACACCATCCAGAGTGAAAACAACCACGTTTATTTACACTTTTTTTTTTTTCAGAGTGAAAACAACCAGGTTTATTTACACAACGCGTTTCAACTGCTTCCGCAGCCTTGGCCACATGTATTCCAAGTGTGCAATCGTATTCACGTCTCATATAGCAACCGATACTGTTTACACAACATAGAAACAGGACACAGTAAAGCGCAAATGCTCTTGGCGGCCATATTTGAATGGTGCACGCGAAAGTAAAATATAATAACAAAGTCAAACAATGTGAAAACATCATATAAGAAAAACAAATAAGACTTTGAATGAAGCTTGCACTGTAAATTACTTGCAACCCAGGGAAACTTCCTTTTCAAAACGATCATGTCAGCAACATTATGTTCAATAAAGCCGAAATCGGCCATGACTGCCATCGCTGAGTGGTAATACCAATATGCCCAGACAAACATCCCATCTAATGTTATGATAAACAATGGGATATCCAATCAATGACTAGGTTCTGAAAGGTCGCAAACCAAAATGTATTTTGCCAACCTACAACCATTTTGCCCAAATAGAGAAATAATTCAAATACTAAAACAAATGTTAAAGTATAAATGACAGAGTGCCCAAAACAAAAAGTCTGTCATCCATGTTGATCTCAGGGATGTCAGGTATCACGATAATTGCATAGTGCGCTACGTGGTAAACATGTGATGAATACCTCCAAGTGGTTATTTGCTGCTCAAATGGCAAGTGTTCCCGACCCCAAGATTAAAAGTAACATGAAAGTTCATAATAATGATAATAGGATAACAGACCAATACCGAAGAATGTCAAGTCGTGTTACCCCATCAGGTGCTTCGGAGTACTTCAAAGTGAGTGATCCCATGAGTTATAATCGAAGAAAAGGTTGGGGACCCATGTAGGTGAATGGGTCCCTTCCTTCCCTCCTGCAAAGAAACAAAACAAACAAAACACATTAAAAATCTGATGCTGTCTGTCGCATCATACTGTAACGTTTCTATACAAAATCTGTATAGGATGAAGGGACTGAAATCAAATAATGTGATCACTTTAAAATCATCAGATGTCCACTCGACATGTATATGTCAAAAAACATGCATGGAGAACAGGAAAGAGACAGGGCAGAGAGGAAACGAGAAAGCTGCCACTAAGGGCTCTCCTAAGAAGAGACTATTCTTCCTTAAGATGTACAGAAAGTTCTTCATCCTGATTAATTCCCCAAGGGGCCCTGGTCTGTAAATCTATAATATACCTTGACTCTTTCTGTCTAAGTTAAAGAGTCCTGTTCCCTCCTCTGCTGTCCAGTCGCACCTGTTCCAATACAAAGAATTCCAATAAGGATGAATTCGAAAAATGTTTATCCTGAAAGTGTCGTGCTACAGGATATTTAGGATCCTTGTTGGTAATAGCCCGTTTATGTTCCAAGATTCTCTTCTTGGCCATAAGTGTGGTGCTGCCTATGTAATGCAATTTGCATGGGCATTCAATTACATAGACCACAAACGTGGTACTGCAAGTAAGAAATTGTGTAATCTTCCTACTACCTGAACCATGTGTAAATTCTCTGCGGAAATGGCTCGTGGAACATGCCTTGCAGTGACCACATGGGAAGAAACCCTGAAGATCATGTATACCCACTTCTTGTTTGGGGGTGATGTCACTATGTACCAACATGTCCCTAAGATTTCTACTACGTCTGTAGGTGATCCTGGGTCTATCTGTCATAGTGTGCCCTATGCAGTTATTATTTCTTAATGATTCCCAATTACGTGTAAAGATGTGATCTTCTCTGAGTCATTGTTATAAGTCAGTATGATCCTAGTACTATTCTCTGTTGTACCGTCATCCGTCTCTGTCGATTCGCTGAGTGTCAATTCTACTGACATTCTCAGCCCTGTCAATCGCTTTCTTCAATACCCAATTGGGATATCCCCTGATCCTCAATCTCTCAATCATGTTGGTGCTTTCTCTTATGTAGGCCTCAGTGCTGCTACAATTTCTCCTTGCCCTCAACAGTTCACCATATGGAATGCTCCATTTCAATGATTCAGGGTGACTGCTGAGGGCATGGAGAATACTATTCCCTGCCGTGCTCTTACGGAACAACGACTTGTGTATCTGGTTCTGTATGATTTCTACTTTGACATCAAGGTACTCTACACTGTTGTTACTGATGTTCCCTGTAAGTTGTATGTTACGGTTATTGATGTTAAGTTCACTTATGAAATCAAGGGCTTCTTTGTGTGTACCTCGCCATACGATGAATAGATCATCAATATATCTGAGCCATAGCTCCACCTTGCCTAGATTGTTGATTGCAGTTTTGCCAGAGAATATTTCTTCCTCCCATAAACCCATGAAGAGGTTGGCAAAACTTGTAGCAAAGCATGAGCCCATCGCGGTACCGATGGTTTGTCTGTACATCATGCCATCAAATAGAAAGATGTTATTGTTGAGGCAATATTCTATCATCTCAATGATAATGAGATTGTGCTCCCAGTACTTGATGTGTCTGTCACTTCAAAAATGTGAACATGCAGCTAGCCCTTGTCTGTGGTCAATGATGGTATGTAATGAATGCACATCTAATGTGATCAGCAGAAAATCACTGTCCCATTTCATTTTATCCAATTTCCCGAGGAAATCCTTCGTGTCCCTGATGTAGCTGGGCAATTGGATCACATATTCTCTGAGAAAGTGATCAACATATTTGGAAATATGTTCAGCAACACTGCCTATCGAAGAGACAATTGGATGCCCTGGTGGTGTAGTTGGGTCTTTGTGTATCTTTGGGAGTAAGTAGAGCACCGGCATCCTGGGAAAATCCTTCTTAAGATAGCAGTACTCTTCCCACTCCAAAAGTCCTTTGTCCTTCCATACGGTCAACTTATCCCATATGAGCATAACACTTTCATTGTATGCAGCCTTCGTGGTCATCGTGTAATACGTACTGTCACTAAGTTGTCTTTGTGCCTCAATGATATACTGGTTCCTATCTAGAATGACCACATTACCACCCTTATCGGCTGGACGTATAACTATGTCCTTATCGCCAGCCAATGATTTTAGAAATAGTCTTTGGTTGTGAGACAAATTGCTGGTATTGTTGTTGTAGTGCAATTTGTGTCGAAAGGTCATCAAGGCCTTGGTGACATTGTCGTGGAAAGAATCTATTCCATCATGGGGCAATGTCGGCAAGAAGGTGGAGCGGGATTTAAAATCAGTAGAGGCTGCAGAATCACATGGGATACCCAAAGCCTGTAAGGTTCCATGTTCGTTCAGCATGGAGATATTGTCATCTATATCATCATGCACCTCAACCAAAAACGTAAGGGTTTCAGCATCCCCTGTACATATATTAGTAATATGGCTATCTTGATCAGTTGTCTTGGTGTAGGTAGAGGGTCTTTGGCATCTCATTGCATGCCATTTTTTTAGTTTAAGCTTTCTGATGTATTTGAAAAGATCTATCCTAGTGTCAACATAATTAAACGAAGAAGAAGGACAAAAAGACAATCCTAAGCATAGTGTTTCTCTTTGTCACTTAATTGTCTTTTGGAAAGATTAATAATGGTATTGTTAACCGTCGTTATGTCCATTAGTATCTTCTTCTGGAGAACGTTCTGTTGCTTCCCATGCGGCCCCTTCCTCTGCCTCTTTTCCCATTGCTGTCGGATTCGCTGGCATCTATTCCTCTGTCTCCTCGTCCTCTGCCTCGGCCTCGTCCTCTCTGCCCTCTCGCTCTTGGTGTCAAATTGTCTTTCATTGATTGTCACGTGCTGCACATTGTCCTATACTCGTCTAAAAAAAGTAACCGGACGAGTATTACGTTCATCACCAGAGGTATCTTCCTTTGATATATCAGATTCAGTCTCACTGACCGTGGATAATTCAGGTGTATCACCTTCTATATGACTAGCAGTTATTGGTTCTGTGAGTTTCTCTTTATAAAGGTGATCATATTTTCGGCTGAAAGTGAGTATTCTCCCACTTTCATAGTCAGCGTAATCTCTGTTCATTTTCCTCTCCTTGCGTCCCTTAATGTCCTCCTCATGTTTGTGTAGCTTCTCTTTCATGTTCGCCAGAGATTTGTTGAATGTATCACTGTCCATAACTTTCAACAATTCTTCTTGTAGTTCTTTGATTTGTGAAAGTAATGCTTCACGATCAATCCAGGCATATTTAATTAATATCTCCAACATCCGTCTAGAGCTCAATGCCGAGTTGATGGACCATTCCTCAAGCATTTTGGGGTTCGGTTCGGTGACGGAGTGATAAAAATTCTTAGACCTCGTGGGGCCATTTCTAGATCTACATAATTTTGTAGTGAAGTTGCCTCCCACCATTTGGATATTTCCGCTCTTTTCAGTTTTTTCAATTTCTTAAATTTCTCTTCTGTAGATTGAGTCTCTGAATTTTTTAAATTTTTGTAGCCATTCGTTGTTTTCAATCCCGGTTTTCTAGTAAATAAACCGAGGGCAGCTGCTCTCCTTTCAGCCTCTTCATCCATAGCGCACTACCTGGTTGCGTTGGATTTATTAAATGTTCCTGGATGGTGTGTTGTGACCCCCTTGAAAAAATACAAGGTTCCCTCTACCGTGAGTACGAATAACTAACGTGCTTCAAATAACGTTTTCATCACGAACACTGGGCGTGTAGAATACAGGGTATCTGGACTCCTCACCGCACAAACTGTCTCCCCAGTCCGAGCATGAGTACTGCTTAAAGATTACCACACCTGGTGAAATACTTTGATATATGCACGGTAACCACCCACTGACTATCGCCGCTTCCCCGGCAGTGAAAGACAACGAATGCGCACGCCAGTGCGCGTTCAGTCAGCCATGCTCTAGGGGCGGACGATAAACACATAGGCTTACCTCTGCAAAGTCCTGGCTTCCGCCCAGCGTGTCTTCTGCAAAATCAATAAATGACCTCCAATATTTCTTTACAGCCGGTGATGGTGCTGTCCTCCATTTAAATCACACCAAAGAAAGCTCCTTCCGTACAGCTAACACCCGAGGAGGGTGGCGCACACGCCAGCGGAGCACGCTGGCAATAATCCCAAAAATTACCCGCAAGTCCGTGCGCTCTCAGGTACAGCAACGAACACCATCCAGAGTGAAAACAACCAGGTTTATTTACACAGTGTAAATAAACCTGGTTGTTTTCACTCTGGATGGTGTTCGTTGCTGTACCTGAGAGCGCACGGACTTGCGCTTATTTTTTATATATACATATATATATTTTTATATATATATATATATTCAGTGAAAAAACCATGGGTTTCACACACGTTATAGTTAGGAATTAGCATTTAAAAAACCTTGCAAATTCAGTGAAAAAACCATAGGTTTCACACACGTTATAGTTAGCTGGACATTTCACTCGTAAAAAACCAATGAAATTCCCCCGTTATAGTTAGTTAAGCTAACTATAACTCGCGCACCCGCAATCCACTGCTGATGACGTCACATATTACATCACTCATGACATGGTCAGTGACATCACTCATGACATCACTGATGACATCTCAAATGACATCACTGATGACATCATCCAGTGAATGTGTATTTTTCTGAAAATTAAATATGTTTTATATATGTATATCTCACGGACGATGGAAGAATAAATGGGTATATAAGTGTCGAAATGGATGATTTGTTTTTGAAAAATTTATTGTATAACTGACTGATTAAGTGTATCTTAGTGAATATATGGCTTACTGAGTAATGTTTAAATTTGTAATTATCTGTATCAGTCTCTCACTTTGTGTATAAGTGGCTGCATGGGTTGGTGAGTAGCTACATGGGTGTTTATATAGGATATTAGGTGTTTTTTTGAGTATCAGTCTGAGTGTCTGCATGGTTCGGTGGGGGGTATTACGTAGTGCATAGGTGCATGAATGAGTGACTCACTGGTTGTATGTGTTGAAGACAGCATGTGTGCAGGACTGTATGGGTGGATGAGTGTGTGTATGGGTGTGTTAGTGAGTGAATGACTGTCTCAACAGTGTCTTTATGAGTAACTACATATGTTTTAAACTAGTATATGTGACTATTGGTGTATATAAGTGAGTATATGTGAGAGTGAGAGATTGAAAGAGTTCCTGTATGAATAAGTATGTGTTTCTATAAGTGATTGTTTAAAAGACTAAGTATGTGTAAGTTTCCATAGAAGTAAGTGTGGTGGTGTGTGTATAACTGTATATGCAAATAAATCTATGTTTGATTCTTTATTTTCATGAGTGAGTATGTGTGTCAGTAACTCTGTGGATGAGTGGCATTGTGTAGCAGGATGTATAGGTGTATGAGTACATATGATGAGTGAGTACATGTATGAGTGACTGTACAGGACTGTTCGTGAATGAGTGGATGTGTATGTGGATCTTAGAATTACTCAAGAGGTTGTTGTAACTGGTATTGGTATGTCCATTTTTTTGAAAATTTTAGTCTCTATTTTTGAATGTGTGTTTCAAAGGTTATATTAGGGTGAGAGGAGGTCTGTCACAAGGATGATGTCATCAGTGATGTCATTTGAGATGTCATCAGTGATGTCATGAGTGATGTCACTGACCATGTCATGAGTGATGTAATATGTGACGTCATCAGCAGTGGATTGCGGGTGCGCGAGTTATAGTTAGCTTAACTAACTATAACGGGGGAATTTCATTGGTTTTTTACGAGTGAAATGTCCAGCTAACTATAACGTGTGTGAAACCTATGGTTTTTTCACTGAATTTGCAAGGTTTTTTAAATGCTAATTCCTAACTATAACGTGTGTGAAACCCATGGTATTTTCACTGAATTTGCAAGGTTTTTTAAATGCTAATTCCTAACTATAACGTGTGTGAAACCCATGGTTTTTTCACTGAATTTGCAAGGTTTTTTAAATGCTAATTCCTAACTATAACGTGTGTGAAACCCATGGTTTTTTCAGTGAATTTGTATGGTTTTTTAAATGCTAATTCTTACCTATAACGTGTGTGAAACCCATGGTTTTTTCAGTGATTTTGTATGGTTTTTTAAATACAAATTCTTATATTAAACATGTGATGTTTTTTTTTTTTTTTGCAAGGTTTTTTACATCTTTTTATTTTTACTTTATATTCTCTTCAAACACTATGCTTAAATTTTAAAAATTCTGCAATATATTATTTTTTCTCATTTTTTTTACCAAACAGGTAAGATATATTAGTATAACATAGTGATTCTTTTTTTCCAAATTATTATTTTTTTTTTACGTGCGCGTACGGTAAGCTTACGGTAAGCGTACGTTTTGCGTAATGTACATAATATTTCTACTCTTTTTGCGTATGGTTATGCAATTTACGTAGACGTGCGTACTGCGTACACGGCGCGTAAGCGCATATGTTACATGCGCATGTTACGCGGAAGTGTTGGGGCCTGCCTGTTATTCGCATGCACGCGTGCGCGTGTCTTTTAAACGTGCATGCGTACTTTTACCGTAAGCGCTCCGTAAGCGCTCTGTAAGCGCTCTGTAAGCGTAACGTACGTGCACGGTGGGTCATGTGATCAAGAAACAAAACTTTTGATTGGTTTAAAGTACTTTCAGTTCTAGAACTCTCCTACACCACACCCATTCCCCTCATTTCTGGTTGTGATCCCTTAGGAGAAGGAGCTGAGTTGTCTTTGGGATACTATGGCAGACCAGCACTCCTCTTCTGAGAGTGAGGCTAGCAGCACCACCATCAGGCAGAGAAGGAGGAAACAGAAGAGCTCTTTTATATGGGAGTATTTTACGTTTCCTGAGGGCCAGAAAAAAGTAAATGCTGCTTTAGTGACTTGCAAGCTTTGCCAGCGTGTACTTTCTAGAGGTAATCCTAACAAGAAGTATTCCTTCGGGAATCACACTATGTTAAGACACCTTGAGGATGTACACCCTAGGACACATGCTCGACATACTGGAGGAAACCCTTCAGTAAGTCGACCAAGCACATCCACAGCAGCTCAGCCGAGTCCATCTTCGGCAGCTCAGCTGAGCCCTTCATCTGTGGGGGGAGATTCACCTTTTTCTGGTCCTCTGGAAACTAACCATCGATTTGCGAGGGTTACAATGCGGTGCTCAAATTGCCATGGTCTAATTGTTCGTGGGGAGACCAGTGTTCCCCTAATTAACAACAGAATAGACCAGCACATTTGTCCTACCAGCTAATATTCCCATTCTTCCTTTCCTCTGTCCCTGCATGAACACAACGGCTCTTTTAAGAGCCAACCTTACCTCTCAACTTTTTTTAATTTTTTCTTAAAATCTTTTTTTTTTTTTTTACCGTACGCGTATTTATATATTTTTTTTTAAACACTAAAAAACAATTACCACATTACAAGGTCCTTGAGGGATTAATAACGAAATACTGAAAATCTGTTTGAGGAGAAGTGGAAAAAAGGGACCATCAAATTTCTGACTTACCTGACCCACCCAAAAATTTAATTATCAATTTAAATTTTATTGAAATTGCTTGAAAAAATGGTTTTATTTTTCGAAAATTTTCTTTCTCAATCTGAAAAAAAAGAAAAAAGTATTAATATTTAATAAATTTTTTTATAATACAGTACACGTATTTACATATTTTCCAAAAACAATTTTTTGCCATTTTTTTTCTGTTTTCAGAATATATTGCATTTCGCTTTAAATCGTGAAAGCAATTGCATTCATCACTTAACAGCGGGCAAAAAAAAAATAACAATCTCAAAGATTGTTTTAAAAAAGCCCAGAATCTCTTCTCACTTAAACGTAACATTATAGAAATGCAAAATATTCAAAAAAAATATCATCTAATAACAATAACTATTTCTAAAAAATACCGTCTGACAATTTTGTTACAGAAGCATAATCACAAAAATAATATATCTCAAATAACTCCACAATACATCTGGTTACCTTTCCTTTAGGCCAAATGGTAATTTTAAAATTATTTTTTGATTAAATTTCCAATGGTAATCCAATAAAATTCCAAAATTTAAATTGTACAGATGTTACCGATTCTCTCTAAAATTTTGGTTTCCGAAAGATTAATTAGGAATTAAATAAGTCCACAATACAATTGGTTACCTTTCCTTTAGGCCAAATGGTAATTTTAAAAATCTTTTTTGATTAAATTTCCAATGGTAATCCAATAAAATTCCAAAATTTAAATTGTACAGATGTTACCGATTCTCTCTAAAATTTTGGTTTCCGAAAGATTAGTTAGGAATTAAATAAGTCCACAATACAATTGGTTACCTTTCCTTTAGGCCAAATGGTAATTTTAAAAATCTTTTTATTTGAAAATTCCAATGGTAATCCAATAAAATGGTAAAATTGTTTTGTACAGATGTTGCCAATTCTTTCTAAAATTTAGGTTTCAGGAAGATTAGATAGGAATTTGCTAAATCAAAAGGCAAACGTTGCTTAAAAACCAATTGACAATCATTACACATTGTCCAGCCTTTATTACATTTTAGATAAACTGTGTAATGACCAGAAGTTACAGTAGGTCCATCATGGAAAATTATTGCAACTGTTACAAAAGTTTTTCCTGAAATTGATAATTGCTGTCCTGTAAACTTCTTTATTAAAGTATCCAATTTTGAACCATCAGCTCTACATCGTTGCATCATTAAAATTACATACTGTCCGTATTCCTTTAAAGTTAACGTTGAAAACATGTCAGATTTACACTCACCGCATTCCATGCTATGATTAGCATCTTTAACTAATTTAGCAAAAGTGACTGTTTTACTCTCTGGCAATGTTAAATAAATAAACCTTTCAGAATCAACATTAGAGCCACATGTATTGAAACAGTTTTCACAACTATGTTCCCATTTATAAGAGAGACCAAACATATTTTCAATTTGTACCCCTTCTTCTTCCAGTACCTGAAGAAAATACATCAAGAATTCCTGTGCGTCTTGCTGTACATTTTGAGAAAACTGTGTACATC
The DNA here is from genome assembly GCF_964204655.1 of Triturus cristatus. Lineage (NCBI taxonomy): Eukaryota > Metazoa > Chordata > Amphibia > Caudata > Salamandridae > Triturus > Triturus cristatus. The sequence continues at coordinate 695,103,683 of NC_140588.1, forward strand.
CTGAACATACATCTAAAAGTTTTCTAATTTCAGTAGCACTTTCTATTTTAGTTTTATCATTACTCAGCTTTTCAAAAAGGAGACTCAACTCAGAACAGAATCTTTTTCTCTGATTTACTATTATCTGCTCTTGCAAACTTTCAAGATAAAATACAACATTCAGTACTACATTTGCGTAGCAGTTGACACCAGAGCTATTTTCAAAATGACAACCAACAACCTCTTCAACATTTTCCTTTTTCTTTTTGCTTGCAATTACATCACTCTTCTTTGTTTTTCTCCTCTCTACATCCTCATTACAGATATTCTCAATTCTCCTTTTTCGAGAAACAACACGTTTTTCCAACACAGGATACTGACCTAAATGAGGAGCATAGGTTCTTCTTAATCTATTATACTCCTTTACACAATTTGCATCAGCACTAAGTTTTGAGTCATCAAAGTCTATCATAAATAAACCAGATAATGTTTTCACTCGTGACAAAGCAACATAAGCCATACCTTCTTTGAACACAGTTGAACCAATGTTCACAAAAGCACAATCTACAGTCAATCCTTGAGACTTGTGAATAGTTACAGCATATGCTAGAGAAAACGAAAACTGCTTCCTACGTACATATAAGTCTTTCACAAGCATGAAACGAACTGTACAATGACAAATGTCTATAACTTCTTCTATCTGATCAAATTTTATTTTTAAACATTCAATTCCATCTTTTTTCTGGTATTTAATAAAACCCACAACTCTTCCCATAGCTCCATTCACTAAACCTTTTTCAACATCCAAATTTCTCCTTAAAAATACTCTACAGTTCATGCAAACATATAGATTTTTTTCTAATCCTGCAGTTTTGGAAATGTTCTTCTCTAGTGAATCCAATTTATTTTTCAGTTTGCCTGTTAATGTAATAGTAATTCTTTCATGCTGAATTTTGTCCACTGCTTCCAATTTCCTAATCTCTTCCTTTTCCAATTTCAAAAGTTCCTCATTGAATATTGAGCATTCACGTAGAGTTGGCATTAAGCAAATTACACTTTTCTTTTCTGCAATGTTCTTGTATATTTTCTCTGCAACTATTTCTTCCTTTGGGAATAAATTATGTAGCAACCGACTCTGTAATGCTTTCGTGCCAGCTTCAGTGAGTAGTCCAATTCTGATATCTTTCAGAATACTTCCATATTCTTCATCGTTTGCTTGCCTCATATTAGTAGTAAGTTCCTTGTACTCAAAGAAGGACCAAATATTTGCATTAACAATGCTTCCCAATGACTTCTTTGTGTCTTCATGTGTCACAGTATTAAACACTGGTTGTCCTTTAACTGGAGTAAGCTGTAGAAGATCCCCCAAAACTATGACATGTTTTCCACCAAATAACACGTCATAGTCTCTCCTTAGAATTTGCTGCATTCTTAAATGCACAAAGGCAAGCATTAAGTTTGATACCATGCTCACCTCATCAATAATGAGAACTTGCATCTTCTTCAATACTCTTGAAACTTCCAAGCATGCTTCTCCAGTTAGCTTGTGGTATTGTATTTTGTTCTCATGCTCCACTGGTAACATTAGCAAACGATGTAAGGTGATTCCTTTTATGTTATATGCTGCTAACCCAGTTGGAGCAGTAACCACACAAGACAAAGTTGAATCCGTTTTTTGCTGTAGGTAGCTTCTGATGACTTTTATTATGAAACTTTTTCCAGTTCCTGCTTGTCCGCTTACATACATCCTGATTGGTTGAAATGATGTGCATGAGCACTCTTTTTTTTCATGTAGTAATCCGTGATCAATTTTGTTTCTGATCTCTTCATAAATTTGTTGCTGCTCTTCATTCAGTTGTCCTTCCAAATTTGGTAAGTCTATTAATTCTTCTTGAGCTTGATTCATAGCCGTTTCCACTTCAGTCATAGCTATTGCAGCTTCATTTTCTACGATTGGTTGTCCTAGGGGATCTTGACTGAGCGTTCCAGAACTTTGGCTGTCTTGAGAACTGTCTCTAGCTACTTCAGCTGCAATTGTAGTTTCCTGTTCAATTTCTTCATTTAACATTTGGACATAAGTTATGAAAGTACTGCATTCTATGCTGTCTTTGCAAGCATTGAAGGAATCTTCATAGCTTTGAAATTCTCCCAGTAGTTCGTCCTCTGAACGCCATGGTTTAAACAGCTGTAAAAGAGCCAAGTAGTAAAATTCCTTTTTGTCAGTAGTTTCGCAACTGAGCTTCCTGTGATTTATCAAACTTCCTTTTGTTTGCTTCACCAAACATCCTTCCTCACCAATGACTTTATATTTTCCATTGTTGATGTCTTCTGTGGCTTTCCGTGAATAAATGTAGTTCTGCAGCACTTCATAGAGACACATGTTCTCAAGATGATGACTTCTCTTTGGGTAATATGTGTCCAACATGTTTGATTTCAAAATATCTGTACTTTCTGGGTCATTCTCGGCCAAATATTCAATTTCTCCAACAGATTTCAGTACCCGATTTCTCATTGCTGCAAGGCATAAACTTGCCCAAATTATTCTTCTTGATTTCGAGTAGAGACTTGCAGAAGATAACCTATCTGAACATTCGTAGGATCCAATTTCTCGATGCGATAACATCTTTAAACTGAAACTGTATAGCTTCTTACTGACAGTCTTCTCGTGAGAAATCTCTTCCCACATTTCTTTCAATTCAGTTTTTTCTGATTTAGTAATGTAAGACGTTACATATCGAGCAACAGCAATGGAATTGTCAGCTACATACTGTATATCCATGTTAGCATTCCACATGGATAAAATGACTGGGTTGTAGTCATTTATATTTTTTGATTCTTCTTTTCTTTTTAGGTTGTAGGTATTCTTAGGTGATTTTCTTGTAATAGTATGTCTCACAGCTGACATAAAACTGTTTACTCTTCCTTTTGAAAGAACAGGTCTAGGAAATCCAAATCGACATTTAGTGTAGAATTTATCTTTGCTCTTGTATTTCCGTCGACAGTATTTTCCACACCGATGACTTTGGAAACGTAAAACTTGCTCCTTTAACTTTTTCTCTTCTGTGCTTTTTGGTATAGCACATGTTGCATATTCTTCAATGAAAGATAACATCTGTTCCAAACTTTGGGGCATCCTTGATCCACAACAGCATATGAATATGAGGAGCACCTCTTGCTTGGTACTCTTTTCTCCAAAAGAAATCCACTACTTCTCCAAGAGGTGGATTTTTTTTATTGCAGATGAAGCACATCATGGCCTCAAATCTATGATTGAAATATCTGCAAACATTAACCGGATCCAATGAGCACAGTTCTGCTGCTGTCTTGTATTCGAGGTTTTTAATGTTTGAATTTGCCTCTCGTAGAAAATCCAGTAAATCATCCCAAGCGTACTCGGCACAGCTTAGGGTAAGGAACTATGTTGGAGTTCCTAAATTCCGTAACATGCATTTTAATTCACCATGGCGTCGGTACCAATATTCATTTGTCCCACGCTGACAAGCCATCAGATTGATCAGTTGTGTTTCCAAATGATCATCTCGGTGCTGCACTTTCTCCATAAAATCGTTAGCAGACACATTTTGTAAATGTACTCCACTTTTTAAAATGTGATTTACTGCATAAGATAATGCAGACAATTCGCTTTCAAATAAAAGATGGAACAAATAAGGAATACTTTGTCGAAATCTTGGATCTTCTGCATATAGTCTTGTAGTCCGATACTCAGAAGCTGGAATCTGTTCTGGACGTTCATCGTATCGTCCTCCTTTTCCTGTAGGAAACAGCTGGGGAAAACATCGAGCTTCCAAGCTCTCCTCCCATACACTCACGGGAGTTCCTTTTGCTTTCTTCATCTGAAACAGATCAATAGTGTCTCCCATAACTTCTTTTGAATGAAGAGGATGTATGCTAAAATGTTTATAAATTTCTTCTTCCTTTGACTTGTCCACTTTTTCAATTTGTCCAGTTGGTGTTTCTGTGTCTTCTTGTAAATCTTCTTCTTCTTCTTCTATATAAATTGATTCATACCATTTGTTATTCCTTTTCAAATACAAATTTGCTCTTTGTACTTTCCGTACATCTACCAGCTCTTGCCAAATCTTCTTATTCTTTGTAGGTACACCATTAACCAGAATAACTAATGGTTCAGTTTCCAAAGTATCTGCATCAATAGTTTCCATATTTTTTTTTCAAATCCAAGGGCAAATACACCACTCTACCTTTTAAACCTCTCAGTAAATCTGAAGGAGGTAATTTACCAGTTTTGGGCTCCATACGTACTATGGTCTGGAACGGATGAACACATTGAATGAGTATAGACTCATATGTATTTAATTCAGAAAGTTCGGCAGGAATAGCATCCAATTCTAAATTATTATGTACAGCTCTGGTCGGCATTCTATTTTCTTCTAACTTATTATAACAGTATTTACAAATACGCTGATCTTCACCCAATTCAATACAATTTTCAAGAAATATATATGTTGCAAAATCCTTCCACTTATAATTATCTTCATTTTCACTTTTTCTGTAGAGATCAACATTCCTGGTTTGATTTCTATAATGAGTTCTGCGGCAACAAATACAAGTAATATTTGGTCTTTCATTAGAGATTATTGCAAATTTTGTCATTTGATCATCAAATTTCTTACTTACAGAGGGTTCTACATTCTCTTCCACATCTTCCTCAATAACTGTGTCATTACCTGCACTGTCTTGTTCTGGACCAAAGTAACTAAACTGAATTTCATCAGTAACCTTCTCTACATCTGATACCGATCCACGGAACAGAGCCCTATTTAATTCATCTAACTTTATTGCTGGACTTTTAGCAAAATACAATCGTCTCACAAACTTTCTCATTTCAGTATGATGAACAGCCAGCATCCTAAAATGATGAAAAACACTTTTACACACTTTTCTAGATAGAAAAGCCAGAGAATGTCCCTGCAAACCAGTATTCTCTCTCACTCTGCATGGATCTAGACTTTGAAGCACCTTAATCTTCAGTTTAACACTTTTTTTTACTGTATTCTCTTAGAAACTCACGAAATTTATCAATAGATTCCTGACGCACAGTGCAAATACTACTACAATTCCAAGTATACACTGGGGCTTTAGGACGTCTCCCCATAACCTCATCCGCCATCACTTGTTCCTCATCTCTTGGAACCATTTTCTCATTCTCCATTATACAACCATTTTTCACTTCATAAGTACGACCTCTGGTGTCAACTGCATGCAGCAAACTATTACTTTGAAGATAACTCTCTTCATTAAAAAAAGGTTCACTACTTGAACTATGCATCCATTCTCCTAAAAACACTTTACAAAAGTTTGTTCTTTTCACTAGTCTTTTCCTTTTGCTTTGTGATTTCAGTACATTGACCATTTTATCTAATGTACGCATCCTGTTCAAAATTAAAATGAATAGTTTCCTTTTTAATTCTAAAGCCTTTGCTACAATGGCTTCAATTTCTTTTTTTCTCTTATAAAATTTTGCTTTTTTCTTATATTTCTTCACATCCTTTATCAAATTGGACATAACTCTTCTCTGAAACATTTTTCTACGAATCTCTTTAAACGCTGTTTTTCTTTTTAAGTTAATCTTTATTGTTTCTGAAGGTATATTTGCATTAACTAAATGCTCAATTTTTTCCTGTTGTTTTCTATTTAAAACATTATTTCCAGTACAGACATTTTGTACATTTTTCCTTTTTTTGAAGATATTTAAAAAAAAATCTTTTGTCTGCTTACCAGAAGACTTTCTCTTTTTCCCAACATGAGCATCTCCAACTAACTTAGGTCCTCCAGTTGTCTTCAAATATAGATTTTTTTTCTGGTTTTTCCTTAGTCTGGATTTTGTAGGCATCTTAAATTTTGTTCACTGCTCTTCAGCAATACCTGAAAAAAACTAAAAAAAAATTCCTTTATTTTATTTAAATATATTACTATATTTTTTATAATCTTTTCAAATCTTAAAATACTATGTACCCCTTTCCTACAAGTGAAAATCACAATAAAACCATCACAAATTAAATATCTAAAAACAATTCCTGTGTGCACACAGAGTCATGGTTTGATATTAAGCAGAAAACGAAATTTCTTTGCCAATTTGAAAGCACACTTACTACTCTTTTCTTGGCAAGTGATAAGTACTTTTACAGTCTGACACATTTTCAATCCACTTTTCAGATTCTGAAAACAGCACATGTCCAAACAGCTTTTTGAGTCCAGGAACATGTGTAACCTGGGTGACTGACTACACTCCAGCAAGGGCAACCAGCCTTAGTGATGTTGAATGTATTTGCATTACTCACTGCAACCTCAAACCCCACTCGGTTGTGAATACTATGCATGATTCTACTGGATAAGCAGCTGGGTGTGTGCTAAGAGTCTGCTTCTGCAGAAAAATAGCTGCCCCTTTCCTACTAATGCAAATCTAAAATTACCAGAGTAATACGCAATAAATCTCTGTCAACAATTCCTCTTTGCACACAGAGTCATGGTTTGATATTAGGCAGAAAACGAAATTTCTTTGCCAATTTGAAAGCACACTTAGTACTCTTTTTTTGGCAAGTGATAAGTACTTTTACAGTCTGACACATTTTCAATCCACTTTTCAGATTCTGAAAACAGCACATGTCCAAACAGCTTTTTGAGTCCAGGAACATGTGTAACCTGTGTGAATGACTACACTCCAGCAAAGGCAACCAGCCTTAGTGATGTTGAATGTATTTGCATTACTCACTGCAACCTCAAACCCCATTCGGTTGTGAATACTATGCATGTTTCTACAGGATAAGCAGCTGGGTGTGTGCAAAGAGTCTACTTCTGCAGAAAAATAGCTGCCCCTTTCCTACTAATGCAAATCTAAAATTACCAGAGTAATACGCAATAAATCTCCGACAACAATTCCACTTTGCACACAGAGTCATCTTCTGATTCTATGCAGAAAACAGTATTCCTCATTTATACCAGTACACCTTAATTTATGGTGAAAACATAGTCCATAATATTTTACATGTTCCTTACATTTAAATTTCTCCCAAAACACAAAATGATAAACACAACTTCAACAAAAGGAATTCCAATTCTATTATTCATTTCTTAATTTACCACATACATCCCCTCTCAAACTCATAACTCACCTTAAAAATTAGTTAGTTGTGAAAGAAATGTGGCACTCAAACAGCAGATTATCAGAGCCAGGATCTCTGTTCTGTACACCTCTCTCCTCTCAGCAGAACCAGATAATGGCAATGTTTCCCTCTCTTTTTCCACACATATACATGTTAATTTCAAATCTCAGTGCTTCCCCCTTTTTTTCAAATGTAATCACACATTTCTATTGGTTGAAAACCAACCCTTTTCCAAAAGTACCATTCCCCCAACTTGACTTCTGCCTAGTACCCTTCCCCCAACTTGACTTCTGCCTGCTACCATAGCAACAGCTCATGGAACACTGCTGTGTGGAGTCAGGTCAGAAGTTCACCACACAATGTTTCATTTCCAAAGAGCAAGAGTGCTTGACTTTTCTAACCTAACAGCAAATCCATAGTAATGTTCTTTGGTAACACATTTTTCTGTACCAATACAAAACATGCTTCTATAAATTGACACATACAGCCTAGTTTTTAGTGTAGAATGGTATGAAACAGCCAATGAGTTCTTTTTATTTTAAAAAAATATGTATGCCTCCATTTCCAAACTGTCTTTCATTTCTTTTTCCCATTCTACTGAAATACACCTCCTGAGTGCATCCAGATCTCCTTTGAAGATGTTCACAGTGTGGATTGTAGGGCACAGCTATGTCTTCTGGAGTGAAAAGTATGCAGAGAAAACAGTTATGGTGAGAGACCTTGCTTTGCCAAATGTAGACATTAAATGGATTGGTCAGAGAGGGTTAAAGTGGCACCAATTGATGCCATTGGTGGAATCCTTCATGCAAATCCAACACCCTGACCTCATAATAGTGCACTGTGGTGGCAATGACCTAGGCACTTTGACTGGGGTAGGTCTGGAAATGCTTATGAAGGAGACCTTTGCACAACTGTTTTCACTTTTCCCTAAAACTGCCTTTGCGTATTCTAACATATGCCAAAGGCAAAAATGGAACTGGTCCAATCATTTTTGTCCACAGATTGACAAAGCAAGAAAGCACGTCAACAAATCTGTTTCTGCTTTCCTCCGAGACTATGGTATGGGTTCCATTTACCACAACAACTTGCATTACAACATGCAAGACATTTATAGAGGAGATGGTGTACACTTCACTGATGAAGGGAACAGAGTCTTCCTCTTGAACCTTAGACTCTGCGTCGGTACTTACTTGTAGGTACCACTAAAAAATCACTTCATAAACACAACGGCTCTTTTTAGAGCCCCCTAATATCTAAACACTTAAATCTGAATTTTATTTCTTTTTTTATTTTTTTTTCTACCGTACGCGTACGGTAAGCTTACCGTACGCGTACTCCGCGATTTTTTTTAAAAATTAATAAATGTTTTTTTCGTACTTTTGTGTCCTTCTTTGACCTCCTTTCAAATGTTAGGGGGTCTGTAACTCTCTTCCTTGCCCCCTTTTCACGTTATCTCCCTTTTTTTTTCTGTGTGAAACACACGAAATGGTGGCCGACACTTCCTGATTTCGTCCGATTCAAATGTTTACAGTCATGTTATTATTATTATTATTATTATTATTATTATTGAATTTTGTACCGCGCACGGTTACCATGAGGCATCCCAGCGCTTATAGAAACCAAGAGCAGGCTACTAATAAAAAGCAGAGAAGCTACAGTTATTCTGGGAACAGATACGTTTTCAGATGTTTCCGGAATCTGGGAAGGTTTGGTTCGGACCGCAGCGAGAATGGGAGGGAGTTCCAGGCTAGCGCTGTATGGATAGAAAAACTCCTGCCCCCTGAGCGGGCTCTCCTGATTCTCTTAGTCTGAAGGAAATGTTTATTGTCAGAGCGTAAGGCTCTTGTAGACTTATAAGGGCGAATCATGTCCTTCAGAATAGCTGGTCCTTTCCCCTGTATGCTCTTGTGAGCGATGCACAGGGCCTTAAAGGTAACTCTCTCTTTGACAGGGAGCCAATGGAATGCTTTTAAAGCAGGCCTGGCTGACTGCCTGGCCGGAACATTCCGCAGCAGCCTTGCTGCTGCGTTCTGCACTTGTTGCAGGATCTTAAACGTTGACTCTGGTGCTCCAAGAAAGAGCGCGTTACTGTAGTCCAGGCGTGAGATGATTAATCCTTGGACTAACAGCTTCCGGGAGAGTTCTGGTAACAGGGGGAGAACCTTACGGGCCGACCGGAGCATTCCATAACAAACGCCCGCGATCTTCTTGGCGTGTGTCCTAAAGGACAAGTCCGGCTCCAGCCAGACCCCCAGGCTCTTGATCTCTTTTTTTGGGTCAGGCGGGGTGCCCATGCAGTTGGGCCAGCTGCTTGGCGAGAGGGCAAAACTTGAATGACCCAAGATCATCAGCTCAGTTTTTGAGCCATTCAGTTTGAGCGATGACCTGGACATCCAATCAAACACATCTCTCAAGCAAGCATGGAGTGTCTCTGGCTGTTTCTCCAGCTGTGTAAGACTCACCACTAGCTGGGTGTCATCCGCATAGCTTATGGTCTTAAAGCCAAACGGAGACACCACACCCTCCAAGGGTGCCATATACACGTTAAATAACGTGGGGCTAAGGGATGAGCCCTGTGGCACCCCGCAGTGGAGTGGGAGGGGAGGGGATTTTGCATTTCCTTCCCAAACCTCGAAGGTACGCCCCTCCAAAAAGGAGGCCAACCATTCCAGGGCCACTCCTGTGACACCCGACTCAGCTAGACGTTGTATCAGCACCCCATGGTTGACGGTATCGAAGGCCGCACTGAGGTCCAGGAGGATCACTGCCACTGATCCCCCTGCATCCAAAGTGTTTCTGGCCTCCTCTACCACTGCTAGCAGAGCCGTGTCCGTACCATGGCCTGGTCGAAATCCCGTCTGGGAGTCCCTCAACCGGCCATTCTCCTCAAGAAAGTTTGATAACCGATGGTTCGCCAGCCTCTCGGCAATCTTACTCACTCCTGGTAGTAAGGAGATGGGCCTGAAATTGGCCAAGTTCTGCGGGTCCAAGCCCGGCTTCTTCAGAAGCGCTTTGACAACCGCACTTTTCCAGTCAGGCGGCACTGTCCCCTGAGTGAACGAGAGATTGATCAGATTGGTCAGGGGCTCTCCTATCGTCAGGGCGGCCTGCTTAAGGTACCGCATCGGGACAGGGTCCCGAGGTGAGCCACTTTTCATGCTCCCGAGGGCCTTCAGTACTTCACCTGTAGATACAGGGCCAAATGACGTCAGTCGATTTTCCGACATACTGAAGTCCTCAGAAGGGGGCGATGTTCCCAAGACCGAGGGGAGAGAACTAATAATAATGTCGATTTTGTTTTTGAAGTAGGTGGCTAATTCCAGACATTTTTCCTGTGGTCTATCATAGACAGGAGTAGGCTCAGGTGGTTTAAGAAGCTCCTTCATCACTAAGAAAGCTTCCCTGGATGAGGACGCAGCATGGTTTACTCTCTCCCCATAGAAGGAGGCCTTAGCAGTACGTATAGCACGTTTGTATATTCTAAGTTCGATGCGATATTTTTCCCTGCTATCTATCTCCGGACACCTTCTCCATAATCTCTCCGCGCGTTTGCAGTTCTGTCTCAAGGTTCTGAGCTCTGGGGTATACCAAGGGGCAGACCCCATTCTCTTGTCCCTAATGAGCATCTTCTTGAGAGGAAGCACATGGTCCAGTGCGTTGGTCAACCAGTTCCTCACTATAACATCTGCAGACACCGGGTCACAGCCCTTCTCAGGCTGAGTGTCCTCCAGACGGGCATTCCAAGTGTCTACCGGGAGCCTTGACCATGCCCTATCTATTCTAAATTCCCTGAGTGGGAGCGTGTCATCACACTTAATCTCCCAGTTAGCCATGATCAGTGAGTGGTCAGACCAAGGAAGAGCGAGGGGAGGCATGGCGGATATACCCGTCATGTTCGAAAAGATGGGGTCAAGAAGATGACCTTTGACATGGGTGGCCCCAGTATTTATCAGTTTCATCTGCAGGGCGCTCAGCTCGCTCGACAAATTGGTAGCCCTAGGGTCAATATCTTCATCGAAATTGCAATTGAGATCTCCTAGCAAGATGAAGTTGGATGCGGCCGCAGCCAGCAGAGTAGTAGTTTCCATTAGTGACGATGTAAAATCACCCATGTTTCCAGGGGGCCGGTAGACTAGGAGTCCTGTCAACGTGTAGGTAGGGGAAAATTGAAGCGAGAATTGGCAGCTCTCACAGTCCTTGACCCCTGCCTCACTTGCCTTACAACTCAGTGACTCCCTGTATAAAATGGCCAGACCCCCCCCTCTCCCTGTGCCTCTGTCAAGATGGTAGATCAGATATCCCGGCGCCAGCGCTATCACCGCATCCGGACCCGAGGTGTCAGAAAGCCAAGTCTCAGTGAGAAACAAGGCATCAACCTTGTGGTCCAGTAGTAGGGAGTTAATCTCTGTAGCGTGGCAGGGGAGTGATCTGCAGTTAAGCAGGGCAAGCCGACACAAGGTAGTGGGGATGGCATCTTCTACATCCAGGTGGCAAACTCTACATCCCCTAAAGCGCTTTCCGTCTTTGGCAACATAGCAGCATTTATCGTATTTCGGAGTTCGGTAGGATAGGAGCTCATCCTTCGTATACCTGATCGTGATGGAGTGCTGGGGACTCACATCGGGCATAGCTACTGGCCCCGGACCCGGTTGGGCCCGGACGGGCACAGACGGGCTTAACTCTGGCGAAACTCCGGCGCTAGTCCGGCGCGTCCGCTGCTCGCGTCCGCTGCGCGGAGCCATAAGGGACTATTTATATAGGGCGACTAGACCGCTCGGCGAATGTGCCCCCACCTAAGATGGCCGCCAAATCTGGATCGAGCCCGGGGCCGGTCTAAACCCAGCACCCAGGGATCAGGGACAGATGGAAATGATTTATCTGCCTAACGAGGGTAGGAGCGTTTCAAAAAAACAATTTTAAAAGTGATTTTAAAAGACCGTTTTTCGTCCTAAAAAGTAGTTCTAAATGCAGGGGGGATCGGACACAAGGGATAAATCAAGTGCAATTCTTTATCAAATAAAGCAGCAACTGAGCGCTCGAATAGCAGCCTCTCAGTAGTTCTTAATCCCTGGTCTGGTCACTAAGCCCTCTTTTTATAGGGCGACTCGACCGCTCGGCGAATGTGCCCCCACCTAAGATGGCCGCCAAAACTGGATCGAGCCCGGGGCCGGTCTAAACCCAGCACCCAGGGATCAGGGACAGATGGAAATGATTTATCTGCCTAACGAGGGTAGGAGCGTTTCAAAAAAACAATTTTAAAAGTGATTTTAAAAGACCGTTTTTTCGTCCTAAAAAGTAGTTCTAAATGCAGGGGGGATCGGACACAAGGGATAAATCAAGTGCAATTCTTTATCAAATAAAGCAGCAACTGAGCGCTCGAATAGCAGCCTCTCAGTAGTTCTTAATCCCTGGTCTGGTCACTAAGCCCTCTTTTTATAGGGCGACTAGACCGCTCGGCGAATGTGCCCCCACCTAAGATGGCCGCCAAAACTGGATCGAGCCCGGGGCCGGTCTAAACCCAGCACCCAGGGATCAGGGACAGATGGAAATGATTTATCTGCCTAACGAGGGTAGGAGCGTTTCAAAAAAACAATTTTAAAAGTGATTTTAAAAGACCGTTTTTTCGTCCTAAAAAGTAGTTCTAAATGCAGGGGGGATCGGACACAAGGGATAAATCAAGTGCAATTCTTTATCAAATAAAGCAGCAACTGAGCGCTCGAATAGCAGCCTCTCAGTAGTTCTTAATCCCTGGTCTGGTCACTAAGCCCTCTTTTTATAGGGCGACTCGACCGCTCGGCGAATGTGCCCCCACCTAAGATGGCCGCCAAAACTGGATCGAGCCCGGGGCCGGTCTAAACCCAGCACCCAGGGATCAGGGACAGATGGAAATGATTTATCTGCCTAACGAGGGTAGGAGCGTTTCAAAAAAACAATTTTAAAAGTGATTTTAAAAGACCGTTTTTTCGTCCTAAAAAGTAGTTCTAAATGCAGGGGGGATCGGACACAAGGGATAAATCAAGTGCAATTCTTTATCAAATAAAGCAGCAACTGAGCGCTCGAATAGCAGCCTCTCAGTAGTTCTCATGTGACAACCAATCAGATTTGAGCTCGCGCACGGCACCATACGCGTACGGTAAGCTTACCGTAAGCGCACGGAGCGCGCTTACAGATATATATTGATTTAAATGCTATTTTCTCAGGAACTACTGAACAGATTTACACCAGACCTACAAAAGGCACATCCTTGACCTGCGGACTACCTCTCTGCCAAATTACAAGTAATTCTGTTCAGCCGTTCGGGCTGTAGCTCGGACTAAAGGTCCTATGGAAAAATGCATGGGGAAAATGCGTTTTGGGACCCCCCTTTTTTCTCAGCCCCCCCTTGACGAATCACCCCGAAACTTTCAGGGTAGGAGCGGAGCGTAGCGCGCCATTAGTTTTGAAAATTTCGCGAGGATTCGTCAACCGGCACCAAAGTTATTCAAAATAGAATTTTGAGATTTCCTATGGAAACACGGTCCTAACTATAACTACCTACTGGCTACCGCCAGTAGGTAATATATATATATATATATATATATATATATATATATATATATATATATATATATATATATATATATATAGCAAATTCACTGAAAAAACCATAGGTTTCAGACATGTTATAGTTAGCGGAAATTTTACTGATAAAAAACCAATGAAATTCCCCCGTTATAGTTAGTGCAGGCAACTATAACTCACGCGACCGCAATCCTCTGCTGATGCTAATACTGTATTTAGACACTTATTTGCCCATGTCTTCTTCCATAAATTTTTAGCTATACATATATTACAAATATTTTTTTTTCATAAAGACACATATGTCATCAGCAGAAGATTGCGGTCGCGTGAGTTATAGTTGCCTGCACTAACTATAACGGGGGAATTTCATTGGTTTTTTATCAGTAAAATTTCCGCTAACCATAACATGTCTGAAACCTATGGTTTTTTCAGTGAATTTGCAAGGTTTTTTAAATGCTAATTCCTAACTATAACGTGTGTGAAACCTATGGTTTTTTCAGTGAATTTGTACGGTTTTTTAAATGCTAAGTTACTTTACGCCATTCGTGGCGTGTACGCCCACTTAACGCAGTTCGTTCCTTTACATCTTACCATTCCCAGATGTCTGCCTTAGTTGGTCAAAAGGTACGGGAGACTTGCGATGTTGTCCCTCTTCACTGTTCACCTTTGTAAAACTTTATCAATCCTTTTGTGTATGCACCTATCTTACGTGATCAAGGCTTTGCAACGAGCTGAAACGCGTTGTGAGAATTAAACATCCCTGTTGACATCATTGGATTTGGAGTTTTCTGATTACTGAGAGCGCACGTTATTGGAATTGCTGTGGGAACATATACATATATATATATACATATATATATATATTGCGAACCATATCCTCTTCTGTTGAAGGAGACGCGGGGACACAGCGGGACTTTTCAGGAACCGTTTATTTCAGACACTGGCATGACGCGTTTCGGCAAAGCCTTTATCAAATGCCACGGGTGCTGCGAATTCAATGGTTTCACTCTCGTGGATTTCCTCCTCCTAAAGCAGGGTAGGTCACACCTGAGCCATATTCAATTAGAGTCCATTCAGTCAATTCAAATGGTGAAGACTGCAATTCCCAGCATGCAGTTTGTTATTTATCTGAATGAATGTCTCTCTCAGCCGGATTATCGTTTGCTTTCAAGTAAGCGGCTGATTAAAATTGGTTCAGGCGGATATATATAAAGGTTACAGGGACGTTATAGTTAGGAAAGAGAATTAGAAATTCACAAAAAAACGGAAGGTTACAGGGATGCTATAGTTATGTTTAGATTTTACAAAACCTTATAAATTCATCAGTTATAATTATCTCAAGTAACTATAACTTGTGTCCTAAATTAACTATCAAATGTTGAAGTGATATTATCAATGACGTTATAGAAGATGTCATTAGTGATGTGATATGTGGAGTAATTAGCAGTGCATGGCCACGCCCTGCTGCCAACCCCCTGCATGCAGACAACTAAGCGCTCTGCTTATCCTTTGGCCATGCGCTGTGGTGAGTTAGAACCAGTGTCTGGCCTGTGGCCAATGCCTCAAAGACAGCCAACTGGCAGGCCGCCTCCCTGGGCAGCTTTTGACCATAGGGACCCTATATTCCAGGGCCCAGCATATTTTTTAGTGGGAGAGGGGCATGGGGGCACCCCTCCATGGGCTGATTTTGGACTGATGCCTGCAAACATATTTTAGGGGAAGAAGACTCGAGACTCCCCTCTTTAGCCTGATTCCAGCCTTCCCTGGGGCCTGGCACTATATTTAATGGGGAGGAGGAGTACCGAGTCCCCATTCCTGGACCAATTTTGGCCCCAGGAACCCCAACTTCCAGGGCCCGGCACGTTGTATGTTTTGAGTGCACGTGCCCTACTCCCTGGACCAGTTTTAGCACCTGGAACCCCATCTCCTAGGCCCAGCACATTTCTTTAGGGTAGTGGGGAATGCAGTCCCCCTCCTCTGCCCAATTTTGGCCCCTGGAATGCATCTCTCGGGCCCGGCACATTTTTAAATGGGAAGGAGGCACGCAGCCCCCCTCTCTGGACTGGTTTCAGCTCCAGGAACCCCCCTTTACCCAGGGCCTGTGCCTTGGCTCACTACCCTTCTAAATATCATCCAGGGCCCGGGGAATGGCGTCCCCATGGCAGAAATCAGCCCAAGCCTGGAACAATCTCCCCTTCGCATCCAATGAAGCCCGACACTGCACCAGTTCAGAAAGGACCTCAAGACCTGGCTCTTCGAATGACCAACGGAGCTTCTTGCACCCCCGTGCCTTGAGACCCTCATGGGTGAGTAGTGCACTCTCAAACCTGTGATTGATTGATTGATTGATTGATTGATTGATTGAGGTGGACCTCGTGCTCCCATATCAATATTAATAATTCCCCTGGGACCCGATCTAAAGTTGCAGCAACATTAAGGGCAAAAATATATTTTGGCCCCCTGCAGGTTCCCTGTAGGACCCCACCACCAGGACTTGAGGGTCAGGCTATTCTTACTGTTCCTCTTGTGGTTTTTGTTTGACATTTTTCTTGGGATTCGGGCTGAGTCCTAAGTCTCAAGATGGCTCTTAACAGTTCCTGGCTGAAGTGGTGACATTCAATCAGATCTCGGCATGAGAACTGTTGGATCCGCTGACCCTCTGCATCTATAGATATGATTAAATCTTTTTTTTTATTATTTAAAAACTACTGAACAGATTTACACCAAATTACAAAAAAAGATTTTTCTGGTTCAAGATCTAGCTTTCTGCCAAATTTTGTGTCATTATTTTCAGTGGTTCAGGTTATAGTTGTGTCTAAAAAACCTATGGGAAATTGCATGGGTACAATGTGTTTTTGGACCCTCCTTTTGTCTGACCCCGAAATGACAACCCTCACAACTTCATCCTCACGCACACCACCAATAAAACCATTGCTGAGTACCTGGAGGTCAGGGTCTAGATCATAGGGAATGAGGTGCACACTAGCCTTTTCATTAGGCCCATCACTGGTAACCGACTTCTCCACGCCCTCATTGGCCACCTGGACACTTTCAATTGTAGTATCCTGTGTGGGAAGCTACTGAGGGCAAGGAGAAACTAGAACACGGATGATTCATAAAAAAAGGAGGTGCCAGTAGTTATAAGCAGATCGAGAGAACGCGGTTACCCCCAGTGGGTCCTCAACAGAGAGATTAGCAGAATGAAAAATATTGGTAGAGAACATACCCTTTTTGACAAATACTGGAACATCGATCCATGTACATTCTCCGATTTGAGAGTTATGATGAATTATAACAGCAGTTCTAAAAGCATACATCATATGCACACGCATACACAAAAATTGATCCCACCATAGGCCACACCATGTGTGAAAGACCTAAGATCACCTACAGGAAGTGACATTGTCTGAGGGATATGTTAGTTTACAGTGACACCTCTCTTATGTACAAGACCCAGGAACCCACCCTACAGGGCTTTTGCCATGTGGCAACTGTAAATCATGCATTAATAGAAGAGCAAGAGGGACTACTATCTTCCCAACGAAGAAAGGAACTGTTAAATCACTCAATTCCTCACTTGTAGTTCCCAGTACATGATATATGCGCTAGAATACCCATATAACCTAAGGTGTGTAGGCCACACCACACAGATGGTCAAGAAATGTGTCCTTGAAATTCTCAGAGCCATCAAGAATTGCGACCCACATTATCCTGCGACCAGGCATTTCCAAGACGAACAAACAAATCTTTTTTGCCATTTAGCAAATTCCACACAACTCAGGCGTGAAAGGACTCTCAGACTCAGAAAAATGTAATCCATGTATATACTGGGACTGGACGCCAAGAGCCTGGGGGCTCTTAACTTGGATGAAGAACTGAGTGTGCATTTGTATGATTATTGACCCCACTGATGTGTAACCACCCCTTGACATCATGCTGACCTTGTATGTGAATCTTTTGCTATACTGTTGTTTTTCAACATTTTAATATACTTTATATTGTGTTTTATTTCATCAGGAAAGGAAGGGGTTCTCAAGCTGAAAACAAGTCAGCTGGATGGGCTCCTCTAATCTTTTCATCATCTTCACTGTTTGGGGTGTTACTACATATCACAGATAAGATTGTTTTGACTTTTCCTCTTACTTTTAATGTAAATGCATTGCTTCCTTGTGATTGTATAGTACATCATGGTCTGGCATTTTCAGGTGCTGCACCAGACAGCCTGTAGCCTCTCACTCCATTTGGAGTGATTTGGCTTCATTCTGGTTACCCTTAGATTGAGGTGACCCTTTATGAAAAGTGGATGCATGTCTGTAATTGCCCACTTGGACAAGAATGTTTGGGATCTCAATGTCCTTTGACCATACCAACATGACCATCAGTCCCTTACTGTCCTGGGGTACTTGTCCCCTCTCCCTTTGTAGGTATATAGCCAAGAGGCCTCCATTTATTTACTATAAATATATACTATTTTTTCACTTACACCAGGTAACGTTGCACCCTCCATTACTTTGATAATATAATGATACATTCTTTCTTACTCGTAAGAAAATTACAAAGAATCTGAGAAAATGCAGGAGAGGCACCTTTCAGATCTGAGGCAAGGCCTAGGCAAATAGGTACTTGTTTGTAAAACAAAATGTATATATTTTATTTCGTTGAATGAGCCGAAAGTTTTTCTTAGGAGCTGCAGAAGGCTCGGGTTGCCCAAATGCCAGGGGTTGCCAAATACCAATGTTTAGTACTCGTGTCACCACATGCTTCTTTCTTCTACCACCTTGCACCTCCTGTCTCTTCATCACACTCTTAGAGGTTCTTTTACCGCTGCGTTCACATGTTCCCACTGCTTTCTATCTTTCTCTTTCTCCTTCTTTCTCCCATTTTTGCTTTTCTTTCTCTAACTGTGCATCAGAGTCTGATGATGATAAATAAGTCTCTAAAATTAAGTGCTGGTGCCCACCAGCTGCAACCACCGCACAAATTAACCACAGCTACTGAGCCACTGATCAAGCGCTTGAGTCCGATATACATTTGAAAGTGGTATGTAGAGTACATTTGTTGTCCATGGGACTAGTCTTTGAAAAAGGCTGCAGGCTGCGCTGGTGCCAAGGCATGCACATGGATACCTTTCCTATAGCTACCTTCTAGAATGCATGTTACATACAAATCGGGTATAAATGCTTTGAAAGCAGTACGCTTCTTGTTTATTTATCCCCCTCCCGCAGCTTATTTTTCATCCCTGCATTCTCATTTGTCACTGTTTCTCTTTCCTTCTTTTCCCCTTTCTGTCTTATTCTCTCTCTAAGGCCCGGTAAATAAAAATGAGTGTGAGGGACCGTCACCTGCACCCACCCACTGACTTAAATGGAGCACTGCGTTCATATTCCCCTGGTGTTACCCTCTAGTACGAACATCTAATCCTGTTCAGGATTTGAATAATTTAGTAATGCAAGGCTCAAAGCTGCCAAGCCTAAAACATGAACTAATGGCACTCACCAACGACAAACCTAGTTTAGCTAACTCAGTATTAACTTAGAGGCGTGTCCGGAAACTTCCTAAAACTGAATTGATGATTACCAAAAAGAGATTCTCTCCTGCATATGTGTGGATTGGTTTACTTTTCTTGTTTCTGCTTGATGAGCACTCTGAAGTGGCTCTAATTCAACATGCAGTGTTTCCCGAAACATGACATCACATTATCATCCCACTGTCCCATGTTTAGCTCCTCAACAGACAGAACATGGCTCTTCAAATGCTGTTTGCCTTCCCTTTCTACCTCTGCACTCAGTGCCGCCCAGGCCACGAGTAGCAAGGGGCGCCAAAGCGCAGGCCTTGCGTAGCAACTGCTACAATTGGGTACTCCATTTTGATATCCATGGTTGCAGCAAACTAATATTTTCTCTTTCCTGCGTGACCTTCTGAGGGTTGTTTTCTGTTTCATTTGTGCAAACAATGCACCATTCAGCACTCCTTGATTCCTCTGCATTCACACACTTTCCTTCTCTTGTATAATGCCATTCTCCATTGTGTCTTTGCAGATCCAGTAGTTCCCATAGTGGCTAACTATGTCAATCTTTAATCCTATGGTATTTTAACTTTCAGTTTGATGAGATGGCATTTCCCTATTGATGAAAGTGTATGGAGAAGTTTACTTCTATAAATCTAACTGAATATTTTTCTATGTGCTGTCACAGAGAAATGTTGCTCTCAAGAGCTTACAGTGTCACCATATTTGAATGCTTTCTTTTCCTTTCCTTTGGTCTTCTCACTCTGTTATGTGTATTTGTGTGGCACACTATCACCTACGAGGGTATTTCGGTGCTGAGCAGGTGTGTGTGCCTAGCCCTCTCAATGGCAGTTTGGTTAATAGAAAACCCAGGTCTTCAGCTCCATGTAGAAGAGAAGAGAGGAGAGGATTTGATGTTGAGTAGGAGGCTATTCCATTCTTCAGAAAGGACCGGTCCTCCTGATCTTGTTCTGTGTATGTGTGGGATACATAGAAGTAGGTATCCTGCAGAGTGGAGGTATCTGAGTGGTTGATGGAAGGAGATGAGACTGTCCAGGTAGCTGAGTCCTAAGTTGTGTAGTACCTTGAATGTGTGTGTAAGGAGTTTGAAATTAGTGTATTTATATATCAGGAGCCAGTGGAGCACCCTTAGGTGTAGTGTGATGGGTGTTCCGTGTGGGAGGTTTAGGATAAGTCTTGCTGCCAATTTTTGGATGGCTTCTAGTCTTCTAGTGAAATGCTTGTGATCCCGGCATAGAAGGGGTTCTCATAGTTCAGCTTTCTGTGTGACAGTTTTTTCTAGTGTTGCGTGGTAGCCATTTGAAGAGCTTCCTTAGCATCTTCAGGGTCTGGAAGCAGGATGTAGTGACTGTTGATTTTTGCGCTCACGTCGTTAGCTGTTGATGATTATCCTCCATTCCCTGGCATGGGTGCTGTGTGTGTGGGTCTGAATTCGGCTGGCCAGCAGTTGGAGACATCAAGGTGAGATGTTTTTGCCAAAGATTACTACTTCTGTCTTGTCAGTGTTAAGCGTGAAACAGTTGGCTTTCATCCAGTTAGCGACTATTGTCATACAAGCGGTGAACTTATTGCTTGTGTAGAGATGCTTGTCTGAGAAGCAGAGTATGAGTGGTGTGTCTTTGGCATAGGAAAGAATGTTGATTTTGCGTGTGCAGATGACGTTGGTGAGAACGATCTAGAATGCTTTGAAGAAGGTGAGGCTGGGCGATGAACCTTGAGGCACTCAACAGGTGAATTTGTGGGCGTCCATGAAGTAAGGTGCCAGGTTTACAGTATGTGTTCTATCTGTTAGGAACAGATCCAGCGGAGAGCAGCTCTCTGGATGCAAATTTCATGCAGGCACCTAATGAGGATGGGGTGTGAGACTGTGTCAATTACTGCAGAAAGCTCCGCCATGTCTCCTCTGTCAAGGGCCATGCGAATGTTGTCTGTCGTGGTGAAGACTGCTGTTTCTGTACAGTGACTGGGCCCGAATCTGGACTCAATACTGTCCTTTTCTCTGGCTACCCTTTATAAAATTCAAAAGCATATTGTGACCAAAAATATAATTCATAGATTGAAAGATCTCTACTTACCTTCAGCGGACACCATTGCAGCTTAATTGGATATTAGTATGTCCCTGTTAACAGTTGAAACATGCCAATGGACAGAATGGGCCTGGTGCACCCCCACTGCGTGGGTCTAAGTGCGAGTTAAGAAATGCCCCCTGTCCCTGCCATCTGATAGCAGGGGGTATTTCCTTGTTTGTACTAAGACTCATGCACCCTTGATATGCTACTGAGAAGCCTGGTTCCCAACACAGCTATTTGTCAAATTTGGACTCTAATGATCTAGTGTAGGAGAGTAGGATCTGCACTTATGTTGCCCCCACTTTTTTTATGATGTATACACTGGTTTCTGGCTATAGTCTGGCTGGGTCCCTGCTAATCAGGGCCCCAGTCTCTCAGTTCTCTCTAAACGACTTGGTGTGCATATTAGATGCACTAGTGATTGGATACTGTGGTACCTTATGAGCCCCTAGTATATGGTACCTTAGGTACCTGGGGCATTGGTACTTCACAGGCCTACCGGGGGCTGAAGCATGTATTATGCCACCCCTGGGAAGCAGACTCAATCTAACACCACAGGCCTGCTACAACAGCCTGTGTGAGGTAGTGTTAGCACTCCTCACTGAGGTATAGGTTCCTATATCTCACCATACACACACATATAAACCTATCAGCCACCCCTATGGCAGGCTCTATCAATCCTGAGGGCAGGGTGCTTGGTTTACTATGTGAGGGGGAGCCTCTGCATGAGCAGAACCCCTCCACAGCTGGCAGAGTCTATTCTCTGTGGCTGTTTGTGAATGCGGTTAAACCATATACTCTTAAGTGCATTTTAACCCAACGGTAAATGCTAACTTGGAAATGGAATGACTGCATCAAAACATGTTGTGTTTGGTGTCAAACAACTTGGAATCATACCCCCACACCAGTAACTGGTGTGGAAGTATGAATCCACCCTTCTAGAGGGGACGACATGTACCAACTGTACTAAAACGATAGAAATCTGAAAGAGCCCTGGCATCACAAAATGGATTCCACCAGCACAGACACTGGGCTGCCCTCCTGCTGCTGACTGAAACTCGCAGTGGAGGAAGCCCAACAATAGGCATCCTGTCACAGGGAGGTGTCACCACCTTCCAGACAGGATTTAGTGTATTGGAGCTGGGTGGGTGCACTTCTAGAGTGCTTTGAAGTCCTGCACTGGGGGAGCAGTAGGCTCCTCTGTGCATATGCCAGCTCAAACCGGTTCAGGGGCTACCTGTCCCTGCTCTGGCACGAAACTGGACCAAGGGAAGTGGGTGTAACCACCCCCTACCCTGACCGTCCCAGAGGAGTGGTCATAGAGCTAGTCTCTCCCCTAGCTTCAGTATAAGATAGCAAGCATTGGCATTGCAAAGCAGATAACCCTGGACGACGCTCTACAATGAAGAATCCTGGCCCTTCGACGTTCCACTACCTTTGGAAGACAGAAGAATCTCCCTTTGAGTCAAGGAGTGACTCCCCTGCTTGGCAGGCACCAAAAACCTTAATCAACGGTTGCAAACTTTCCCGCTCCCGCCGGAGTTCGAAGTCCATGCTGCCATAGAAGTAGATTTTCTGACTTCTCGATGGTCATTGTGAGTCCCCAGCAAAGCTGTGGCGAGTGGACCCCACGAGGGACGAGGGACGAGGAACAGCAATACCCGGGGACCGTGCACTATTGTCGAGTGCAATCCTTTAACGACGTTCAACGAGTGACCGTGGGCTCCTGTGAAGCATTTCCTGAAGATGCGTCTTTGCGATCACTTGCCTGTTGGCTAGTGGGTCCCCCAAAGACTTTCTTATCAACTAAAAGGACTTTCCTGGTTGCTCCAGGCCTGCCCTCACTCACCCTTGCTGGGTGAGTTCCTCAGACCTTGCTGGTCTGCACCATCGACTTTCTTCAGTCTACACAAGACTTGCAGTTGCCTGGGCTTGTTGGCTCCAATCTGGTTGCCAACACCGCAGTCAGCTGCACACGTTGTGGGATACTCTGAATCCAGCTGCTGGTCATCGTCTACCCTTCCTGGACCTCGTGAGCGAAGAGTCAAAACACCATCGATGACCTGAAATCACCCGACATCTGTGGTCATCCATCTTCCTGGCCACTGGTCACTGGCAAGTGACTTTGAACACTGTCCCTTCAATTTTCAGGTCTTCTACATCTTGAATCCACCCTTGGATTCCACCGGACACTTCTTCAGTCGACGCAAGCAGCAAGTCTTCTTTGGTCTCCAAAGAAAACAGCGACGCGACCCGACACCAAAAGACACCTATGCACCCAGCTTCCCTGGGTGAGGTAACTCGTGCACTCCGGTGCCCTAGTGTGTGTTGGCCCTCGAAATACTTACATTGTAAGTGGCTTGCTTGCAGACTTCCTCGAAGTACCCTTAAACTTTAAAAATCAAACCGCAAATTGCTCCATTGTAATCAATAGGGAACCCGCGGCTGTGTTCACACACTGCACGCGTCTCCCGTGGGCCTGTTACTTACCTGCTAACACTGCAGTAGTGAAGCCCCAGCGATTCCCCAGGCCTAGGCCTTGTCATTTTGCAAGTCGACACTCTTATACCATTTTTTTAGTATATGGTCTGGTACGCCCCTAGGGCTCCAGCCATAATTGTGCTTAACTTATTGAGAAACGTTGAATTTTGAAAGTGTATCTGGCTTCTAATCTCATAAAGAGATTAGTAGAGTGTGTCTAGTAATAAATACATATATATTTGATATATATACCTGTGTGGTGTCCTTTCATTTGGTAATTCAAGAGAATATAAGGTAAAACAAGCTGCTTTACATTCCTCAGAGACTTAGCCTGAAGGCTGCTCTCCACAGCTACCACTAGGATAGCTTTCTTTAAAAGGTTGTCTTAAACCTATCTACCATAAGAGTCGAATTGGACTGGTGCAAGGGGGCCACTATAACTAGTGACCAGCATATGCCAGGCCAACTTCTCACATTGGTGGCAGCGGTGGGATTCCAGCTTGCCATTGTTTTACCAGAAAATCTCTATTTGAATTACTAACTGAAAACCACTAAAGGTAATCAAGGTACATATAAAGTCAAGCTTAGTATCAATAAGTTCTACTGAACTTAGAGCTGTTTGTGAAGGGATAGCACACCCTTGCTACAGCTCAAGCTAGGTTCAGTAGGCAACAAACTAGTGTAGGTAGTACAACCCTGCACAACACTAGAATGTCCTTAAAAGGTGGAGCCAGTGGGTCCACCCAGCCTCAGTACAAGGACATGGCCTACACTGACTTGAAGGCCATGTGTGTTGAAAGACACCTGAAGCTAGGACGGAGACCCTCAGCCCTACACCTGATAGATCTGTTAATAGCAGATGACCTTAGGTCAGCTCTAGGAGCTGACACGTCTGAACCAGGGGATGGGTCAATTACCGTGTCTGGGTCTGATGATGAAAATAAGGATGACCAGGACTCTGTGATTGAAGGGCCAGATCCACAAGGATCTGAACAGGACATAGGAATTCTCCCTAAGAGAGCTGACAGAGTGGAAGAAAGGCCTAGGTCCCCTTCAAGGGAATCTGACCCTTCATACCACTCTGGAAGAGAATCTGTCCATCAGAGGAACTCATACTTTCCCAGAGGGACCTCCTCTGAAAGAAGGTACAAGATGCTCCAGTATGAGGAAGCTAGGCTTGCCCTCAGAACCAAGCAATTGGCCTTAGCTAGAGAAGCCTTTGAGCTCCAGAGAGCTTCTAAGAAAGTGGGGTTAGATACCCCTGGTGGCAGCAACAGTGTCCCTAGAGGTAGAGATTACATTCCAGACCATAGGAACTTGTCCAAGGTTGTTCCTCCCTACCAGAGAGGGGATGATATCCACAAATGGATAACTGTTATGGAAAGGGCCTGTAAAGTTCAGCAGGTCCCCCAGAAACAGTGGGCAGCAATCTTGTGGCTCTCCTTTTCTGATAAAGGTAGAGACAAGCTCCTCACTGTTAGAGAAGAGGATGCTAATGACTATGAAGCCCTGAAGAGTGCATTAATAGATGGGTTTGGCTTAACCACTGAACAGTACAGGTTGAAGTTCAGAGATACCCAGAATGCACAGACTCAGGATTGGACTGACTTTGTTGATTGTGCAACCAAGGCTCTAGAAGGTTGGCTGGTTGGTTACTGATTTTAAGGGATTATATAATCTTATCATGAGAGAACAGATCCTTAATAATTGCCAAAACCAGTTGTTGCATCAGTATCTGGTGGACTCTGATCTGACCTCTCCCCAAGAATTGGGAAAGAAGGCAGACAAATGGGTCAGAACCAGGGTAAGGCAGAAAACCCAGAACCAAGGGGGTGACACCAAGAAGCAAGACCCTAAAGGCTCATATAAAGGTGGGGATGAGGCAAAAGACCACAAGTCTTCACAAGGGCCCCAAAAATCTGCATCTGGTGGGGATTCACAGTCTACAAAGGTAAAAGGCCAAAAGAAGCCCTGGTGCAAATTCTGTTAACAAAAAGGGCACTGGACTTCTGATTGTTCCAAGTCCAAAGACCAAACCACCACCACTCCAGCCCCTAAGGCAACTGTTCCCCCTAGTGCAGTCATTGGTGGAGGTGGTAACCAGAATAAGGATGTAGTAGGGTTGACCCTGGGTTCTGATGTGGACTCTAGCCTAGTCAGAGTACCAACACAGGCATTGCTAGTTTGTGAGGGAGATCTTGATATGTTCTTCCTAGTGAGCCCCAGTAATTTGGGCAAGTACAAACAGCAGCCTATAATAAATGGCAACCAGGCTTTGGCAGTCAGGGACACAGGTGCTAGTGTCACCATGGTGGCAGAGGATCTAGTGGACCCTGCACTGATCATCCTGGGTGAAATGTACCAGGTTACCAATGCAAGCAATGTCAGGACCAACCATAGTCTGGCAGTTGTGAATTTCTCCTGGGGAGGGGTAACTGGCCTCAAAAAGGTAGTAGTAAGTGCAGACCTCCCTGTCGAATGTTTGTTGGGCAATGATCTGGAGACTTCAGCCTGGTCTGAAGTGGAATTATGGACTCATGCTGAGATGTTAGGCATACCTGCAGAGGTGTTTGCTATGACCAGGTCACAGGCCAAAATGCATAAAGCTGAACCAGCTCTGGATCCTGAAACTATGGACCAGATGCTACCCAAGAGGAGGAGCAGTAGGGTTAAGGCTGTGCCTTCCCCTCTGTCTCAGATCTCAGATTCCCCTCCTGAGGGAGAAGAAGCAGAGCCTGAAGAAGGAACTGCCCCAGAGGAACTTGAGCCTGGTCAGGTTGAGTTCTTGGGGGCAGGGGGACCTTCCAGGGAAGATCTGAGTAAGGAGCAACAATGCTGCCCCTCTCTTGAACCCCTCAGACAGCAAGCTGCTGCTGAGGCTGCTGGGAGTACTAGTGGGTCCCATAAAGTTTATTGGGATGAGGGACTCCTATCTTCTGAGGCTAGAGATCCTACCCCTGGAGCCACCATGAGGTTGGTAATACCTCCGAAGTTTAGGGGTTCTTCTTGACCCTAGCACATGACATCCCATTGGCAGGACACTTGGGCCAAAACAAGACCTGGGACAGGCTTGTTCCACATTTCAGTGGCCACACATGTCTGAGGACACCAAGGAGTTGTGTTGCTCCTGTGTCTCTTGCCAAGCCAGTGGCAAGTCAGGTGGCACAACAAAGGCCCCCCTGATATCACTACCTGTGGTGGGGGTTCCCTTTGAAAGGGTAGGGATTTACATTGTTGGTCCCTTTGACCCTCCAACTGCATCTGGGCACAGATTTATACTGGTGGTAGTGGATCATGCTACCAGGTACCCAGAAGCTATACCCCTAATGACTACCACAGCCCCTGTGGTAGCAGGAGCCCTCATTGGAGTCTTCAACAGAGTGGATGTCCATAAGGAGGTCACATCTGACAGAGAAACAAACTTTATGTCAGGATATTTAAAACCAATGTGGAAGGAGTGTGGTGTCAACTATGATTTCATTACTCCCTATCACCCACAATGCAATGGGTTAGTTGAGAGATTCAACAAAACCCTAAAGGGAATGATTAAACGCCTCCCAGAAAAGCTTAGGCGAAAATGGGACCTTTTACTTCCCTGCCTTCTGTTTGCATACAGGGTGGTTCCACAGAAGGGGGTTGGCTACAGCCCTTTTGAACTTCTGTTTGGGAACCCTGTCAGAGGACCCTTATGTCTGGTGAAGGAGGGATGGGAGTTACCTCTCAAACCTCCCAAACAGGATGTGATGGACTATGTAATTGGTCTCCGCTCCCGGATGGCAGAGTACATGAAGAAGGCAACTAAAAACCTTGAGGCTAGCCAAGAATTACAAAAAGCTTGGCATGACCAAAAGGCTGTCCTGACTGTTTATCAGCCAGGCCAGAAAGTGTGGGTGTTGGAGCCTGTGGCCCCAGCAGCTCTCCAGGACAAATGGAGTGGCCCCCATATAATTGTTGAGAAAAAGGGAGAAGTCACCTACTTGGTGGATCTTGGAACTCCCAGGAGCCCCCTTAGGGTGCTCCATGTCAACAGACTTAAGTCATATGTGGACAGGGCTAACATGGGCTTGCTCATGGCAACTGATGAGGACCAGGAGGAGGAAAGTGACCCTCTCCCTGACCTGCTCTCTCGGAACCCTGATGATGGGTCAGTTGATGGTGTTGCTTTGGCAAGCAGCCTCACTGATCATCAGCAAACTGAATGCAGACAAGTTCTGCAACAGTTTAGACATATGTTTAGCCTGACCCCAAGTCAGACTTCCTGGTGCACCCATGAGGTGGATACTGGAGACAGTCTGCCTGTAAAGAGTAAAATCTACAGGCAACCTGACCATGTCAGGGATTGTATCAGGACTGAAGTCCAGAAAATGTTGGAACTAGGTGTTATTGAGCCTTCAGATAGCCCTTGGGCTAGCCCAGTAGTCCTTGTACCTAAACCTCATACCCAGGGTGGTAAGAAAGAAATGAGGTTTTGTGTTGAATGCAGAAGCCTCAATGCAGTCACCAGGACTGATGCCTACCCAATTCCAAGGGCAGATGAATTAATAGACACTTTGGCCTCAGCCAAGTATCTCAGTACATTTGACCTTACAGCTGGCTATTGGCAAATCAAGTTAGCTGATGATGCCAAGGCCAAAACAGCATTTTCAACCCCTGGTGGGCACTATCACTTTGTGGTAATGCCCTTTGGTTTGAAAAATGCACCTGCCACTTTTCAGAGGTTGGTGAATAAAGTTCTG
Organism: Triturus cristatus; assembly: GCF_964204655.1. Classification (NCBI taxonomy): domain Eukaryota; kingdom Metazoa; phylum Chordata; class Amphibia; order Caudata; family Salamandridae; genus Triturus; species Triturus cristatus. Next base: position 695,132,178 of record NC_140588.1, read on the forward strand.
ACTGGTATGGAAACGTATTGCTCAGCTTATCTGGATGATATTGCTGTCTTTAGTTCCACCTGGCAGGATCGCCTGGTCCACCTCAGAAATGTTTTGGAGGCCCTGCAAAACGCAGGCCTCACTATCAAGGCCACCAAGTACCAGATAGGGCAGAGTCAGGTTGTGTACCTGGGCCACCTTGTAGGTGGAGGCCAGGTTCAACCATTGCAGAGCAAAATCCAGACCATAATGGAATGGGTAGCTCCAACAACCCAGACACAGATTAGAGCCTTTTTAGCCCTGACTGGGTACTATAGGAGGTTTGTTAAGGGATGTGGATCTATAGTGACCCCCTTAAATGATCTAACCTCTAAGAAAATGTCAAAAAAGGTTCAGTGGACAGCTAGCTGTCAAAAGGCATTTGATGACCTCAAGCAGGCAATGTGCACTGCCCCCATCTTGCAGAGTCCAGATTACAAAAATAAGTTAATTGTTCAAACAGATGCTTCAGAGCTGGGTGTGGGAGCTGTACTGTCTCAACTTAATGATGAAGGTCAAGACCAGCCAGTAGCTTTCATAAGCAGAAGGCTGACCCCTAGAGAGAAACGTTGGTCAGCTATAGAGAGGGAGGCCTTTGCTGTCGTATGGGCCCTGAAGAACCTGAGGCCATACTTGTTTGGCACTCACTTCATAGTTCAGACTGACCACAAGCCCCTCCTATGGCTCAAACAGATGAAAGGTGAAAATCCTAAATTTCTCAGGTGGTCCATATCCCTACAGGGGATGGACTATACAGTGGAACATAGACCTGGGACCCAACATGCCAATGCAGATGGACTCTCAAGGTATTTCCACTTAGAACATGAAGACTCAACTGGTCAAGGTTAGTTTAATGTCCCTGCGTTTGTGGGGGGGGGAGGGTTGTGTAGGAGAGTAGGATCTGCACTTATGTTGCCCCCACTTTTTTTCTGATGTATAAACTGGTTTCTGGCTATAGTCTGGCTGGCTCCCTGCTAATCAGGGCCCCAGTCTATCTGTTCTCTCTAAACGACTTGGTGTGCATATTAGATGCACTAGTGATTGGATACTGTGGTACCTTATGAGCCCCTAGTATATGGTACCTTAGGTACCTAGGGCATTGGTACTTCACAGGCCTACCAGGGGCTGAAGCATGTCATGTCAATTTCTGGATCCTTTCAACCCCTGCAAATAACCGACTACTGAAAGCAGTGGTTAAAACCTTAGTCCTCGGGTTAGCTATCAGTCGCAGTCTGTCCCACATTTTCAAGCAGATGCAGGCAGAACCGATGAAGACATCCTCCTCTTTGATCATTTACCCTGTCCTTGGTGGCATGGCTGTGTGAGGGGGTGAACCTAGATCAGCAGCTGCTGGGGTCTGAGTAGTCACTGTATCATGGCCTCACTTTCCCTGCTAAGGCAGAGGGGAATCGCCCCACTGCTTTTGAACAGTGCAAAAATAAAAATAAAATGATAATAACAAAAATGATTATCCTTTTATTTTTCCTCGCTTACTTTCTGCTGCTGAGCTGAGGGTGGGGCTGTCCATTCCGACATGTGGCAAAACAGCTGCAGGGAGGAGGAGGAGTGGTGGCACTGCTTTAAGTGCGCATGATGGTTTGGCCAGCCGTTTAGGGCTGGCCAAACCGTCATGTGCACTTAATCTCTCCACTTGAGCTGTGCTTTACAGCCAGGTGGAAAACAAGCATAGGGTCGTAGACGTAGCCCCTAAGTGAGCGCCTAACTATGGCTCTCAAACCAATCACGGCGCTGCTCTCATGCTGGCTAATACCAGCTTGAGAGCAGCATCTGGATTGGCGTTAGGAACCCTGTGGCATGCTAGGAGTCGAGTAACAGAGGCCTTAAGAGCACTGACGCTGCAGAATGCAGGTAAGCGTTATTTTTTTTAATTATTTTCCCCCGAGCTGCCCTCTTCCGAACTGCCCACCCCACGCTGCTCCACCACTTTAATACCACTGCACCCACCACTGTACCCCAGGATGATACTGTTGTGTGCTGTGCCCTGGTATGTGAAAGATTTTCAGTGCTCCTCAATCACTAGATATTAGGATGTATTTGACTGTGGAAAGTGTAAAACATGACTGGAACTATTCACGGCTATTCCAGGCATAAGGGATGGAAAATGAGGAGCCTTCCAGAAGATTGACATCTATGCAAGTTTCATGTCACTTGTACCCTGAGGCAAATGTAATGCTTTGAATTGAGATAATGACTTCTTTACCCTAATAATTTTTGCTACTCGAGATCTCAATGTCTATCATATAGTTGGCATGGGACACCTTCCCAGCTTCGCAGCTCAACTTGACATCACATGGCGGGGGAGTGATGAGACCCGTGCCCCAGCCCCATTTGCCCTGCCTCTACCACCTTATGCCCCACTATCAAATCTGTTAAATGTGAAGCTGTGCTTGAATCCAACACAGAAAAAAAATGACACCACATCTTACCACACCCATTTTTCTGCCCAACTCCCTTTCACCACCACGCAGTGATTGTTTCAGGCAATACACAATTCTTCATGTTTACTTAAAAGGATTACTTTGCACATATGTGTGTATATATCTGTATCTATATATACACACATGTAGGTATATAAGCACACAGGCATATTTAAGCATTTTAAGTAAACGTATATATTTATCTACTCATACACAGATACACATGCGCACGTATGTACACACTCTTCACAGTTGCCCATTGCAGATGACCCCACCCGTGGTTCATTGTTTGCCCCCCTGTTCCCCCACACAAGCACACCTTAAAACACTTCTAGAGACACTGCTGTAGCAGTTCTAGAGATGATTAGTTGCACGAAGGAGGTGCCTAATTAAAAAACAAAATATATTTCTGTGGAGGAACACTTACTGAGCGTATTCCATATTTATGTTAACTGGCCCTGCTTTTTAAAGATGAAATACGAAGCATGTAAAGACATAACCCTCCCGTGTTAAATGTGTTTCCTGCAGAACACACAGGGAGCGCCCCTTCTGTATTTTTTCCAGTAAGTTTTCTGTATTTCCTGCAACACTACATGTCTTTATAAAAGCCACCATTGTAAGAGTGTAATTAAATAGCATTGGTTTTGGTTGCGTTGCCCTAAAGGCTGCAGTATTATGAGCCAAACCCCGTAAATATATAATTATCAATTTAAAGTTGTATTTAAACCTGTTCCTGTAATACATGAGTGCAAGTGGGCACTAACGCTTATAAAGCTGACTTCCATGGCAGCGTGAGTATAAATAGTTGTGATCCCAAATGTACAAGAGCCAACATTTGATTAAGCTTGTTGTGTGTTCACCCACCCTCTGGTTTGCGGCCCCTCTGCACACTCAATGCCAGCAAATCATTCTCGCTGGCTGCCTCACAACCTTTATGTTTGAGAACCGGCAGCGTTCCAGAGTGAGAAGAATGACTTCTGCTCCCAGCATGATAAACGCATTAGAGGAGACACTGCCCTCCCAAAGCTACTGTATGGACAGCGGAGGCCAAAGGCGAACATGTTCTTTCAAAGGCTGCGGCTGGCCTACTGAGTTAGCTGAGTTCACAATTGCTATCGAGGGTATTATAAAAAGTGTGCCGTTGGTAAAAACCATCACATCTCTGACATGCCACCATATGCAGGTCTATTGCAATTTTCAAGCCAAGGGCACTTCAAAATGGGTTATCTCTCAGCGACGCTTACTCAAAATGACTCACTTTGGTGGTATGAGATGATTTGGGAGATTAAGGGGGGAGGGGGGGCAAGCCGACACCAGACCACTTATTGTGTGTGAAAAAGGCCGCTTTATTGAAACAGGTGCATATCACAATTTTAACTCCTTGGCCACTGCCTTACAAAACTAACGCCTCGCTATACAATAACTTCCTGACCCCTTGGTCTTTCCCCCCACCCCTACGATCCCCACATCAGTTCCCCCATCCCCCAAAATACAACATAACATTCCATAACCAACATATAACCCAATCCTACACCATGTAGCCTTTCCAACTCCCAAACTCCCATGACCGTAACCCCTACCTGCCTTCTGTGCAACTGTAACTATCCAACCTCTAATCTAAACTTATCCAAACTGGTTACCCTTTCCCTGTTCCTGGACCCAAACTACCATACCTATAACAACAAACTCTAGCCAATCCTGGCCAACTGTCAACCACCCCGCCACCCAGAAAAAAGGGGGAAGTGTAGGCGGATACGCCCCTTCCTCCTTTTTTCTGCCCCCCCCCCCAAAACCCTGCGGAACTGCCTGCAACACTTAACGCCTGTAAACCCCTAGCAACCGCGCTAGGACCTCCCGCAACTCCAACAGATAAAGGTCCATCCCCATCCGGGACAAGTGTACCCCATCATCCCGAAAGAGCTCCCGCGCATCATACCGGAGGTCCTTATGAGCCACCCGTCCTACCCCCACCTGACGACAAAACCGCACCATCTCCGTGTTTAGCTTCCTCCTCGCTTTATCCACTGCCCCAGGGTTTACAGCCCACCTCCAACTCCTCCGTGGAACAAATTCTGTCCAGACAATGGAACACCCTGCCCATCTCTCCTTGATCAAGACTAAGTCGTTTTTCATAGCCCGCATCAGCGCCAAACCTGTCTCCCTGACCATGTCATTCTCCCCCAAATGTAAAACCAACACATCCGGGCACCGCCCACCCCTCAAAATCCCGTTCAATACTGGTACCAATTCCTTCCAGCGCATGCCACCCCTACCCCGCCATGCCACCGAGAATAAATCTTTATTGAACCCCAGGATGTCCCCAAAGTAACTCTCCCGGGCCTGGACCTGCGCCCATCTCACAAACGAGTGCCCCACAATCCAAATGGACATCTACATGGCGAGGGGTCCCATAACCGAACCTGAAAAGAAAAACAAGAATGAAAACCAGGAAAACACCAACTAAAAACTCTTCTTCTTTTTTTTTTTTTTTTTTACTTTACAGCATCCCACCCCATCTCGCTGCGCACATACCGCTGATAACAATTCGATGACCACCTACCCAACTTCATGATGTCCCCACTCTCCCAACCCCTCGCATGTGCCTCTGATGCCGTCCCAATTCGGAAGGAATGCGTGCCAAAACCCTCCTCCTCTACCCCCAGTCTCCGCAGCGCTTTACGCAGCACTGCCAGCAGTTGTGAAACCTTAACGCCCCGCCCCTGCCGATGTGAAAAGACCAAGTCCCCCAGCCCCCCCGAGCATGCTTTCCAACGCAAACCCCACCGAAAAGGACAAACCGATGGCGAGCTCCCCTTCTTCAAAGCAACCCACTTCCCCCGGCTCTTTTGGTCCGTTTTAGCCTTTCTGAGCCAAATACTAACCACCTCCGCCCCAAAAGAGACCTCGCCCCAGGCCAGACCCTGATTCCATTTAGACCCCAACAATTCCGACACCCGAAAGGCCCTGAAAAACTTCCAAGACATGAGTGTGGAAAAAAGTATGGCCTCCCCGTCATCCAGACAAACCCCGGGCAGAACCCCCATCACCCCCTCCAAGAGCTCCCAGGACAGTGGTTTCCTCACCCGAGCCGTGCTCCCACATTCCCGCGCCCACCCTTCCAGAATCCGTGCCCCCAGTTCCCAGGCGGAGGGGGCATAGCCCCACAACAACTTCCCGACAAAAGCGACCCCCGCTAACTTGCCCCCAATTGTCACCTTCGTCAGGCCTCTTTCCACCAAGTCCAATATAAACTGCACAACATCCTCCTGTCTGGCCGCCCCGGAAGCCCGCCACCTCGCCCCCGAACGGACAAACTCCTCCCACGCCGCCAGGTATGCCAACCGTGTAGACTGTGCTAATGAGCCTAAAACCAATTGTAGCATCCTGTGTTGCCTACTTCCCATAGTTGGTTTGGCATTCTGTCCGGATTCACGTCCGCGTCCTTGGCGAGCCCACGGAATCTCCCCCACTGCGAACGAGACAAAGCATCTGCAATGTCATTGTCCACACCTGGCACATGCACCGCGCAAAACGCAATATGACCGTAACCCCTACCTGCCTTCTGTGCAACTGTAACTATCCAACCTCTAATCTAAACTTATCCAAACTGGTTACCCTTTCCCTGTTCCTGGACCCAAACTACCATACCTATAACAACAAACTCTAGCCAATCCTGGCCAACTGTCAACCACCCCGCCACCCAGAAAGAAGGGGGAAGTGTAGGCGGATACGCCCCTTCCTCCCTTTTTTCTGCCCCCCCCCCAAAACCCTGCGGAACTGCCTGCAACACTTAACGCCTGTAAACCCCTAGCAACCGCGCTAGGACCTCCCGCAACTCCAACAGATAAAGGTCCATCCCCATCCGGGACAAGTGTACCCCATCATCCCGAAAGAGCTCCCGCGCATCATACCGGAGGTCCTTATGAGCCACCCGTCCTACCCCCACCTGACGACAAAACCGCACCATCTCCGTGTTTAGCTTCCTCCTCGCTTTATCCACTGCCCCAGGGTTTACAGCCCCCCTCCAACTCCTCCGTGGAACAAATTCTGTCCAGACAATGGAACACCCTGCCCATCTCTCCTTGATCAAGACTAAGTCGTTTTTCATAGCCCGCATCAGCGCCAAACCTGTCTCCCTGACCATGTCATTCTCCCCCAAATGTAAAACCAACACATCCGGGCACCGCCCACCCCTCAAAATCCCGTTCAATACTGGTACCAATTCCTTCCAGCGCATGCCACCCCTACCCCGCCATGCCACCGAGAATAAATCTTTATTGAACCCCAGGCTGTCCCCAAAGTAACTCTCCCGGGCCTGGACCTGCGCCCATCTCACAAACGAGTGCCCCACAATCCAAATGGACATCTCCCTGGCGAGGGGTCCCATAACCGAACCTGAAAAGAAAAACAAGAATGAAAACCAGGAAAACACCAACTAAAAACTCTTCTTCTTTTTTTTTTTTTTTTTTTTTACTTTACAGCATCCCACCCCGTCTCGCTGCGCACATACCGCTGATAACAATTCGATGACCACCTACCCAACTTCATGATGTCCCCACTCTCCCAACCCCTCGCATGTGCCTCTGATGCCGTCCCAATTCGGAAGGAATGCGTGCCAAAACCCTCCTCCTCTACCCCCAGTCTCCGCAGCGCTTTACGCAGCACTGCCAGCAGTTGTGAAACCTTAACGCCCCGCCCCTGCCGATGTGAAAAGACCAAGTCCCCCAGCCCCCCCGAGTATGCTTTCCAACGCAAACCCCACCGAAAAGGACAAACCGACGGCGAGCACCCCTTCTTCAAAGCAACCCACTTCCCCCGGCTCTTTTGGTCCGTTTTAGCCTTTCTGAGCCAAATACTAACCACCTCCGCCCCAAAAGAGACCTCGCCCCAGGCCAGACCCTGATTCCATTTAGACCCCAACAATTCCGACACCCGAAAGGCCCTGAAAAACATCCAAGACATGAGTGTGGAAAAAAGTATGGCCTCCCCGTCATCCAGACAAACCCCGGGCAGAACCCCCATCACCCCCTCCAAGAGCTCCCAGGACAGTGGTTTCCTCACCCGAGCCGTGCTCCCACATTCCCGCGCCCACCCTTCCAGAATCCGTGCCCCCAGTTCCCAGGCGGAGGGGGCATAGCCCCACAACAACTTCCCGACAAAAGCGATCCCCGCTAACTTGCCCCCAATTGTCACCTTCGTCAGGCCTCTTTCCACCAAGTCCAATATAAACTGCACAACATCCTCCTGTCTGGCCGCCCCGGAAGCCCGCCACCTCGCCCCCGAACGGACAAACTCCTCCCACGCCGCCAGGTATGCCAACCGTGTAGACTGTGCTAATGAGCCTAAAACCAATTGTAGCATCCTGTGTTGCCTACTTCCCATAGTTGGTTTGGCATTCTGTCCGGATTCACGTCCGCGTCCTTGGCGAGCCCACGGAATCTCCCCCACTGCGAACGAGACAAAGCATCTGCAATGTCATTGTCCACACCTGGCACATGCACCGCGCAAAACGCAATATCATGTCTCAAACACCCCAGCACAAAAACCCTCAACAACTTGAGCACCTGCTCGTCCCTTGCCGACTGCCTGTTGACCACCTGCACCACCGCCATGTTGTCAATCCTGAACGTGACCCTCTTGTGGGCCAACAAAGCTCCCCACAATGTGACCGCCACTACAAAGGGAAAGAATTCCAAGAAGGCAATACTCCTGCCGCCCGCCAACCATTCTGAGGGCCAGGGTTCTGCGCACCACCTCCCCTGCCAGTACAGCCCAAAACCCTTGCTCCCTGCAGCATCTGAGAAAATCTGCACATCCCACACCATGTCCACATCCTTCATCAATGGCACCCCGTTAAACTGCTGCAGGAAAAACTGCCACACCCTCAAGTCTTCCCTCACCCTGGCTGACAGCCGCACATGGTGGTGCGGGGGCCTCTGCCCCTCCAATGCTCTCCCCAGTCGCCTACAGAACGTCCGCCCTACTCTGACCACCCTACAGGCGAAATTGAGATGTCCCAGCAACACTTGGATGTCCCTGACCGTCACTTTTTGTCGTGCCAACACACTCGCCAGCAGCTCCAACATGTTTTGTTTCTTATCCGCCGGAAGGCGCGCCTCCATCAAAACGGAATCCAGTTCAATGCCTAGGAAAGCCAGTGTCGTGCTAGGCCCTTGTGTTTTCTCTGGGGCCAGCGGCACGCCCATGTCCCTCGTGATCTCTTGGAAACTGTCCAGAGCCTTCTGGCAGTCCGCGGAGCCCGAGGTGCCGACAAAAAAGAAGTCATCCAAGTAATGCGTCACACCTTGGTGACCCGTCCGTTCCGTAAACAACCATTGTAGGAACGTGCTGAAACATTCAAAAAGTGCGCAAGACATGGAGCAGCCCATCGGCAATGCTTTGTCCACGTACTAGTGGCCGCCGAATTGTATGCCCAACAGATCCCAGTCATCTGGGTGAACTGGCAGCAGCCGGAAAGCTGACTTTATGTCGCACTTTGCCATCTGCGCTGTTGCGCCCGCGGTCACCACCAGTGACATAGCCACGTCAACAGAGGAGTAAGATACAGTGGCCGCACTTTCCTCAATAAAGTCATTGACCGACCCTCCTTCCGGCCATGACAGATGCTGTATCAGGCGAAACTGACCCTGCTCTTTTTTGGGCACCACTCCAATGGGTGACACAATCAAATTATGCAAGGGCCAATCCTGAAAGGGTCCCGCCATGCGGCCCTCCTGTACCTCCTTATCCAGTTTCGCTTGTACCACCTGTGGGTGCTCCTGTGCCGATCTCAAGTTGTCTGCCCATCTACGTACCCTTGGACCCTCATACCCCAGCCGGAACCCGTCCAGAAATCCCAACCGTAGCCGCTCTGCCGTTGTCCTGTCCGGATACCCCCCCCAGAGCCCCCAACAAAGCCTCCACCTTAACCGGAGTATGAGCCCTTTGGCCCAGGCCCCTTAGCCCCCCTCCCCCCTCCCGTCTGTTGTGACTGCTGCTGTCCCCCAGCCTTAAAGGCGCCTGACTGCCACTGCTGCCCACCTTGCGACAGTCCCTGGGCCCCCCAGCACTTGACCAATGCATGCCGCTTTCCGCAGCCTGAGCATTCGTGCCGAAAACGGCAATATTCCCGCGTGCACATCCCTTTATTATAGTCCCAGCACGCACCTTTCTCTCCTGTCGTACCTCTGCCTGCTCCTCCCAACCCCCCCTCGGGTGGGACCCCCTCGAAAGGGCTGATACACGAGCGGTAGCCCGCTGGCCGTAAATATGGTCTTCCCCGACCCCGCAAGCCCCATCGTGTGCTGCCACAGATCCGTGTCCAGCTCTCCCCACTTCGCCTCTGTATCCCAAGCCATGCGCGCCCTGAACTCCTCGTCATACTGTGCCCATGCATATCCACCCCCTGTAATTTGTGCCTTCCGAATGACATCCATGTATTTAAACATGGCCACCGACCTCTCTGGAAATTTCTCACAATACACACTAGCGTAAATGAGAAAAGCCGCCGTCCAATTTTCTATCGTCAACAGCACCTTAGGCCGCTTTGCCAACTCAAACTCCTCTTCCTTCGAGCCCTCCTTAGCCCTGACCTCCCTGTGCAGTAGTTTGAGCATCTCCACATATTCCTCTTTCCAGATCCTCTCTTTCGTCATCACCATCAGATGCGCCCCCAAGGGCTTTGTGACCCCCATATACGGCAACCGTTTGATCTTCAGCTCCTTACTTTCCAACTTCGTCTCCCCTTCCCCTGTCTTAGCGTCAACTGTCCCCTTCTTGTCCGTCACCCCCGTGTCGCTCTTCCCTTCGTCCCCCTTACCTGTACCGTCCGAGCCCACAGACACATCCACCACGTTCGCTCCCCTGCTCAACCTCTCCCCAACCCCCCCCTCCTCAACAGGCCCCCCCACTCCTCTGGAGACCATCACTGGGTGCCCGAGCAAATGTTTATTACCTGGCGCCAGTGTCTCTGTTCGCCGCTGCTCCTGGCGTCCTGTCCTGAGGGCCGAATCGGTCTCCCACCTCGATGTCCGACCCGTGGGCCACGCCTGGCGTTGTGACAACTGCAAAAAACTAGTCACAGCATTACTCGGCCCCCCCGCCCTGTCGTCCACATCACGCAACTCCCCTTCTTCCATGCTATCTTCCTCGTAATCTAATTCCTCCTGCCCTACACCCCCAGCACTCCCCGCTGGTGGCGCCAACTGCCTGTTCAGTAAACAAACATCCTCCGCTGCGTTGCTCCTCTGCCGCTGCCCCCCGGGGCGCTGCGACCCCGTGGGTGTTGGGGCTGGCGAGCCCATTCCGGGCCTACTTATGCCAGCCGCGCCGGGATCCCGCCGGTACAGGATACGCCGCCAAAGGCTCCACCCTCCCTTCTCCTTGGTGCCGTCGAGCCGCTCCCAGCCCTACCAAGTCCGGCACCCCGTGACGTTCCAGCTGTCGGTCCCCCGCCTGAAAAGAAAAGGAATGGTCTGGTGTGCTGGGCCTACCTCCTTTCCGCCTACCATCCCATCCTGTGGTACTGAAAATTCTGGACCCGTGTTATAAACATCGTCATATCATGACGATTTTTGTATCAGCAGACCGAGAATGATTAGAATACTATGCACAAGCATTTTTGTCATATTCGGGTGACGAATTCACCCTGAAATCAGAGTTTCCGTCCTGAACCCTCGGTTTCCATTTGAACGGCAGCCATTTTATGATTGCCCTCACATAGGCCAATGACTAAGGCCAAAAACGAGTCTGAAGGACACATGCACCTTTGCTGACTCCTCTGTGACCTGGGCAAGCTGACTCCACTGCCTGAAGCCAAACCTGTTCGGCCAGTTCCTTTCCCAGTGGCCGAATGAGATTAGTATCAAGGCACAACATATCATAAAACCTTTCATTACACACAAATCATGCCTAATCTTACACACACACCTGTCCCTGTTTCTTTCTTATGACTTGCTTTACGAGGAGGAGGTGCCCGTTTTTATTGGGGGTCCGTCGATATCTGATGAAAGTACTAAGCCTTGCCGGGTAATTGATTGAGGGCTGGACAAACTGAAATATGGGCTTGTCATCATGACTCTGCTTTTTCTTTGTAGTGAAAATATGTGAATAGTCAACTGTAAAATAAGGAATGTTTGCCTAAAGCATAATATTTTGTATAAAAAGAGAAGGCTGGCTTTGTAAGGTTGAGCAGTCTCCTGAGAATATATACCGTGTTGTACTTCTAGGATACCTGTTACTGGTTGCAGCCAATAAATTGTCTTTGACTTCACCAAGAAGACTCTGTGTTTCTGTAGTCTGAAACAGGAAGGACTCGAAGTCTTAGGGTGTGTTCCCTGGCACCACTGGGTTCTGAAAAACCCAGTACTTCAGTTGGCGCCCAACGTAGGGCGATTTCAGCGGTACCGGTCTAAGCCAGAGGTTCGTGAGGAGCTTTGTGTGAAAATTCTGGAGGAAGGCCGCCACTTCATCGACCCCTGTATGTCGAAGTGGTCCGAAAGTCTTTGCTGCGAGGTTCCCCGCTTCCCGATGGCTACAAAGGACTGCTGCCCTGACTATCGCCCTGTTTTGGACCCTTGATGATTGGCAGAGCGAAACGATAGACGAGTCTTCTGGTGACGTCATCGATATCTCAGTTAAGTATAAGTGGAGCGTCTCCCAGTCCTTAGTTTGGTTCTTAGTTTGGTATCCCCTTGGGACCTTTGATTTGGAACTTGCAAGTACCAAAGCCGAGGGACTTGTGTATTCACGAGACTATCGTATTCGATAATCCTTTGAAGTTTGAAGCTAGACTAGAGAGCGAAGATGCCTGGTCTTAGCAGACTTGGAAATTTGTTTTGTCTCAGTTGTAATAGGGATTCCCGATTGGAGGACTCGTGTCCGGTTCCTCCGATTGGAACTCCAACCTATGAACTATATGTGAAACATGGCGTAGGCCCCATCACATATAATGAAGTATGGATCCGATACACCAGGAAAGATGGTGTTTTAAAATGGCCCCAATATGGTAGTTTTGACACAGAGATTCTGGATAATCTGGAGGTTAAACTTTTTAAGAGGAATGCCCGGCCGGCGATGTTTGACTCTTTCCGCCTATGGCGTAAGGAAGCCAAACAGAAGGAAATTAAATTAGCAAAGAGAAATAAGAGAGAAAAGGGTATCTCGATAATGCAAGCTGCTATGCAGTTTAAAGATAATGAAGAAGAACAGATGAGTGAGCAGTTGCACAGGCAACGTAAAATGGTGATCGATAAATGTTATCCAGTTTTGCCGCTTCTTCAGCAAGATGCAGCAAAATAAATTGAGAAAGATCCTTTAATGTCACTCTTGTTGAGTTCGCCACCCCCTTATGCGCAGAGTGCTACAGCACCTCCGCAACCTTTAGTTGTGCAACCTCCGGTTATTGTGCCCCAAGTCCTTCCACAGCCGCCAGCTCCTCTTCAGTTGGCTCCTACCCCTATGGCACAGCCCCCTCAAGGGCCGCCGACTTTGCTACCTGCTTCATCCGTACTCCCTACGACTTTGTCTACTACATCGACTGCCTCTTCTGGTGTTCTTCCTGATACTGCCTCTGTGTCTTCATCTGCGTCTGCCTTGCCTCCCTCTGTTTTTCCTCCTATTCTTTTGTCAACTTCTCCTTCTGTCCGACAGAGAATGACTGACACTGTTGCTAGCATTATATTTCCTCTCTTCGGGTCATCTGGTGTGACCCCTGATTCGGAGCGTAAGCAGTCGCGTAGTCAACTGCCTGATTTTCGAGAGAGAGAAGTGTTTGACCATATGGCGCGTAAATGGGTTACTTTCCCTTTTAAATATGATGTGGAGTCTGTTATGGATGTCTTCCGTCAATGGGAAGCACCAAAACAAAGGTACGTTTTTGAGAAAATGTGTGCTTTCCTTTGTGAGGAATTGGAGGATAATGATTTGGAAACAAATCCGCCTGAGTTGTGCCGTGTACGGTTTGAGTTTTCAAAGGGCACGATTGTGGGTTCCGATGTTGAGAAAGCAGTTGCGACGTTGTTGTCCTTTAGGAATAAGGATCCTTCTCAGTCACTGTTTGAACATGACTCCTCAGTTAGGAAAAAAGTGCGACAGTACCCAATGAGAGAAGTCCCTCCGGTATGGAAGGACGCCGTTGCGGCTGATGCCGTTAATCAAATTGATGCTGTTCCAGCTCATTTTCAGCGTGTTTGGGTTCATGTTCCTTGGAAGCGAGCTGAAGTTTTAGCCCTTAAGCAGACTTTGCCTGACCCCCGTAAAAACCCTGCAGGGTATTATAAGGAATTATCACAGACTGCAGACTCATGCATTATGAATCTAGCTGACATAGACATGTTATTTGGGAATGTTGTTCCACAGCCTTTGTGGAGATTGATTCGCCATGCAGATCACGCGCAAGAGTTAGGTGACTCATGGGCTAATATTAGTACTGCAAATGATAGACAAGTTGGTGGTGCCAAGCCTGAGCCTTTGGTAGCAGAACTTCCTGCTAGGATCATTACTTACATGAAAACTTTAATGCCTGCGATGCGTGTGAATTGGGATAAATTGTCTGCGTGTAAACAAAAGAAAGATGAAACAGTGTCTGATTTCTTCACCAGGTTTGAGGAAACGTTTATCGACCACAGTGGTCAAGATATGAGTACAGAAGGTGGTCAACGGTTGTTCGTTGACAAGTTTGTGCACAATTTGCTTCCCGAGCTGTGTAAGAAATTGAAAGATTCAGAGAGTTCTTGGGCCGTTTCCTCTTCAGCACAAATATTGGCTACTGCACAGTACTACGAAAATAGGGATAAAGATGAGAAGGGTAGAGCAGACAAGAAAACTAAAGAATTAAAGACGAAGGTTCTTTTACAACAGGCGTATCCGCCACGTGGTGGTCAGAGTGACTATCAGCAACCTCAACAGTTTCAGAGAAACTCGCAAAGGTTCGAGTTTTCTCAACCACGTGTTCCTGTAGGTCCCAATCAGTGCTCATATTGTAAAGAAGAGGGTCATTTCAAGTATAGTTGTCCTATTTTGTTACAGCGTACGAATGGTGCTTCTGGCGCAAGAGGTCGAGGTGTTCAACAAGCTCCTAGAGGTAGAGGACGTGGAAGTTTCGCCCAGAACGCGCGTTCCCTTCCGCCTCAGAATTCAATGAATAGTTTTGACCAGCAAAATAACGCGTCTGGTAGGACGGCTCAGTACTATGCTGACGACTACTATGCAGAAGATGAGAATGTGGAAGGTAATGATTGCTAGGACAGCCATAGACAAAGAGAGGGAGTTGTTTCAGTTCCAGTAGATCAGAGTGGACCTTATGTTAAGGTGATTACATCAGGTGTGTCAGAGCCTTTTCTGTTGGATACTGGTGCTACAAAGAGTTCTATTATGCACTCAAAACTCCCTGGCGCACCTTTGTCTGGCAAGATGAATTTTTCAGTAGGTTTTTCTGGCGCCCCGGTTAGGAATCCGATTTCTAATCCTATGTCCCTTTCTGTTGGACCTTGTGAATTGGAAGCACCCCTTATTCTGACGACAGGTTGTGGTGAAAACTTGTTAGGATTGGATTTGTTGAAAAGTTTGTATGCGACATTATATTGTTCTCCTTCGGGAGATCAACTTACACTGGGTAGGAAAGTGATCTCTCCAATGTATTTGTCGAAGGATAAACTTCCGACCGAATTATCGTTTCTTCCTGATATTCTTTGGGCTACTGGTCCTAATGATGTGGGTCTTTTGGAAATACCGCCATATGTTGTGACATTGAAAGCCAATGTTAAATTGCCACGCATTCCCCAGTACAAGATCTCTAGTGAAGGTGAAAAAGCGTTGCTAGCGATCATTTATGATTTGATTGAAAAAGATGTAATTGAAGAGACAAGAGGCAACGTTTGTAATAGTCCTGTCCTGCCTGTTTTGAAACGTACTGACCTTTCTCAGCCACCTGTTTACAGGTTCGTGATTGATCTTAGAGAGGTCAATAAAATAGTTGTGCCACAGTTTCCAGTTGTTCCTGATATCACTGCCCTATTGACCATGATTCCAGCTTCCGCCACTTGGTTCTCGGTGATTGACTTGAAGAATGCTTTCTTCAGCATCCCGATTGCCGAGGAGAGCAGAGATATTTTTGGCTTCAGTCTAAAAGGCCGAAGATTCCGCTTCAAACGCGCTCCTCAAGGTTACTGTGAAAGTCCATCAATATATAGTCAGGCTTTAAAAACACAGCTTGAGGCAGTTGTTTTACCTGATGGCGCTACCCTTATTCAGTACGTCGACGATTTACTAATCGCTGCAGATACTGAGGAAATTTGTAAAAAAGCCACCTTGTCGTTGTTGCGTCATTTGTCTGATTTACATCACAAAGTGTCTCTTTCAAAACTGCAATATTGTCGACAATAAGTGACCTACTTAGGTCATCTCTTATCGAAGGAGGGAAGGAAACTGACCCCAGAAAGAATTCAGGCAATTGCAAAATTGAGTGTGCCAAGGACACAGAGAGAAGTACGTGCTTTCTTGGGCATTACATCATACTGCAGACAATGGATACCGAATTTTTCTTTGCTGGCCAAACCTTTGGTAGCATTGACCTGTAAAGATACACCGAATCCCGTTCCGTGGTCTGAAGATTGTCAGAAAAGTTTTTCCGAATTGCGTACTGAATTGTGTTGGGCTCCTGTGTTGGGTACCCCCGACTACAGTAAGCCCTTTACACTGTATGTCCATGAGAAAGAAGGTTGTGCATTGTCAGTGCTGACACAGTCTTTTGGAGACAAGCAGCGTCCATGCGCGTATTTTTCGTCGACTTTGGATCCGGTAGCTAAAGCATTGCCGAGTTGCTTGAGAGCCACAGCGGCAGCAGCTATTTCTATTCGACAGTCTGCTGGGTTAGTAATGAATAATATGTTGATTGTGATGGTTCCACATGCAGTGGAGACGTTGTTAAACAGGACCAAGACACAGCACTTAACTAGTGCTCGATTGTCAGGTTACGAGTTGACACTGTTAGCGAGTCATGTGCACATAAAGAGGTGCAATACGTTGAATCCAGCCACGTTATTGCCGATTTCAGTAGAGACAGATGATGTTGAACAGCATGATTGTTTTCTTAGGACAGAAGAAGAAACGAAAGGGAGAGTAGATCTTAAAGATACTCCTCTTGTAAAGTGTGATGGTACCTTATGGGTGGATGGTTCATGCTTCAAGCTTCCGAATGGTGATACGACTGCAGCATATGCTGTCACGACTTTGCATACGATTGTTGAAGCTGCACGTATACCACATAATTCAGCTCAAGCAGCAGAGTTGATTGCACTTACGAGAGCGTGTGTGTTATCGAAAGGAATGAAAGTGACCATATATACCGACAGCTAGTATGCGTTTGGTGTGGCTCATAGTTTTGGACGATTGTGGAGAGAACGTGGGTTCCTGACTTCGCATGGAGCTAAGATTCAGCATGGTCAGTTGGTGAATGAGCTTCTTGAGTCACTGACCTTGCCGCTACAAGTTGCGATTGTGAAATGCAGTGCACACAAGAAGGTTACTGATGATGTTGGTCGTGGCAATGCATTTGCTGACGAAATCGCAAAAGAAACAGCAAAAGATGTGATGAATCGAATGTATGTTGCAGGCCCTGCAAGATGGGTTGGTGATGTTGGAATGTGTGAAGATACGATAGAGAGTGTGAAGTCTCTTCAAGCTGAAGCTTCAGAGAAAGAGTTGAGTGTGTGGAGAGAGAGTACGGGTAAATTGGATGAAAATGGTTGTTGGGTTGACTTGTCAGAACATCAGCGATGGTTGTTACCCGATGCGTATGTGCTTGCAGTGGTGACAATGGCCCATGGAATGGCCCATATCAGTGTGAAAGGGATTTGTAAGTTGTTGGCTCCAGTATGGCAAAATGCTGGAATTCCTAAATGTGCAGAGAATGTGGTCAGGAATTGCATGGTGTGTCTGAAATACAATCCTGGTAGGGGAACCCCAACTCCAGCTGGGCATTTTGCGCCCCCAACATATCCGTTCGAGGTTTTGCAGCTAGATTTCATCCACATGGAAAGGTGCAACAATTTGAAATACGTACTCGTTGTTGTTTGTGCCTTTTCAAGATGGGTAGAAGCATATCCCTTAAAAGACAACACTGCCTTATCCATGGCTAAAGCCCTTGTCAAAGAATTCTTCCCTAGGTTTGGAATGCCGAGAATGGTCTGGAGTGATAATGGGAGTGAATTTGTGGGTCGAGTGATGAAGAAAGTATGTGAGGGGCTAGGTATCCAGCAAAAATTTCATGCTGCAAATCACCCCCAATCAGCTGGACTAGTAGAGTGCTATAATGGCACGTTAAAATTGAAGTTGGCAAAAATACAAGCGAGCTCTGGTCTTAAATGGCCTGACGCTCTGCCTTTAGCACTCCTATCAACAAGAATGACTGTGCATTCGCGAGTGGGACTTAGTCCCTATGAAATTGTGTTCGGCCGCCCGGCCAACATATGGGGAGTGCCAAGGCCGACAAAATTCAGTGAGATCGAACACCCGGTACTTCTGGATTATTTGTATGAATTGACGGCTAAATTGCGTGTTTTACACCAACAGGTTCACGATACTCTGCCTCAGGTCTCTGAAGCTCCAGGACATCTTATCGATCCTGGATCATGGGTGCTGGTCCAAAACTTCCAGCGGACAAACAATGACCAGCCCCGTTGGACCGGCCCACACCTCGTCCTTCTCTCAACAAGATCAGCTGTGCGAGTGGAAGGGAAAAAGAACTGGATCCACGGCGTACACTGCAAGAGGGTTCCTTTGCCTCTACCGTACGACCGGTGGGTCCAGGAGGGGATCGCTGACTCGTTTTCTGCCTTTTAGCGATGCACTTGTAAAAGGAGCACTTTCTGAACGAGAAAGTGACAATATTTTGCAAGAAGCTGTGCCACCGTCAATTCGATTGAACACTACAGAGCCTGAACTCTTGTTCCAGAACCAGACAGTACCTGGAAAAAGCCGTTATAATTTGAGGCCGAGAACTATGGACAAATAAAAAATTCTTTTTCTTTGCTATTTTTGAAAGTGCGGCTCTCTCATCTGAGAAACATTCTTATTTTTGTTTTTCGAACCGCCATCCGGGTTCAGCTGTAGGGTCGTGGTTGCCCAAGTCTTTGGAGTGCAGCTGAAGACGTTAGGTCGACAGTTCTGGTCGGTCTAAGGGAGTTGCCCTGGACTGACAGAAGCATTCCTTAGCATAGAACACCCTACCACCGCGAGCAGCAATTAGAGAGGATGCAGTTTTTCGAGAATGAGAGACCTGCCAAACAGATGGACTTTAAAGCCAGAATGATGAATACAGGCCCCAGCTAGGCCAGCAAGACACAAGGGTTCGCTCTCCTGCAAATGGAATCTACAAGGAAGTTGGCACGGAAACTGCAAAGTACAAAGACAAAGTTTATTAACCCTTAAGGGTGGTCCTACAATCCATACAACACCCTTCAGTATTGCATAGAGTAGCACAAAGAACTTGCGTACACGGTCCCCTTTTATACACAACAGAGGGGCTCATAAGTGGGTGGATACAACATGAAGCAAGGAATGTTGCCTTTTATGGACATTTTCAATACAGAATCAATATGTGGGCGGAGTTGACACACTCCTTGAGCCCGCGAAAACATGGTCAAGTAAGGACTAACTGATAACAGATGTGGTCAAGTCTGGGCATGCTCCAGACGGACAAAGGAGCTATTTATAGACTGTTACTAGGCAGATTGCAAGGGCAACTAACACGAAGATAGGACTCTTCTCGTGCTGAGCACGTGGAGACATGACAATACAAAATGGAGTCCGGACTTTAGTCAACATAACGAGAGAAACTCGGCCATATAAGGGGAATTCATGTCTTTAGTGAATGCTTACTCACACCGCTATTTCAATTTTCAACAGACGACCCTTTCAGCATTTACTGAAGACATCCGGTTTGTTAGGATAATCATCGTATATATCAATCTTCATCATTTCTTCTATTTCTTTAGTCAGATGTTTCTGGTAAGTGACATTGGCAATAGCTTTCTTATCAGGAATGCAGAGTGACACACATAGGGAACAGAGTAAAGGACCACATTGAATACAAATACAACAAGAAAACAAAACTGCCACAATGATACAGAGACCAGTTAAGACCTTCCACCCCCATGTGGTGATCAACGCCCAAAACCATCCAGAAAAGGTCCAAGTACCATTTTCTGTATGGATTTCAGCTGCAATGTTATGCAGTTTATTAATAGCATTATAAACTGATGGCGTGTGGTCAGGAATAAACACGCAACAACTGCTTCCGATAATTTTACAAGCTCCACCTCGGTCAGCTAACATAACATCTAACACCATACGATTCTGCAATGCAACAATTCTAGTAATTTGTAATTCTTCCGTAAGATTCCCAAGAGCAGCAGCGGTTTGATTTGTCACAGCCTCTACCACTCTTGTTAACCTTCGAACTTTCCTACTATTTAGGGCAGCTCCACCAAAGAAAAACAATCCTAAATTAAAATCAATATACTGCTGCAGACTGATGTCAGTCTGGTCCACGTCATCAATCGATAGAGTACGTTTATACCTATTTACAGTCACATTATTCAACAACTTCAAATCTTTATGATAAGATGCAGGCGCCAGGAATACAGGGGGTAATAGGAATGCTACATAACATACTCCAGACCAACCGGCTGGCAAACGGTAATAACCTTTATTTCCACATACGAAGTATGTATTATGGGATGCTAAGAAGGTACTGTTATTCAATCCGTCGATGTTTAAAATAGTGATGCAATCACTAACACCAACAGGAATATAACCCACACTCTGGACACACAGGTCCGCTTGGGCTTGTGCCACTTGAATCACAAATCGGTCTTTCCCCACAGTGTCTCTGGTGTTCGTGAAAATATAGGGAATCGATTCATTATCTGGTCGATACTCTTCCCATTCCCAAATTGTCCCATTCGCTTGCGGATATCCATCTTTATCCTGATGACATTCCCTATTAAGTCTGAAGAGTAATCGTCCCACTGTAGGTTTCCGGGTGGCAAAAAGCAAGGTGTACCATGCTCTACAGGAGCCGTTATGAGAGAAAGGAAGAGGTATGAACGGAGTTCCTCCTTTCTTCTGGTGAGCTGGCATCATACCACATATCCAACAGTTCGTAGCATTGGTGGCAACATGGGTGTGATGCAACATCTGGATGAAAGTGTTATTCAAATAAGACTGACGATGCTTCAACTCTTGATACGGTAGTGTATAGAAGTAGTGCTCCTCAGGCACTGGAGTAGTCAACACAAGTAACTTTCGAGCAGGAGTCACATCCTCCACAAACCATGTGGTTATCCCAACAATAGCTACTGTAAACATAAAACCTGTTGCACAAAGGATTTTCTTTTTCTCCATATCAGAATAAAAAAAATCAATATCTTCCTGTAACTAAAAGGTTGTCAGAACTCTTCCCCTTAGGCAGCGGTCGATTTCTTCACCAACGGGCCAAGACGGGTGTCGCTACACTAATGCAGGGCTGATCCCCCCCCTTGCCTCATTGGCTCTCCGTTTCACTAACCCAAGGGCCGTTCTGACAACGTGTCCTGAAACTGAAGAATTCACTTCCTCGGTCTGAGATAATATCGCCTATCTCCAGGAATCATGTGGTCCGGAAAGAGCTCCTTGGTGTCGTTCGGTTCCACAGCACGGCCTTTCTCTGCAGTCAGAATTTCTCGATGGTCGGTCAATACAGCAGGCTCCACCAATCCGGGCGGCACTTTGCGACAGTGCAGGGAATGAATCCAATTCTTTCGGTTGGAAACCCGCACAGCCGTTCTTGTTGCAAGTAGGACCTGCTCAGGACCAACCCATCTCGGCTCCAAGCTGTTCGTCCTTTCAAAAATCTTCACCATGACATAGTCTCCAGGCCGGAGACTGTGACCTTCGCCGGTGGACCGATCAGGGAGCGCCTCCCGGACCTGTTGATGAATAGAAACCAAGTTATCCGTTAACTGTGCCAGATAATCATTCATCATTACACAAGGTACATCATACACAGCCTTAGGTCGTGTTGGACCCCAAATATTCATTGGGCGTCCAAAAACAATCTCGTATGGTGTAAGACCAGTTCGAGAGTGCGGTATCGATCTAATTGACAATAATGCCAGCGGTAAAGCATCTGGCCAAGTCAAAGACGTCGAAGCTTGGATTTTAGCGATCTTGAGCTTCAGTGTACCATTATACTTCTCGACTAGTCCTGCAGACTGAGGGTGAAACACTGCGTGAAACTTCTGGGTGATGCCCAGACCCTTCAGAACATACTTTATAACATCCGCTATAAAGTGGGGTCCGTTATCACTCCACAGCAGTCTACAAACACCATATCGGGGGAAGAACTCCTTCAATAGCATCTTGGCGGTAGTCATTGCAGTATTGTCTTTCGTAGGGTATGCCTCGACCCATTTACTAAA
Source organism: Triturus cristatus (assembly GCF_964204655.1). Lineage (NCBI taxonomy): Eukaryota > Metazoa > Chordata > Amphibia > Caudata > Salamandridae > Triturus > Triturus cristatus. The sequence continues at coordinate 695,154,094 of NC_140588.1, forward strand.
GGCACATACCACTACTAGAACATACTTCAAATTGTTACAGCGCTCAAGCTGGATGTAATCCATCTGCAAAACCTCAAAGGGTGCAGTAGGTGTCGCAAATCCTCCTGCTGGAGTTCGAGTACCCTTTCCGGGGTTGTACCTCAGGCAAATCATACAGGTCTGCACCACCCTCTTTGCCGTGCTAGCAAACTCTGGATGCTCCCAGACTTGGGTAAGCAATTTTACAATTGCGGAAGCTCCAACATGTGCTAGCCCATGTGCCATCTGAACCATAGGTTGTACAAAAGCTGTGGGTAGCTTCCATCTATCCATCTGCTTATTTCTCCAACAACCCTCATCATCCAATTCTCCATCATTGGACCATTGCTCCCGTTCTTTGTCAGAAGCGGTCCTCTGTATTTCCAGCACCTCTCTTTTCGCATCGTACCATCTTTCTACCTGCGACTTTACTACATACATGGCAGTAGCACCGGGCTGCATCGCAGTCTCCCGTGCCACCCGGTCTGCCAAAGCATTTCCTTCTCCGACTTTATCAACCACTTTCTTATGGGCACTACATTTAATGATAGCAATTTTCCTCGGATATGTCAATGCAGTCAAAAGGTTGTGAACTAACTCTCCATGCATTATTTGTACTCCATGCGACGTCAGAAACCCTCTCTCCTTCCAGAGTAGGCCGAAATCGTGCGCTACTCCGAAAGCATAGCGGCTGTCTGTATAAACATTCACACACAATCCTGTACTGAGCTCACATGCTCGTGTTAATGCTATCAGTTCCGCTGCTTGAGCTGATTTCTGTGGTATGCGTGCTTTCTCCACTATTGTTTGCAATGTGGTAATTGCATACGCTGCTGAAGTCGTACCATCTGGTAGCTTCAGGCATGATCCGTCCACCCACAGTTCTCCATCTACATCTGGAAAGGGCGTATCCTGGAGATCAATACGACCCTTTGTTTGTTCCTCAGTCACAAGAATACAATCATGTGCTTTCCGTGCTTCAGGCTGAGTCTCGGGGAACGGCAACAATGTGGCCGGATTTAACGTTACACACCTCTTTAACGTAATATGAGGAGCCAAAAGCGTCAGCTCATATCCCGTTAAACGGGCACTGGTCAAATGCTGCGTCTTAGTCTGATTAAGCAGGGCATCAACAGCATGGGGGACTAATACCAACAGCTTATGAGATAACACAATTCCCTCGCTTTGGCGTATTGACACAGCTGTCGCCGCAACCGAGCGAAAACAACCAGGCAATGCTCGGGCAACAGGATCAAGTACAGCCGAAAAATATGCACAAGGGCACTGCTTGTCGCCGTGCATCTGCACTAAAACTGATAATGCACATCCATCTTTCTCATGCACATACAGCGAAAAAGGTTTTGTATAATCAGGGATCCCTAACACTGGTGCTGAACAAAGGGCCTGTCGCAATTTCTGGAAGGCAGTGTCACACTCATGTGACCAAGGAAGCGGAATAGGTGTGTCTTTTGTCAAAAGGGCTAACAATGGCTTGGTTATATGTGAAAAACCTAGTATCCATTGCCTACAAAAAGAAACAAGACCCAAAAATGCACGCACGTCCTTCTGCGTGGAAGGCACTGGCGTGTCCAAAATTACTTGAATACGATCTGGTGTGAGTGCACGCCCCTCCTTAGACAAAAGGTGACCCAGATAAGTCACCTTTGGTCTACAGAACTGCAATTTCTTCCGAGATACTTTGTGATTGTGGGATGCCAAAAAGGAAAGCAAGGATAACGTACTCTTCTCACACAACTCCGGAGTGTCAGCCGCCAACAAGATGTCATCGACATATTGAATGAGGGCGACACCCTCGGGCAGAACAAAGGAGTCCAATTGTCTTTTCAAGGCTTGAATGTAAATGCTAGGGCTTTCTGTGTAGCCCTGAGGAACTCTACAAAATCGATAAGACCTATTATTCAGAGTGAAACCAAAAAGGTATCGACTATCGGGATGAATAGGAATCGAAAAGAAAGCATTTTTCAAATCAATGACTGAAAACGTCGTCGCCGTAGGCGGGACCAAAGTAAGCAACGTCGTGATATCAGAAACCACTGGATACTGAGGTATCACGATCTTGTTTACTTCCCTCAAATCAATTATAAACCGATAAACTTTGGCATCCGTATCCTTTTTCAAAATGGGTAGAATCGGACTGTTACAGACGTTGTAGGGAACTTCCTCCACTACTCCCACCTTAATCAAATCCTGCACAATCTGTATAAGGGCCTCCTCCCCCTCCTGGGAAATACGATACTGCGGGAGGCGTGGTAACACCGCCCCCTCCTTGACACTAATATGGACAGGCGGAATCACCATCTGTCCTACATCGGTATCCGAAATGGCCCACAAAGTACGGGGGAGAGTTGCTAACACGGTATCCTCTGCAACCACACACATCCGTTCAGACAGAGGGTGATTATCATTTAATATCACACGCACACCAGCGGGGGAGCAGCGGATCGTAGCTCTGAAGTGCTTGAGCATATCAAGACCCATAATGTTGTCCGGCGTGTTCGGGGCAAGCAAAAACGGACAGGGTGCAGAAAAAGAATCAACCTGAAATGTGAGGGGTCGAGAAAGAGGGCTTCGGGAGAGCGTACCGTCAAACCCTACCGATGTAACCATTAAGCCAGATGGGGGAGCCCTCGGAACCAATTGTTTAGACAGCGCACTACGAGTCGCTCCTGTATCTACTAGGAACTGATCAGTAGAACCCAAAACCTCCGCTGATACATAAGGACCCTTCTGATCAACCGGCACCTCAACTGATTCCAACCCCCATCCAACGCATTCCTATGCATGCTGTGAATCATGGTACCCAGAGCGGTCGGTCCCTGACACTTGGTACTGGTTCTGTCGATCAAAGACATTAGGTCTATTTCGTTGCTGCCCGGCAGGTTCAAAGCGGGCGTGATCATTAGAATTCCCTCGAAAATTCGAAAAACCCCCTCTACCTCTCGGTCCACCCTGATTATGCCCCTGACGCGATGCATACAACGTCGGGCAATCTCTGGCCCAGTGTCCAGATTGTTTACAATACGCACATTGATTCCTATTCAAATCAGATCGGCCCAAAGGAGGACCATAAGATCCTCCCCTACCTCTATTGAGACCCCGACGAGGCGGACCATACACTTGCGCTAACATCACCTTTGTTTTTAAATCTTTCGACTTCTTCTCCTCCTGCCCCTTCGCTTCCTGCTCCTGACGCTCATAATACTGAGCTATAGTCAGGAGGGCTGTCGGAGACGCGGTGGACCAAGAACTTTCACTCGCTTTTAGGCGGGCTGCTATTGCCGGTAATAAATTCGCCACATATTTATCAGCAAAAAGGTGCCGACCCGTATCATCCGTAAGGGACTGACCACTAAAATCATGAAACGTCTCCTCAAAGCGCGTAAAGAAATCTGCAACTGATTCATCGACTTTCTGCTTACACGAGGCTAACATGTTCCAGTCAATCTTTTTAGGGGGAATGATTGTTTTTAACTTGGTCAAAATAGCAGCGGGGAGATCTAAAATAATCTGAGGCGGTTTCTGCGCGGGCTTCCTCTCCCTATCCTCATCCTCAAGTTCAGACCACCGAGCCTTAAAAGCGGCAACATCGTCCACCTTCCGTACGGATCGCCACATATCCGGTGGTAGAATAAGCCCAAAGAACAGATCTATATCTGCTAAGGTCATAGTACAAGAATTCAAGGCCCCCTCGACTTCTTCGTAAAAGGCCGCTGGATTCTTGCGGGGATCAGGCAACGCATTCTTTAATGCCATAACGTCAGCCCTATGCCAGGGAGTATAAACCCAATTGTACACAAAATATCCTTTAGCGTCAGCGGAGGTAATATCCGCACTAGTTCCCGCTCCTTTAGGAGGAACATACAAAGGTGCCGCCTCTCGCATTGGTTTAGCATGCACTAGGTCGCTCTTATCTGAGTGGGAGGTAGATGATTGGTCATCACCGACACGTGAAGCCGACTGCTTTTCCTCCTCTGCTTTTAGGCGTGCTCTCTCTTTTAGGTCACTCGCTGCGTCCCGCAATGCAAACAGCCGTCGAGCCGCATCAGGCGCCTTAGAGGGAGAAAAAACACCGTTACGCAATGCTTTAGCATCTAATATTACATCATCAGGCTCAAAAACTGCCGAATATTTCCGAAAGACAATAATCACTTCATCAGAAAAGTGGCCCAAAAAAAACAACTTCTCTCTATCCTGCCACGTTTCCCAAGAGTCCAACAATTCAGCGAGGGATAACTTGCCCTTGAGTGCACGATAGGAAACTTGCCGAAGCTCACCCATTCGGTCAACCGATAACATGGACCGCGTGTCTACCTTACCCGACGCCGATCCAGAATCCAGTGGCCTCGGGGCAGACGCGCCAACATAAGGGGGCGGAGAGCGATCTAGTAAATAAAAATCATCGTCAAGATTAGTAAGGACAGGATAAAGCGATTTATCTTGTCTCTCCGTCTGTTCGCTTTCCTCCCGACGCTTCGCTTCCTGTGCTCGCACATGATCATTCTTCCGTTGCTCTTTATCAAACAGCGCTTTCTCACGTTTCTCTCGCTCACGCACTTCCTTCACCCATAATCGCACACATTCAAACATGTCTTGCCGAGCACGCCGTTTACACATACACTATTCCACATACTCAATCTTACGCATATCAAACGACCCATACAAAGGCCATCGTAACTCAGGATCCTTTCCGGTATATTTCCTCCATACTGTGCTGTACATTATGGAAGAAAGACCATGCTTCACATACATATCCCTATTAGGAGTCCCCTCTGGGGGAGCTGGAGCAGATTCCTCGAGGTTTAACCGGTTTCCAAAGCAGCAGCACCACTTACGGAGTGCGCTAAAAGCAGGCATGCTCAAAAATAATGCAAAATATGCAGTATTATCAAAAAATGGCACTTAAACATTGTGCCGTTCAGCTCCGGAGAAATATCTCCACATTACCTGCCTATATGTGTTGCAACGCATATATTCTCACAATAATCAATACAAGATATGACCGGTCATCACAAATCAAACTCAAATAGCCAAACCCGGCTTCAAAACTCGGAGCAAGTACCGTACAACGGTTCTTACCAATCAAGAGTGTCCAGGTTCCAACTGCCAAGCTCCAAAATTCGCCCAAACGGCTGTCACGGCAGGACCGACAGAAGAGGTCTCAGTCGAGGACCGGCGCCACCCAGATGGTCAGCTCGGAAGGGAAGGAAGAAAACCTCGGGATGCCAGGACTAAAGTGTCTCTGGCAGTGATCACATCCCCGGCCAAATTCCTCACCTTCGTCACGACCAATCCTTCGAGCATCCGAGTCGCCGATGAGCCCCACGTGACGGGCGCCAATTGATGAATACAGGCCCCAGCTAGGCCAGCAAGACACAAGGGTTCGCTCTCCTGCAAATGGAATCTACAAGGAAGTTGGCACGGAAACTGCAAAGTACAAAGACAAAGTTTATTAACCCTTAAGGGTGGTCCTACAATCCATACAACACCCTTCAGTATTGCATAGAGTAGCACAAAGAACTTGCGTACACGGTCCCCTTTTATACACAACAGAGGGGCTCATAAGTGGGTGGATACAACATGAAGCAAGGAATGTTGCCTTTTATGGACATTTTCAATACAGAATCAATATGTGGGCGGAGTTGACACACTCCTTGAGCCCGCGAAAACATGGTCAAGTAAGGACTAACTGATAACAGATGTGGTCAAGTCTGGGCATGCGCCAGACGGACAAAGGAGCTATTTATAGACTGTTACTAGGCAGATTGCAAGGGCAACTAACACGAAGATAGGACTCTTCTCGTGCTGAGCACGTGGAGACATGACAATACAAAATGGAGTCCAGACTTTAGTCAACATAACGAGAGAAACTCGGCCATATAAGGGGAATTCATGTCTTTAGTGAATGCTTACTCACACCGCTATTTCAATTTTCAACAAGAATGTGTATAATGATGACAAAGAAACGATTTTTGATATTATGTATTTTCATGTTGCTTAGTGTAATGACGTTTTGAATAGGATATGTTTTATTCTCTTTTCAAGTGACATTTGCACCCACTACACAGCCTATACCTCCTTCTACTGTTTCCTCGCATTCTTTTCACCCTCTGCCTGAACACGAGTCCGCTAGAAGATTAGAATTTGTCAATAATTCATTCATTCAGCTTCTACACCAACACCAATTAGTAGTGAACACAACTAACTGTTGGGTGTGTGGTCTTATGCCACATACTACTGATAGAGGTATCCCTTATCTGGTCCTGCCTTTCAGCCATAATGGTTCTGTGTGGGCATATAGAACGATATTCATATACGCTCATGAAGCCAACCCCCTACGTTCTGTGAAAGATAATCCTAAGAATAGTGCTCTAGTTAAGGGTATAGTAGATATGATTAGGGAAGATATTTCCTATGAGACTATCCCGAGAGATGAGACACTAGCATATATTAGATGGAACATAACAGGATATGGAGTTACTCTGAGTGAGAACCAGCGAGCAAAGAGATCCTCCCCGATTTGGATTGTACCACATCAGGGTCACCTATGTCTGCAAGGTAATGGCAAGAATCCCAGAGCTCAGTTAGGGAAAAGTATCTGCACTGAAACATATGTTTTTGCGTCTCAGACTTCCCCTTCGTTCTTAGCAGCTAAGGGTACCTATTTCATCTGCCATAATAGAGCCTATACATGGTTGCCCCCTGACTTCTCAGGCACATGTTTTGTTTCGTTCCTGTTGCCTCCCACCTACACGGCCGCGGCAGATTACCATAAGACAAGGATAGTTAGAGGTGTCATCAGTAAAGAAGACACTACAGGACAAGAACTTGGAGATTTCGTAAAGGGTTTTCTGCCGTTTTGGGGGCCTATGGTTAACAGCAGGAACATAAGGCAATTGACAAGGGTGGTTGAATCCACGGTAGATGAAACCGCCGGTGCCCTTAGTAATTTGACTGCTGAGCTCCAGTCGGATCGCCTTAGGACTCTTCAGAACAGGGTCGCATTAGACGTCATACTTGCAGACCGAGGTGGGGTATGTAAAGTGATCCAATCAAGTTGCTGTGTTTTCATTCCAGATAACGCTCCGACAGTTTACCAGGCCATTTCCAGACTGCATAAGATCTCCGAATCTATTCACGTGGATAAAGGAGATTGGTCATTGATGGGGTGGTTCTGGGAACTGATATCCGCCTGGGGATGGAAGATTCTGATAGTCATTGGGATGATCTTAGCCATTCTTTTCCTGTTCTGTCTGTGTGTACAGTGTGCTCCTGCAATATGTGGCCTCTGTGCTACATCATGTGTAAGGAAACCTGTATCAAGAGACGAGCTAAGTAATAGGATGATGCTACAGCAACATCTCAACGACTTTATGAATATAGACCTGGACTCAGATTAGCGTGAGTATAGGTTATTGCCTATGTAAGGGCAAAAGGAGGGTCTGTGGTACTGAAAATTCTGGACCCGTGTTATAAACATCGTCGTATCATGACGATTTTTGTATCAGCAGAACGAGAATGATTAGAATACTATGCACAAGCATTTTCGTCATATTCGGGTGACGAATTCACCCTGAAATCAGAGTTTCCGTCCTGAACCCTCGGTTTCCATTTGAACAGCAGCCATTTTATGATTGCCCTCACATAGGCCAATGACTAAGGCCAAAAACGAGTCTGAAGGACACATGCACCGTTGCTGACTCCTCTGTGACCTGGGCAAGCTGACTCCACTGCCTGAAGCCAAACCTGTTCGGCCAGTTCCTTTCCCAGTGGCCGAATGAGATTAGTATCAAGGCACAACATATCATAAAACCTTTCATCACACACAAACCATGCCTAATCTTACACACACACCTGTCCCTGTTTCTTTCTTATGACTTGCTTTACGAGGAGGAGGTGCCCGTTTTTATTGGGGGTCCGTCGATATCTGATGAAAGTACTAAGCCTTGCCGGGTAATTGATTGAGGGCTGGACAAACTGAAATATGGGCTTGTCATCATGACTCTGCTTTTTCTTTGTAGTGAAAATATGTGAATAGTCAACTGTAAAATAAGGAATGTTTGCCTAAAGCATAATATTTTGTATAAAAAGGGAAGGCTGGTTTTGTAAGGTTGAGCAGTCTCCTGAGAATATACACCGTGTTGTACTTCTAGGATACCTGTTACTGGTTGCAGCCAATAAATTGTCTTTGACTTCACCAAGAAGACTCTGTGTTTCTGTAGTCTGAAACAGGAAGGACTCGAAGTCTTAGGGTGTGTTCCCTGGCACCGCTGGGTTCTGAAAAACCCAGTACTTCAATCCCCGCTTGCCGGCCCCCCACGTACCCGCTACCCACGCCTTCCCCACCACGCTCAGATCCACCGCCTCCCCCCCTCACCGTCCCCGTTCTCCCCGTTGCTCCCCTCCCACACCCCCGACCCCCCCACCCCCTGCCCACTCGGCCCAGCCCCCTCCGCATCCCCCGTCCAACCCCCGTACCCCCGACCCTCCGTCGCCCCACCTCTCTCTGCCCCACCCCACCCCGAACTCCCCCCTTTCCCCCGGGCCCGTCGCCTTCCTCCCCCGCCCCGGACGCCCCCCTAACCCCTCAGCCCAGGACTCAAAGATGTCCAGGCCTTCCCAATCCCGCTCGCTTCCCTCCGATTCGAACAGCACCGGGGAGTCCCCCCCTGCTGCACACCCCACCCCCCCGTCGTCCACCTGATCCCCCACCCTCCCCCGACGTAGGCCGTCAACCCCGTGCCCTCACCCTTTCGGTCGAACCCCCCCACGCCGTGTGCTCCCCCACTCGCCCCCCCCACCCCTGGGCAAGCCTCTCTGCAAGCCTCTCTGCCATACTGATGCAAACCCCCTCTGGGGCCAGGGCCATCCCCCTGCCGGTGGTCTCCGTCTGCCGCACGCCCCACCTGGGAGCCCAGCAGCGTGCCCCCCCTGCCACACCTTCCTCCCCGGCCTGTCGCGACTGTCCTCTGCCCCCCGCACCCTCTCCCAGCCTTGCCAGTGACGGGGCCGTGCTCCTCTGCCCTGCGCCGCCCTGAGATACCGCTGCCATCTGCCTCCTCTCCGCTGCCCCGCCCCCCCCGCACCCTCCCCCTGCTTTACCAGTAACGGGGCAGCGCTCCTCCGCTCTGTGCTGCCCCGGGATACTGCCGACAGATGCGGTCTCTCTGCTGCTTCGCTCCCTTCATTCCCCCCTCGCTCCGCCCCCTCCCACCGACCCGGCGCCTCCAGGGCTGCTCCCCTGCCAGAAGAGCGGCCCTGCCAAGAATGTCCCCGCGCTCCCTCCGCCGCTCTCGCTATGGCCTGCTCCCTTCACAGGACTTCGCCCGCGGCGGGAGAGCACCGGACGCGCTCCCCCGCCGGGGCGCTCGACCCCGCCCCCGCACCGGCGACGCCCCACTCGGGCCCACACCCGCGGTCCCCGGCGCGGTGCTCCTCACATACGTGCCGCCCCTGCCACTCACCGTCCTCCCGGGGGGCGAACATGCCGCGACGGCGGCCGCCACTCCCGCAGATGCGCGCCGCACGGGGCGCGCCGATAACGCTGACGGCGCCTCCGGGATCAGTAGATCCATCCTCCCCGCCTCACTCAGCAGGCGAATCGCCTCCAACACACGATAATCGTCGCCTGCCATGACAATGCCGATCGCTGACTACTCTACTCAAAACCTAAAAAATTTTCCCTGCTACTAGTGCTCCCAGCCACCAGGTCACCAACCCTAAAATGTTGGCTGGGAAAGCGCAAAACTAGCATATATAGCCCTTGGGCTACTTTTACAAAAATTGGGCTACATTTGGGCTATCCCCAAATGTAGCCCAAAACTTACAAAATGGCCGCTTCGGCCACTTACCCCCCTCTCCCCTCCCAATCTGCCCGGGGGTCAGACCTCGCTGTGCTCGGCTGCCCCCCAAGCTCCCATTGTGAGTAAGATGGACTCGTGTCACTCAAACAAACAAATTCATTGGATTTGGGAGAGTGGAAGGGAAAATGGAGGAGGATACGGGGTTCACTATAGGACATAATTATAGATATTACTCTAGAACAGTGGTACCCAAATTTTTTTCACTTTTCAGAATGACAAACCTTGGCGACCTAACAACCTTTAAGGGACATGAGGAAGGGTGATGTTTGAATGTAACTAAGGCATCATGTGGCAGCGTATTACCATTTAGAGACAGCACATTTTCCATTGAATTGGCCACTCACTTTGCACAGATTAAAAGTGTTGTGGGTCAAACTGTATAGTGCATACAGCACTCATATGATAATGAGAATGTGGGGACATGTGGTTTCTGTGAAGATTTATATTTGTACATCACAAATTAAAGTGGCTTCATATGTTTTGAATCTATTAAAATCTTCGCTTCGGAATTACAATAAAATGGTCATCTTAATTTTTCTTTCCTAACTGCTCAATACATACAGTTCTTTTACAGGTATGTACGTTTTGTTGTGTGTTGCAAAAAAAAAATCCTAAGATTGCCACATAAGTCACTTTATAAACTCCATTCACTTTGCAGTCAGAGAAAGAAAAGTAAACAATCCCATGATAAAAGAAAAAGCAGCACCTTGTCAGAAGACATAGCCTGACATTTGACCTCTGCCATTGAAGCATACAAATGTGATAAGATAAACAAAGAAATTAGGGCCAGATGTAGGACCATTTAATTTTGCATGTCTCTAATTAGTAACTCGCAAAATGCAATATTTTAATGTGTCTCAAGACACATTTAGCGATGCCCAATGGGGTCGCATGTGTCCTATCTCATCATATATTATATTATATTCATAAGGTAGGCCACAATTTCCGACCAATTGGAATGGCCAGTAATCACAGGGTTGGTAGCCCGCTGGGGTCAGCAGATCACAATGTCTGTGAATGTTTTTTAAATAAGGCAATTTTTGAGGGAGAAATGCAGCCCTTTTTCCTTAAAGGAAAACAGGATGCATTTAAAACAGAAAAATGAAAAGTTTCCTTCTCATTCTTTGTTATCACTGCCTGCTCTTAAAAAATATTGGAGTCCACATTTACTAAGATGAAGGGTTTCTTGAACCCCTTCCGGTTTGTGAAAGGGTTACCACCTCCTTCACGGAGTTGGTAAAATATGAATGTTTTGCACAGGCATTCTGGTCACAAAACATTCAAACATGCCCCTGTGACTCGCTATTAGGAAGTGATACCTTTGAAACTCCCCTTCCTGATACCAACTCGCAAACCCTATTTTGCAAGTTGGTGAAAGGTTTCTAATTTGCAAAATGGGATTAGTACATTGCAACAGGCTCTGTAGCAGTCGTATACGGCCAAATCTCCTTTTGCAACCCCTTAAAATGCTCGTAGATCTGGCCCATGAAGGCGTCTTTATTTCTTACTCTAACCTTCCCGACCCACCGAAACCAAAAATCGGCTCATGTCTGGCTCATAGTTTGGGACACACTGCTCTTGAAGGATTGAGTTGCAAACTGAAAGAAAATGTTTGCGTTGTTGCGTTTTGTGTGTGTTTTTTTTGTGGCGATGTTAAGAATTTTGTCTTAAAGGATGCTGAGCTCTCATCCTCCTAGGAATGTCGTGCTTAATGCCCAGTGTAAAAAGGCTCAACTCATGATGGAGTTCTTTTAGCAAGAGTTGTGATGTAGATTTTGGTTAGAGTATATGAGGGTCCCCATCAAGGTGACTTTGATTGAAAAACGCACTGTCCTGTACCCAGCTACTTAAAAGGAAAGAGTTTGCAAAACACACTGTCCTGTACCCTGATACTTAACCCCTTCGATGCTCATGACGGAACGGTTCCGTCATGAGCATCGGTTGGGCTGTGCTCATGACGGAACCGTTCCGTCATGAGGACAGCCCCCGGGGGAAGCGCTGGCGCTCCCCCCCTTGTCCCTCGATCTTGGCCCCCTTTACGGGGGTGGCAGCGGAAGAGCTTCCGCTGCCACCCCCGACCCCCCCCGAGCCCCCCCACGCTTTCTGATGACGTCAGCGCGCACAGCGCGCGCCGGCGTCATCAGGAAGCGTTGGACGCGCTGGAATCCATTTCTTCCAGCGCGTCCGAGGGGAGCAGAGGTAGGTGTTTGGCGTCTGGTGGGGGCCGCGGCGGTGAAATCTCTAGTATTGAGGCATCGGGGGAGAGGAAAGAGTATTTCCTCTCCCCCGATCTCTCAATACAGGGCATTCCTGCTCCACGATCGCGCACAGCGTCGCGATCGTGGAGTAGGGATGCCCCACTAGACACCAGGGATTTTGTATTTGGAGTTTGGGAAGCGACCCCTTAGGCAAGGGTCGCTTCCTTGGGGACGAAAATTTTGCAAAGTCTTTTCTGCCCCCCCTGGGGGCAGATCGGCCCGCTTTCTGCGCGTTTCTGCCCCCGGGGGGGGCAGAAAAGCCCACTAGTCACCAGGGATGCTGTTCCTACTATGTAGGAAGCGACCCCTTGGGCAAGGGTCGCTTCCTTGGGGGCAAATTTTGTTGAAGTCTTTTCTGCCCCCCCTGGGGGCAGATCGGTCCGCTTTCTGCGCGTTTCTGCCCCCGGGGGGGGCAGAAAAGCCCACTAGACACCAGGGATATTGGTTATGCTATGTAGGAAGCGACCCCTTAGGCAAGGGTCGCTTCCTTTGGGGGCCAAATAATTTGAAGACTTTTCTGCCCCCCCTGGGGGCAGATCGGTCTTCTTTCTGCCCGTTTCTCCCCCTAGGGGGGGCAGAAAAGCCCACTAGACACCAGGGATGTCTATTTCGTTATGTAGGAAGCGACCCCTTGGGCAAGGGTCGCTTCCTAGGGTGGTAAAGTGATTAGGAGACTTTTCTGCCCCCCCTGGGGGCAGATCGGTCGTCTTTCTGCCCGTTTCTGCCCCCAGGGGGGGCAGAAAAGCCCACTAGACACCAGGGATGTCTTTTTCTTTATGTAGGAAGCGACCCCTTGGGCAAGGGTCGCTTCCTTTGCGGCCTAATTTTTTAGAATACTTTTCTGCCCCCCCCTGGGGGCAGATTGGTCGTCTTTCTGTCCGTTTCTGCTCTTTGGGGGGGGGCAGAAAAGCCCACTAGACACCAGGGATATAAATATTATTGTAGGAAGCGACCCCTTGGGCAAGGGTCGCTTCCTTGGGCCCCTAAATGTTTTGAAGACTTTTCTGCCCCCTCTGTGGGCAGATCGGTTTTATTTTTTTGCCGTTTCTGCTCCCATTGGAGGCAGAAAAGCCCACTAGACACCAGGGAATTAGTTCAATTAGAAATAGAAGTGACCCCTCGCTTCCAGGGTGCAATTTGTTATATGTATTTGGGTCACCTGCCCCGGGACTGAATAGCCTTTTTTTTCCTGCTGTTTTCTGCCTGACCTGGCACACAAACCGATTGACCATTTGGGTAGTGACATGGCATGTTATAATGTTTATTGTTATATGTTTTGTGATTTCCAATTGTAATGTTTTTTTTGTTTACTTTTTTGTTCTAGGTGAAGGCTTTTCTTCTGTTCACGGTGACATTTTGGTTCTGGTGGTTTTGCTGTTTGTGTAGTTTGGTAAGAGACTGTTTTTTTGTACAATGCAAATGTGTTTGATTTCTCTGCCTGTTTTTTTTTGCAAATGGTGTAATAATAGCAGTATGTTTGGTTTTTGAGTTTCAAAAACTTTTTGCATTGGTGCATGATGTGTATTTTGTTGTCTTGTGAGTAATTTGTTTTTTTTTCTTCTTTCTAGTTTGATATCGTTGGTCTTTGCTGTGTCACTGCAGAGTTTGTTTCTGGTGAGTGTAGCTGTCTCTTTTGATTTTGGATTGTATAGTTTTTGAGTACATTGATCTTATTGATATAAGGTACACATTTCTTTACTTACTTGGTTTGCACATTGTTGGTTGTTGTTGACTTGTTTGTGCAGTCTTCCATCTTAGTAGGTATAATGGCTAGCCGCAGGATGACTGCTCAGCAGGTTGTTGGTTTGCTGTTTGAGTCTTCCTCTGATATTGGGTCAGAGACTGACTCTGCTTCTGAGGGAGAGGGGGCAGGGGACGATTCTGGCAGTGAGTTTTCTCTCCGTATGGGGTCATCGGATGATGAAGATACTCTTAGCGCGGATGAAGTGCCTGTGTTAGAGGAGGAGACTGATGTGCCGATAGTGCGGCAAGAGGCATCTGGGCTGCAGCCTGCGCCTGCAAGGCTTCCCGTTGGTGTAGTGCGGCAAGAGACATCTGGGCTGCAGGCTGGGACTGCAAGTTTTCCCGTTGGTGTGGTGCGGCAAGAGACATCTGGGCTGCAGGCTGGGACTGCAAGGCTTCCCGTTGGTGTAGTGCGGCAAGAGGCATCTGGGCTGCAGGCTGGGGCTGCAAGCCTTTCCGTTGGTGTAGTGCGGCAAGAGACATCTGGGCTGCAGGCTGGGGCTGCAAGTCTTCCCGTTGAAAGTGATGACCTCTGGGTTGCCCCTGGCATGGTGCAGCCGGAATTTCCTGAGTTTACTGGTGTTCCAGGGTCTAGAGTGAATACCGAGAACTTTTTGCCTGTAAATTTTTTTCAGTTGTTTATGGACGATGTGTTTTTGGCAGAGATTGTTGAGCAGACTAATTTGTATGCCGAACAGTTTTTGAGGGACAACAGTGCCAGTCTTAAGCCACACTCTAGAGCTACCCGGTGGACTCCCACAAATGTTGAAGAGATGAAGAAGTTCTTGGGTTTAACTTTTTTGATGGGCTTGCTAAGGAAGCCATCATTGGCTTCATATTGGTCTAGCAGTCCCTTGATGGCAACGTCTATTTTTCCGGCAGTCATGAGTCGTGACAGGTATTTGCTTCTGCTTCGGATGATGCACTTTGTAGATAATGGTTTAGCGTTGCCACGAGATCACCCTGATTGTGACCGTCTTTTTAAGATTAGGCCTGTCCTTGATCACTTTGTTGATCGATTTTCTGAGATTTATGCCCCTGGTAGAGAAATTGCAGTGGATGAGTCTTTGGTGTTGTTCAAGGGCCGCTTGGTTTTTAGGCAATACATTCCTAGTAAGAGGGCGCGCTATGGAATAAAGCTGTATATGCTGTGTGACAGTAGGACTGGATATGTCTCTAATTTCAGGGTGTACACCGGTAAGGAATCTAGGTTTAACCTCCCTGGTTGTCCGTCCACTTTTGGAGTGACTGAGAAAATTGTTTGGGAACTTGGAAGAGGATTTTTTAACAAAGGCCACCATTTATATGTAGATAACTTCTACACTGGTGTACGGTTGTTCAGGGAATTGGCCAAAGTGGACACTTTTGCTTGTGGCACAGTCCGCTGTAACCGTAAAGGTTTTCCGAAAGAACTTGTTTGTCAAAAGCTTGTGCGGGGACAGTGCAGTGCGTTGCGTTGCCAGGAGCTTCTTGCTGTGAAGTTTACAGACAGGAGAGATGTCTACATGCTGACTTCCATCCATGATGAAAGCACTGCACCTGTGACTGTTTGGGGTCAGGTCGCTGAAGCGCGCAAACCTGTATGTGTTTTAGACTATAATAGGTACATGGGTGGTGTTGACAGAGTAGATCAGAGGTTGGAACCTTACACTGCTCTTCGTAAGGCTTACATTTGGTACAAGAAGTTGGCTATCCATCTTTTCCACTTGGCAATGTTTAATGCTTTTGTTGTGTTCCAGGATTCTTGCCCTGAGTCAACGATGACTTTTGTTAAGTTTCAGGAGTCTGTAATAGGCAGCCTTGTTGTAGTGGAACAGGCAAGTGTTCCTAGAGTTGGACTGGTGGAGGATGTTGCTAGATTGAAAGAACGCCACTTTCCAGATCACATTCCTCCCACACCCGCAAAAGATTTTCCCAGTAGGAGATGTAGAGTCTGTTGGCGAAGAGGTACGCGGAAGGAGTGTCGTATGTACTGCCCCGATTGTCCCTCTCATCCTGCACTGTGTCTCTCTGCTTGTTTTAGAGCGTACCACACGCGAAAAAATTTTTGGGAGGATTCTTGAGTGGTAAAGTGAACTGGCTGGTCTGTATTCTTTGGATAATTTGATTCTGTTTCAATGTTGGTGTTAGTGCAATGTATTTAGTTGCTGATTTTCTGTTAGAAGATTTTTATCTATTTGCAATTTGTTTGTGTTTTTATTTTTTTCTAAAAAAATCCAAAATGTGATGGCGGTGTGTGTAGGCTTGCGCTTGGCTGTTGGTGTGTGTGGACTGGCACTTGGTTGGTGGTGTGCGTGGAATGGTGCTTGGCTGACGGTGTGCGTGGACTGGCGGTGTGCATGGACTGGCGGTGTGCGTGGACTGGTGCGTGGCTGGTGGTGTGCGTGGCTGGTGGTGTGCGTGGAATGGTGCTTGGCTGGCGGTGTGCGTGGAATGGTGCTTGGCTGGTGGTGTGCGTGGAATGGTGCTTGGCTGGCGCTGTGCGTGGACTGGTTCTTGGCTGGCAGTGTGTGTGGACTGGTGGTGTGTGCGGACTGGTGTTTGGCTGGTGGTGTCCGTGGACTGGAGCTTGGCTGGTGGTGTCCGTGGACTGGAGCTTGTCTGGTGGTGTGTGTGGACTGGAGCTTGGCTGGCGGTGTGTGTGGAATGGTGCTTGTCTGGTGGTGTCCGTGGACTGGAGCTTGGCTGGCGGTGTAGGTGGATTGGCGATTGGCTGCCGGTGTGCCTGGACTGGCGATTGGATGGTGGTGTGCCTGGACTGGCGCTTGGCTAGCGGTGTGCGTGGACTGGCGTTTGGCTAGCGGTGTGTGTCGACCGGTGCTTGGCTGGCTGTGTGTGAGTAGTGACTTTCTGCTGGTCACTACACACACTGCTAGCTGAGTGCCACTCCACGCAATCCTTCTGCCTGTGTAGTTGCTGTGTCTGGATTGTGGGCGTGTGAAAGTGATGGGCCCTTGAATGGCGCTGTGTGCCGGTGTGAGTTTTGTTATGTGATGGGCCCGCGGCTGGCGGTGTGAATGGTTTTGTATGTCTCACACGTATGAAAGGTGTATGAATGGCCTGTAAAGAGGTTGGTGCCTTGTCGTGGCTTTACAGCTCACGAGCTGTGAGTCAATGGTTCAGTTTCTTGCCCTTTCAATTATTACCAGTGCATTTCATTTTTTGTGAAATCACTTGGTAATACAATTTTATCTACTGAACCATCACTCACCCTCGTGCCAAATCCAACCAGTATGTGCGTGTGCTTGCGGGTTAGATGACTGTGCAGTAATATTTGTTTTTTTGAAGCAGGGTGTACCTTGTCCCTTTTTGGTGATTTTTGTACTGTGTTGCTTTTGTACCTGGTGGTGCGAATGGTCTTGTTTGTATCACGTATGAAAGGTGTGTGAATGGCCTGTAAAGCGGTTGGTGCCTTGACGTGGCTTTACAGCTCACGAGCTGCAAGTCATTGGTTTGGTTTTTTGTGAATTTAATTATTGACAGTGCATTTCATATTTGTGAAATCTCTTGTTAATAAAATTTAATACACTGAACCATGACTTGCCCTCGTGCCAAATCCAACCAGTATGTGTGTGTGTTTGAGGAATAGATGGTTGTGCAGGAATCTTTTTTTTTTGTTTCTCTGCCAAGGTACACTTTCCATGTAAGAATAACCCACCAACTGTAGATATTGTCGAAAACCTTTGGGAGTTCATGGTGATGTCTCTCTAGTGATTTGAAAAATATTTTTTATCCCCATTGTCCTGTAAACCTCAAATTGTCTGCCACATTTTCTTTGCAGTATTATTCCTAAATTCTCACGCTGTAGTAACAATAGGTAATCTGGTTATGCAAGGGGGGTTACTTTTGTTTTTTGCCCAGGGCTCGGCGGCCATCTAGGGAAACCTACCAAACCCAGGCATTTTTGAAAACTAGACACCCGGCGGCTTCCAGGGAGGTATGGCTTGCGTGGATCCCCCAACGTTTCCTTACCCAGAATCCCCTGCAAACCTCAATTTTTGCCCAAAAAATCACTTTTTTCACACATTTTGGGGTGGGAAAGTAGTGGCATCACCGGGCTCACACAAATTTACCACCACCCAGCGTTCCCCCAGGTCTCCCGGTAAAAATGGTGCCTCACTTGTGTGGGAGGCCCAAGTACCCGCGGCAGGCAAGGGCCCCAAAGGTAGTGAGGCCACCTCAAGATGGCCTATCGCCAAACCACCTGGTTTTGCAAGGGGGGTCACTTTGGTTTTTGGCCCGGTGCGCGGCGGCCATCTAGGGAAACCTACCAAACCCAGGCATTTTTGAAAACTAGACACCCGGCGGCTTCCAGGGAGGTATGGCTTGCGTGGATCCCCCAACGTTTCCTTACCCAGAATCCCCTGCAAACCTCAATTTTTGCTCAAAAAATCACTTTTTTCACACATTTTGGGGTGGGAAAGTAGTGGCATCACCGGGCTCACACAAATTTACCACCACCCAGCGTTCCCCCAGGTCTCCCGGTAAAAATGGTGCCTCACTTGTGTGGGAGGCCCAAGTACCCGCGGCAGGCAAGGGCCCCAAACGTAGTGAGGCAACATCAACATTGCCTATCCCAAAGGTCGCCTCACTACGTTTGTTGTCCTGGCCTGCCGCGGGTACTTGGGCCTCCCACACAAGTGAGGCACCATTTTTACCGGGAGACCTGGGGGAACGCTGGGTGGTGGTAAATTTGTGTGAGCCCGGTGATGCCACTACTTTCCCACCCCAAAATGTGTGAAAAAAGTGATTTTTTGAGCAAAAATTGAGGTTTGCAGGGGATTCTGGGTAAGGAAACGTTGGGGGATCCACGCAAGCCATACCTCCCTGGAAGCCGCCGGGTGTCTAGTTTTCAAAAATGCCTGGGTTTGGTAGGTTTCCCTAGATGGCCGCCGCGCACCGGGCCAAAAACCAAAGTGACCCCCCTTGCAAAACCAGGTGGTTTGGCGATAGGCCATCTTGAGGTGGCCTCACTACGTTTGGGGCCCTTGCCTGCCGCGGGTACTTGGGCCTCCCACACAAGTGAGGCACCATTTTTACCGGGAGACCTGGGGGAACGCTGGGTGGTGGTAAATTTGTGTGAGCCCGGTGATGCCACTACTTTCCCACCCCAAAATGTGTGAAAAAAGTGATTTTTTGAGCAAAAATTGAGGTTTGCAGGGGATTCTGGGTAAGGAAACGTTGGGGGATCCACGCAAGCCATAACTCCCTGGAAGCCGCCGGGTGTCTAGTTTTCAAAAATGCCTGGGTTTGGTAGGTTTCCCTAGATGGCCGCCGCGCACCGGGCCAAAAACCAAAGTGACCCCCCTTGCAAAACCAGGTGGTTTGGCGATAGGCCATCTTGAGGTGGCCTCACTACCTTTGGGGCCCTTGCCTGCCGCGGGTACTTGGGCCTCCCACACAAGTGAGGCACCATTTTTACCGGGAGACCTGGGGGAACGCTGGGTGGTGGTAAATTTGTGTGAGCCCGGTGATGCCACTACTTTCCCACCCCAAAATGTGTGAAAAAAGTGATTTTTTGAGCAAAAATTGAGGTTTGCAGGGGATTCTGGGTAAGGAAACGTTGGGGGATCCACGCAAGCCATACCTCCCTGGAAGCCGCCGGGTGTCTAGTTTTCAAAAATGCCTGGGTTTGGTAGGTTTCCCTAGATGGCCGCCGCGCACCGGGCCAAAAACCAAAGTGACCCCCCTTGCAAAACCAGGTGGTTTGGCGATAGGCCATCTTGAGGTCGCCTCACTACGTTTGGGGCCCTTGCCTGCCGCGGGTACTTGGGCCTCCCACACAAGTGAGGCACCATTTTTACCGGGAGACCTGGGGGAACGCTGGGTGGTGGTAAATTTGTGTGAGCCCGGTGATGCCACTACTTTCCCACCCCAAAATGTGTGAAAAAAGTGATTTTTTGAGCAAAAATTGAGGTTTGCAGGGGATTCTGGGTAAGGAAACGTTGGGGGATCCACGCAAGCCATACCTCCCTGGAAACCGCCGGGTGTCTAGTTTTCAGAAATGTATAGGTTTGGTAGGTTTCCCTAGGTGCCGGCAGGGCTAGGGTACAAAATCTACAGCTAGTCACTTTGCCAAAAAAAGGGTCATTTTTCACTCCAAAACCACTTTGCGTTTTGCGCCGTTTCCTGTCGCGGGCACTAGGCTGACCCGCACAAGTGAGGTACCATTTTTCTCGTAGGACTTTGGGGAACGCGGGGTGGGTGGAAATTTGTGGATCCACGCAGATTCCAGAACTTTCCATCACAGAAATGTGGGGAAAATGTGTTTTTTTTGTCAATTTTTTACGTTTGCAAGGGATTCTGGGTAACAGACCATGGTGGGAGGCAGTCAAGTCACCCCATCCTGGATTCCCCTGGGTGTCTAGTTTTCAGAAATGTATAGGTTTGCTAGGTTTCCCTAGGTGCCGGCAGGGCTAGGGTACAAAATCTACAGCTAGTCACTTTGCCAAAAAAAGGGTCATTTTTCACTCCAAAACCACGTTGCGTTTTGCGCCGTTTCCTGTCGCGGGCACTAGGCCGACCCGCACAAGTGAGGTACCATTTTTCTCGTAGGACTTTGGGGAACGCGGGGTGGGTGGAAATTTGTGGATCCACGCAGATTCCAGAACTTTCCATCACAGAAATGTGGGGAAAATGTGTTTTTTTTGTCAATTTTTTACGTTTGCAAGGGATTCTGGGTAACAGACCATGGTGGGAGGCAGTCAAGTCACCCCATCCTGGATTCCCCTGGGTGTCTAGTTTTCAGAAATGTATAGGTTTGCTAGGTTTCCCTAGGTGCCGGCAGGGCTAGGGTACAAAATCTACAGCTAGTCACTTTGCCAAAAAAAGGGTCATTTTTCACTCCAAAACCACGTTGCGTTTTGCGCCGTTTCCTGTCGCGGGCACTAGGCCGACCCGCACAAGTGAGGTACCATTTTTCTCGTAGGACTTTGGGGAACGCGGGGTGGGTGGAAATTTGTGGATCCACGCAGATTCCAGAACTTTCCATCACAGAAATGTGGGGAAAATGTGTTTTTTTTGTCAATTTTTTACGTTTGCAAGGGATTCTGGGTAACAGACCATGGTGGGAGGCAGTCAAGTCACCCCATCCTGGATTCCCCTGGGTGTCTAGTTTTCAGAAATGTATAGGTTTGCTAGGTTTCCCTAGGTGCCGGCAGGGCTAGGGTACAAAATCTACAGCTAGTCACTTTGCCAAAAAAAGGGTCATTTTTCACTCCAAAACCACGTTGCGTTTTGCGCCGTTTCCTGTCGCGGGCACTAGGCCGACCCGCACAAGTGAGGTACCATTTTTCTCGTAGGACTTTGGGGAACGCGGGGTGGGTGGAAATTTGTGGATCCACGCAGATTCCAGAACTTTCCATCACAGAAATGTGGGGAAAATGTGTTTTTTTTGTCAATTTTTTACGTTTGCAAGGGATTCTGGGTAACAGACCATGGTGGGAGGCAGTCAAGTCACCCCATCCTGGATTCCCCTGGGTGTCTAGTTTTCAGAAATGTATAGGTTTGCTAGGTTTCCCTAGGTGCCGGCAGGGCTAGGGTACAAAATCTACAGCTAGTCACTTTGCCAAAAAAAGGGTCATTTTTCACTTCAAAACCATGTTGCGTTTTGCGCCGTTTCCTGTCGCGGGCACTAGGCCGACCCGCACAAGTGAGGTACCATTTTTCTCGTAGGACTTTGGGGAACGCGGGGTGGGTGGAAATTTGTGGATCCACGCAGATTCCAGAACTTTCCATCACAGAAATGTGGGGAAAATGTGTTTTTTTTGTCAATTTTTTACGTTTGCAAGGGATTCTGGGTAACAGACCATGGTGGGAGGCAGTCAAGTCACCCCATCCTGGATTCCCCTGGGTGTCTAGTTTTCAGAAATGTATAGGTTTGCTAGGTTTCCCTAGGTGCCGGCAGGGCTAGGGTACAAAATCTACAGCTAGTCACTTTGCCAAAAAAAGGGTCATTTTTCACTCCAAAACCACGTTGCGTTTTGCGCCGTTTCCTGTCGCGGGCACTAGGCCGACCCGCACAAGTGAGGTACCATTTTTCTCGTAGGACTTTGGGGAACGCGGGGTGGGTGGAAATTTGTGGATCCACGCAGATTCCAGAACTTTCCATCACAGAAATGTGGGGAAAATGTGTTTTTTTTGTCAATTTTTTACGTTTGCAAGGGATTCTGGGTAACAGACCATGGTGGGAGGCAGTCAAGTCACCCCATCCTGGATTCCCCTGGGTGTCTAGTTTTCAGAAATGTATAGGTTTGCTAGGTTTCCCTAGGTGCCGGCAGGGCTAGGGTACAAAATCTACAGCTAGTCACTTTGCCAAAAAAAGGGTCATTTTTCACTCCAAAACCACGTTGCGTTTTGCGCCGTTTCCTGTCGCGGGCACTAGGCCGACCCGCACAAGTGAGGTACCATTTTTCTCGTAGGACTTTGGGGAACGCGGGGTGGGTGGAAATTTGTGGATCCACGCAGATTCCAGAACTTTCCATCACAGAAATGTGGGGAAAATGTGTTTTTTTTGTCAATTTTTTACGTTTGCAAGGGATTCTGGGTAACAGACCATGGTGGGAGGCAGTCAAGTCACCCCATCCTGGATTCCCCTGGGTGTCTAGTTTTCAGAAATGTATAGGTTTGCTAGGTTTCCCTAGGTGCCGGCAGGGCTAGGGTACAAAATCTACAGCTAGTCACTTTGCCAAAAAAAGGGTCATTTTTCACTCCAAAACCACGTTGCGTTTTGCGCCGTTTCCTGTCGCGGGCACTAGGCCGACCCGCACAAGTGAGGTACCATTTTTCTCGTAGGACTTTGGGGAACGCGGGGTGGGTGGAAATTTGTGGATCCACGCAGATTCCAGAACTTTCCATCACAGAAATGTGGGGAAAATGTGTTTTTTTTGTCAATTTTTTACGTTTGCAAGGGATTCTGGGTAACAGACCATGGTGGGAGGCAGTCAAGTCACCCCATCCTGGATTCCCCTGGGTGTCTAGTTTTCAGAAATGTATAGGTTTGCTAGGTTTCCCTAGATGCCGGCAGGGCTAGGGTACAAAATCTACAGCTAGTCACTTTGCCAAAAAAAGGGTCATTTTTCACTCCAAAACCACGTTGCGTTTTGCGCCGTTTCCTGTCGCGGGCACTAGGCCGACCCGCACAAGTGAGGTACCATTTTTCTCGTAGGACTTTGGGGAACGCGGGGTGGGTGGAAATTTGTGGATCCACGCAGATTCCAGAACTTTCCATCACAGAAATGTGGGGAAAATGTGTTTTTTTTGTCAATTTTTTACGTTTGCAAGGGATTCTGGGTAACAGACCATGGTGGGAGGCAGTCAAGTCACCCCATCCTGGATTCCCCTGGGTGTCTAGTTTTCAGAAATGTATAGGTTTGCTAGGTTTCCCTAGGTGCCGGCAGGGCTAGGGTACAAAATCTACAGCTAGTCACTTTGCCAAAAAAAGGGTCATTTTTCACTCCAAAACCACGTTGCGTTTTGCGCCGTTTCCTGTCGCGGGCACTAGGCCGACCCGCACAAGTGAGGTACCATTTTTCTCGTAGGACTTTGGGGAACGCGGGGTGGGTGGAAATTTGTGGATCCACGCAGATTCCAGAACTTTCCATCACAGAAATGTGGGGAAAATGTGTTTTTTTTGTCAATTTTTTACGTTTGCAAGGGATTCTGGGTAACAGACCATGGTGGGAGGCAGTCAAGTCACCCCATCCTGGATTCCCCTGGGTGTCTAGTTTTCAGAAATGTATAGGTTTGCTAGGTTTCCCTAGGTGCCGGCAGGGCTAGGGTACAAAATCTACAGCTAGTCACTTTGCCAAAAAAAGGGTCATTTTTCACTCCAAAACCATGTTGCGTTTTGCGCCGTTTCCTGTCGCGGGCACTAGGCCGACCCGCACAAGTGAGGTACCATTTTTCTCGTAGGACTTTGGGGAACGCGGGGTGGGTGGAAATTTGTGGATCCACGCAGATTCCAGAACTTTCCATCACAGAAATGTGGGGAAAATGTGTTTTTTTTGTCAATTTTTTACGTTTGCAAGGGATTCTGGGTAACAGACCATGGTGGGAGGCAGTCAAGTCACCCCATCCTGGATTCCCCTGGGTGTCTAGTTTTCAGAAATGTATAGGTTTGCTAGGTTTCCCTAGGTGCCTGCAGGGCTAGGGTACAAAATCTACAGCTAGTCACTTTGCCAAAAAAAGGGTCATTTTTCACTCCAAAAACAACGTTGCGTTTTGCGCCTTTTCCTGTCGCGGGCACTAGGCCGACCCGCACAAGTGAGGTACCATTTTTCTCGTAGGACTTTGGGGAACGCGGGGTGGGTGGAAATTTGTGGATCCACGCAGATTCCAGAACTTTCCATCACAGAAATGTGGGGAAAATGTGTTTTTTTTGTCAATTTTTTACGTTTGCAAGGGATTCTGGGTAACAGACCATGGTGGGAGGCAGTCAAGTCACCCCATCCTGGATTCCCCTGGGTGTCTAGTTTTCAGAAATGTATAGGTTTGCTAGGTTTCCCTAGGTGCCGGCAGGGCTAGGGTACAAAATCTACAGCTAGTCACTTTGCCAAAAAAAGGGTCATTTTTCACTCCAAAACCACGTTGCGTTTTGCGCCGTTTCCTGTCGCGGGCACTAGGCCGACCCGCACAAGTGAGGTACCATTTTTCTCGTAGGACTTTGGGGAACGCGGGGTGGGTGGAAATTTGTGGATCCACGCAGATTCCAGAACTTTGCATCACAGAAATGTGGGGAAAATGTGGGTTTTTTTTCAATTTTTTACGTTTGCAAGGGATTCTGGGTAACAGACCATGGTGGGAGGCAGTCAAGTCACCCCATCCTGGATTCCCCTGGGTGTCTAGTTTTCAGAAATGTATAGGTTTGCTAGGTTTCCCTAGGTGCCGGCAGGGCTAGGGTACAAAATCTACAGCTAGTCACTTTGCCAAAAAAAGGGTCATTTTTCACTCCAAAACCACGTTGCGTTTTGCGCCGTTTCCTGTCGCGGGCACTAGGCCGACCCGCACAAGTGAGGTACCATTTTTCTCGTAGGACTTTGGGGAACGCGGGGTGGGTGGAAATTTGTGGATCCACGCAGATTCCAGAACTTTGCATCACAGAAATGTGGGGAAAATGTGGGGGTTTTTTCAATTTTTTACGTTTGCAAGGGATTCTGGGTAACAGACCATGGTGGGAGGCAGTCAAGTCACCCCATCCTGGATTCCCCTGGGTGTCTAGTTTTCAAAAATGTATAGGTTTGCTAGGTTTCCCTAGGTGCCGGCAGGGCTAGGGTTCAAAAACTACAGCTAGACTCTTTGCAAAAAAAGTGTAAATTTTCAGTGTGAAAATGTGGTGTGTTCACCTTAGGTTTTGAGCCACTTCCTGTCGTGGGCACTATGCCTACCCACACAAGTGAGGTACCATTTTTCTCGGGAGACTTAGGGTAGTTCAAATTTGTAAAGCTACTGTTATTACCTGTTGATTTTTGATGCATTTCTCCCTTCCAAATGAAAGACATTGTGTAAAAAAAAAGTCATTTTGAAAAATGACCAATAATTGTCATGGAAATATGAGTATTCCCACTTTCGAAAATGTGCAAATATGCACTGTTTCTGAACTCTGTAATTTTTTCCCATTTCAGAAATACATAGGTGACTTTCATACCGATTTTTCCAAGTATACATTTTCCCACAATAATTGCTATATACCCGGACCAAAAAAAAAAAACATTACAAAATGCTGCTCATTTTTCTACTCTGGGTTCGTTGGGCTCTTGATGAACCTACAAGTCCTATATGTCCACACAACCAGGAAGGTCTACCGGATGTAACGGTACATTGCTTTCAAAGAGATGTCATAATTCGAAGAAGTTACAGGTAAAAACGTTGACTCAAGAGGCTGCTTTTTTCAACAAATTTTTAATTTCTCCTATATTTGCCTGTAAATTTCTATAAAGAAACCTTGATGGATCTACGCAAATGACCCCTTGCTGAATTCAGAATTTTGTCTACTTTTCAAAAATGTATAGCTTTCCAGGATCCATTATTGTTTTGTTACCCTTTTCTACCGTTAACTGGAAGGAGGTTGAAAGCACAAAAAATAGCAAAAATAGGGTATGTCCCAGAAAAATGCCAAAACTGTGTAAAAAATGTTGGTTTTCTAACAAAAGTCTGTCATTCCCTAAAAGCTGGAGAAATTGTGATTTCAGCCCCACAAACCCTTTTTTGATACCATTTGCAGAGAAAAACCCAGAAGCTTTCATTTGCAGCCCGTTTTTCACATTTTTCACAAAAAAAAAAAAAAATTGCTGTATTTTGACTAATTTCTGTGACCCCTCTAGGAGAATCCACAAACCCTGGGTACCTTTAGAATCCCCAAGATGTTGGAAGAAAAGGACGCAAATTTGGCGTGGATACCTAATGTGGTCAAAAAGTTACAGGGGCCTAAGCGCGCACTACCTCAAATAGCCCAAAAAGGGCTTAGCACAGGAGGGGAAAAGGCCTAGCAGCGAAGGGGTTAAGAGGAAAAGGGATCAAAAAGAAAATGATGAGTGAATTAAACCTATTTCATAGTGAACACATAGATAATTTATTGAGGGCACACTATGGTAGATTGAGGCAGCAGTGGAATTATTCAATCCTTGGTAATAGTCAACATGTTTCAGCCATGTGTCAAAGATTCATAAGGGGTCGAAAGGCTTTCTTCAGGACCTTGACCCATGTTGAATAGTCTCCCAAGACATACAGTATGGGCCACAGACAGGAAAATATGTATGTCAAGAGGAAGTTGATGTGGACATGTGGAAATAAAAGAATATGATATCAAATTAGACAACACTGAAACAAAGTCTATGGTGGATTTGTTTGAATAGGTAATATGAAGAATCCTATCAATGGTGTATCCTAAAATGACAGAAAAAAACACAACAAAACACATAACAGCTTTATTAAAAGCATGAACCTTTCCATTTGGGGTATTGATCATTCTTGTACATTGGAACACAAGCAATAATCTGAAACAGTAAAAACCACTACACCATCCCGTACACTTGTGAGCACATGTAAATAGGAAAGCAAGTACATTATGACCCCTTGAATGTCAAAACAATATTAGCAATCATTTTATAAATAAGGGGAATGGTTGAAATGATTCTTGATAATTTGTCGTCACAATCACAGTGCTTAGTGACTTATAGATTTGAAAGTAGTATCATTCAAAAACTAAATATTGGGGTCAGTTCTGACTCAGTCCAAAGTCAATTATGATTTAACACAAAATGAAATACACTGTGTGTGATGGCCTTCCATAAGGACTAATAAGTTGTATTCTTGAATTCATCTTTCAGGAAGGTGGACATTTTAATAGAAGGAAGTGATGACCAATACCTTGTAATTCAAAAATGAATGTTATGTACAAAGAACATGAATATGAGGAGTGTGTAGCATAAGGATTGCCATGAAATGTCAAAGTTTATGCCTCATAACTTTGTCTGTAAAATTAATATCCATCTCTGTTCTTTGGAATCAGCATTTGGGTGGCCTTTCTTTGAGGGATTGTGGGATGCACCTTTTCAATGATTGACCCTTTTAATTGGTCCTCTTTGTGACCCAGTTAACAATAGTGGGTCGTTAGTCTGGTAGAACATCTTTCACAACTGAAAAAACTGGTCAAAATCATATGCCACAATTCACAAGGACAAGGTAAATAACATTATGACTACTGTATCTGCCCGCTCGGCCCAGCCCCCTCCGCATCCCCCGTCCAACCCCCGTACCCCCACCCCTCCGTCGCCCCACCTCTCTCCGCCCCATCCCACCCCGAACTTCCCCCCGGCCCGTCGCCTTCCTCCCCCGCCCCGGACGCCCCCCTAACCCCTCAGCCCAGGACTCAAAGATGTCCAGGCCTTCCCAATCCCGCTCGCTTCCCTCCGATTCGAACAGCACCGGGGAGTCCCCCCCTGCTGCACACCCCACCCCCCCGTCGTCCGCCTGATCCCCCACCCTCCCCCCGACGTAGGCCGTCAACCACGTGCCCTCACCCTCCCGGTCGAACCCCCCCACGCCGTGTGCTCCCCCACTCGCCCCCCCCACCCCTGGGCAAGCCTCTCTGCAAGCCTCTCTGCCATACTGACGCAAACCCCCTCTGGGGCCAGGGCCATCCCCCTGCTGGTGGTCTCCGTCTGCCGCACGCCCCACCTGGGAGCCCAGCAGCGTGCCCCCCCCGCCACACCTTCCTCCCCGGCCTGTCGCGACTGTCCTCTGCCCCCCGCACCCTCTCCCAGCCTTGCCAGTGACGGGGCCGTGCTCCTCCGCCCTGCGCCGCCCTGAGATACCGCTGCCATCTGCCTCCTCTCCGCCGCCCCGCCCCCCCCGCACCCCCCCCCCGCACCCCCCCCTGCTTTACCAGTAACGGGGCAGCGCTCCTCCGCTCTGCGCTACCCCGGGATACTGCTGACAGACGCGGTCTCTCTGCCACCTCGCTCCCTTCGTTCCCCCCTCACTCCGCCCCCTCCCACCGACCCGGCGCCTCCAGGGCCGCTCCCCTGCCAGAAGAGCGGCCCTGCCAAGAATGTCCCCGCTCTCCCTCCGCCGCTCTCGCTACGGCCGCTCCCTTCACAGGACTTCGCCCGCGGCGGGAGAGCACCGGACGCGCTCCCTTGCCGGGGCGCTCGACCCCGCCCCCGCACCAGCAACGCCCCACTCGGGCCCACACCCGCAGTCCCCGGGGTGGTGCTCCTCACATACGTGCCGCCCCTGCCACTCACCGTCCTCCCGGGGGCGAACATGCCGCGACGGCGGCCGCCACTCCCGCAGATGCGCGCCGCACGGGGCGCGCCGATAACGCTGACGGCGCCTCCGGGATCAGTAGATCCATCCTCCCCGCCTCACTCAGCAGGCGAATCACGTCCAACACACGATAATCGCCGCCTGCCATGACAATGCCGATCGCTGACTACTCTACTCAAAACCTAAAAAAAATTCCCTGCTACTAGCGCTCCCAGCCACCAGGTCACCAAACCTAAAATGTTGGCTGGGAAAGCGCAAAACTAGCTTATCTAGCCCTTGGGCTACTTTTACGAAAATTGGGCTACATTTGGGCTATCCCCAAATGTAGCCCAAAACTTACAAAATGGCCGCTTCGGCCACTTACCCCCTCCCCCTCCCAATCTGCCCGGGGGGCAGACCTCACTGTGCTCGGCTGCCCCCCAAGCTCCCATTGTGAGTGAGATGGACTCGTGTCACTCAAACAAACAAATTCATTGCATTTGGGAGTGTGGAAGGGAAAATGGAGGAGGATACGGGGTTCACTATAGGACATAATTACAGATATTACTCTAGAACAGTGGTACCCAAATTTTTTTCACTTTTCAGAATGACAAACCTTGGCGACCTAACAACCTTTAAGGGACATGAGGAAGGGTGATGTTTGAATGTAACTAAGGCATCATGTGGCAGCGTATTACCATTTAGAGACAGCACATTTTCCATTGAATTAGCCACTCACTTTGCACAGATTAAAAGTGTTGTGGGTCAAACTGTATAGTGCATACAGCACTCATATGATAATGAGAATGTGGGGACATGTGGTTTCTGTGAAGATTTATAATTTGTACATCAAATTAAAGTGGCTTCATATGTTTTGAATCTATTAAAATCTTCGCTTTGGAATTACAATAAAATGGTCATCTTAATTTTTCTTTCCTAACTGCTCAATACATACAGTTCTTTTACAGGTATGTACGTTTTGTTGTGTGTTGCAAAAAAAAAATCCTAAGATTGCCACATAAGTCACTTTATAAACTCCATTCACTTTGCAGTCAGAGAAAGAAAAGTAAACAATCCCATGATAAAAGAAAAAGCAGCACCTTGTCAGAAGACATAGCCTGACATTTGACCTCTGCCATTGAAGCATACAAATGTGATAAGATAAACAAAGAAATTAGGGCCAGATGTAGGACCATTTAATTTTGCATGTCTCTAATTAGTAACTCGCAAAATGCGATGTTTTAATGTGTCTCAAGACACATTTAGCGATGCCCAATGGGGTCGCATGTGTCCTATCTCATCATATATTATATTATATTCATAAGGTAGGCCACAATTTCCGACCAATTGGAATGGCCAGTAATCACAGGGTTGGTAGCCCGCTGGGGTCAGCAGATCACAATGTCTGTGAATGTTTTTTAAATAAGGCAATTTTTGAGGGAGAAATGCAGCCCTTTTTCCTTAAAGGAAAACAGGATGCATTTAAAACAGAAAAATGAAAAGTTTCCTTCTCATTCTTTGTGATCACTGCCTGCTCTTAAAAAATATTGGAGTCCACATTTACAAAGATGAAGGGTTTCTTGAACCCCTTCCGGTTTGTGAAAGGGTTACCACCTCCTTCACGGAGTTGGTAAAATATGAATGTTTTGCACCCGCATTCTGGTCACAAAACATTCAAACATGCCCCTGTGACTCGCTATTAGGAAGTGACACCTTTGAAACTCCCCTTCCTGATACCAACTCGCAAACCCTATTTTGCAAGTTGGTGAAAGGTTTCTAATTTGCAAAATGGGATTAGTACATTGCAACAGGCTCTGTAGCAGTCGTATACGGCCAAATCTCCTTTTGCAACCCCTAAAAACGCTCGTAGATCTGGCCCATGAAGGCATCTTTATTTCTTACTCTAACCTTCCCGACCCACCGAAATCAAAAATCGGCTCATGACTGGCTCATAGTTTGGGACACACTGCTCTTGAAGGATTGAGTTGCAAACTAAAAGAAAAGGTTTGCGTTGTTGCATTTTGTGTGTGTTTTTTTTGTGGCGATGTTAAGAATTTTGTCTTAAAGGACGCTGAGCTCTCATCCTCCTAGGAATGTCGTGCTCAATGCCCAGTGTAAAAAGGCTCAACTCATGATGGAGTTCTTTTAGCAAGAGTTGTGATGTAGATTTTGGTTAGAGTATATGAGGGTCCCCATCAAGGTGACTTTGATTGACAAAACGCACTGTCCTGTACCCAGCTACTTAAAAGGAAAGAGTTTGCAAAACACACTGTCCTGTACCCTGATACTTAAGAGGAAAAGGGATCAAAAAGAAAATGATGAGTGAATTAAACCTATTTCATAGTGAACACATAGATAATTTATTGAGGGCACACTATGGTAGATTGAGGCAGCAGTGGAATTATTCAATCCTTGGTAATAGTCAACATGCTTCAGCCAAGTGTCAAAGATTCATAAGGGGTCGAAAGGCTTTCTTCAGGACCTTGACCCATGTTGAATAGTCTCCCAAGACATACAGTATGGGCTACAGAGAGGAAAATATGTATGTCCAGAGGAAGTTGATGCGGACATGTGGAAAAAAAGGAATATGATATCAAATTAGACAACACTGAAACAAAATCTATGGTGGATTTGTTTGAATAGGTAATATGAAGAATCCTATCAATGGTGTATTCTAAAATGACAGAAAAAAACACAACAAAACACATAACAGCTTTATTAAAAGCATGAACCTTTCAATTTGGGGTATTGATAATTCTTGTATATTGGAACACAAGCAATAATCTGAAACAGTAAAAACCACTACACCATCCCGTACACTTGTGAGCACATGTAAATAGGAAAGCAAGTACATTATGACCCCTTGAATGTCAAAACAATATTAGCAATCATTTTATAAATAAGGGGAATGGTTGAAATGATTCCTGATAATTTGTCGTCACAATCACAGTGCTTAGTGACTTATAGGTTTGAAAGTAGTATAATTCAAAAACTAAATATTGGGGTCAGTTATGACTCAGTCCAAAGTCAATTATGATTTAACACAAAATGAAATACACAGTGTGTGTGATGGCCTTCCATAAGGACTAATACGTTGTATTCTTGAATTCATCTTTCAGGAAGGTGGACATTTTAATAGAAGGAAGTGATGACCAATACCTTGTAATTCAGGAATGAATGTTATGTACAAAGAACATGAATATGAGGAGTGTGTAGCATAAGGATTGCCATGAAATGTCAAAGTTCATGCCTCATAACTTTGTCTGTAAAATTAATATCCATCTCTGTTCTTTGGAATCAGCATTTGGGTGGCCTTTCTTTGAGGGATTGTGGGATGCACCTTTTCAATGATTGGTCATTTTAATTGGTCCTCTTTGTGACCCAGTTAACAATAGTGGGTCGTTAGTCATGGTAGAACATCTTTTGCAACTGAAAAAACTGGTCAAAATCATATGCCACAATTCACAAGGACAAGGTAAATTACATTATGACTACTGTATCTGGTGTGATGTTATTATGCAAATGGCGGACTGAGGTCCAAGTCCAAACTTTTATTATGTCTTGTCAAGGGACTCACACGGCAGTTACAAAAATTGTGATTACTTGTAATACGAGGGAGACCCCAAAGAGTCAGTTTTCCAACATTATCTGTTGTGCATTTGGGTCTTGCATGCATTAATATGTATTTTAAGTTACTGTCATGTTCGAATGCAAGTACAGTTTGTTTTGTAATTTCTACTACAATTGTTGCCTATTGCCAATGTTTTGTGATGGATTTCTGCAGGTCTTTTGACATTGTCTGGGAAGGTGCTTACTCAGAAAATATGTAATGAAAATATTTTGGCATAGGTTCCAACAAGTACTCTGTGTGATTGTTCTGGGAAGATTTTCTTGCACTCTTTATGACGTTTGAAACAAAAATGAATCCTCGGAGTTTGTCAGCCAGGATAATTGCTTGTTGGTCAAATCTATCTGGGGAGGGACACCATATTATTCATAAAAATGCGCCAAAAAGAAAGTTCTGTGTCTTTGAATGGGGATGTTGACAGTCATACCAGAGCAAAGAATTCTGGTCAGTGAGTATGGTATTGACTTACGTAGTTAAGGAATCGTCCTGTCGAATGATTAAAAGATAGAGGAAACGCAGGCTGGACTTTTAGTAGGTAATGGGGCATGAAAGAGTGAAAATAAAGTAGGAAATAAAAGAGGTTCATGCAAGGCAGCAGGGGCATTTGTAGAGACAATTAATTGCAATAACATCAACTTACACTTACAGCACACATCAGTGAAAGGGAAGTCAATTCCCTAGATTTGAAGGTACATTGAAGCAGTAAGGATTGAGACCATGTAATATTGTAGAGAGAAAGCGGGTAATTCCATGCTTCATGTGGCAGTTTCCATCCAAAGCATCTCAAGGCCAACATCCCTTTTGGGAAAATGCTGAGAATAAAAATGTTTTGAAGCACTTTGAGTGAGTGGATGAGATGTCAGGAGGAAGCAATACAGAGATTCATTGAGAGAGTTTACAACAGGCACAGTTTGGAGAAAACGGTAAAGAAAGTGGATTTAAGAAGTAGGGAATCCATACTTTTGGAAAATAAGGAAAAGGATAAGGCCAAAAAGACCATAAGGCTGATCACCAAATATAACAGTCACGAGAAAGAGGTCAGGACTATTATAAAGAGACACTGGCATTTCGTGAAAGAAGATCCCATCCTTGGGCCCCTATTGTATAGATCTCAATCAATTTCTTGCAGGGGCGCTTTCTAGAAGAGGGATGCACAGGTCAAGAGTAGTCTTGAGGTGGTTGAACAGACTAACTGGCTACAGGAAAGAAGAGACCAGTATGATGACAGTAAATTTAAAAAAAAGCAACATACTCAGTAGCACACAATATCTTAGAATGTCACAGCAATGACGTTCAATGCCTCCGATATTTTGTCATAGATGCTGTACAGTAACATTTGAGAAAAGGCAATCGGGAGTGATTGCTAAGGCAAAAGGAAGCATTGTACATTGTCAAACTTGATACCAAAGCACCAAATGGGTTAAATTTAGGGGAGGAATTACACCATTTTTTATATTATGATTTGTGGGTGAGAATAAGTGGCACACGTCATGGAGTAATCTATAGATTGAGAAACCGGGAGAACATACAGAAATTTGCTTCATGTTAGTGAGTAGGTATACTGGACACAAATTGCAATAAGGTTAGCGATATAGGTAATCATGGCCAATAGATTAGATTGCAGATGTCAGTGTACTCAGAGGGTTTTGTAGAATTTTTCCACTTTGGCTCAATTGTGTCAGCAAACCAACTGAGTTAAAAATTGAAAATTACAAATCATTTTTTTTGTTCTAAATGAAATATGTTTTCACATAATGTATAGCATCTCTGAGGAGTAATTGGAAATTGAGTGGTAGCAATGGCAAATGCTACAAAATGTATTTTACAAAAGCTGAGAAATTAAGATGTGGATTATTATTTGCACTTGTGATTGATCATGGTAATTTAAGACTAACAATAATAATGAATTGCAATATAAATGTGAATTAACATTTACATTTTGTATTTTACCCATGAAGAATCTTGTTCACAACAGCGAAATTAATGTACTATTGACTCTTTCTTCTTTTGACACGGTCACATGACACACTTTAAAATGAGTACCAAAGATGTAGCAGGCATGTGAACAACGGCAGTGTTGTGGCCGAAATGTGTCATGGGGGATTGTTGTGCAAAATAAATTAATAAAAATAAGTTGGTGTCTGCGCCTGGTCTTTGCAGTTACAGGGGAGAGGCAGGAAGTGGAGATGAATGAATATATATATATATATATTGGTCTGAGCACCGGCAATTATTTTAAGAGGGCCTCGAAACTGGTCTCTATCGGGCTCTGTTTTGTGCCCTGGCACAGGCGGTCCGTTTGTTTTCGGACTGCAGTGACAGCAGGCCCATCGATGTGCGGGTGGTGAGTGTTGTAGAGGAAGGGAAATCCTTTAAAGAGAGTCATTTTCTCTCTGGACTTCCCTTCTCTTTTTGAAACTCAGGAGCAGCAACATTGTCGTGGCGTCACCAGGGCTTTAAGGGGAAGTTTTTTTCAATATTATATTCAAGCCATAGTTGCTGCTTATTTATCTTATGCAACTAGCAACCAATGACAAGGCCAATAGTCCTTACTTGTAGGTATGATGTGACTTGTTGTATCATATATTTGGCCCTATTGACAGGAACAGCAAAATACAAGTAGGGCGACACACTATGCTCAACACAGATTTTTAGCCTACGTGTTTTTATGCCACACCCTTAATTACACTGACCACGCCCCTTTGAGAGACCCCCAGTTTTTTCATCCCACTTAAAGCCAAAATTGCCGTGCCTTTGAAGTTGCAAGTCCACGCCTCTGAGGAAGTGTATCACACGAAACGCGTCAGGCTCTGGACAAATACCTTGTGCTGTTCCAGCCGAAATCCTCGCAGCATCCTTCAATAAATGATGGTTTGGCACAAACTTACCTGTAGTGCGGCTTTCTCTTCAACAGGCAAACTTTGCTGTAGATGTTAGTGGCCCCGCCTGAGCCACGGAGAACGCCCTGATGCAGTTTGCATTCCTGCAGCGACGCCAACCGACGCCGCTGCTAATGGAGCAGGTGCCTGTTATCGAAGGGCAAAGAATGCAGCGAAGTATCGAGGCTGACATCACAAACCCACTGCGGTATTATTTGACTTTATTTTGCACCAACGGCACGTCAGCTCACTGAAGCAAGAAACGGCACTACATAGACCAGAAAGCCACGGGAGTGGCTACGCCCACTCAGGGCGGAGAAAGTATGATAAAACATCGCCAAAATTGCCGTGCCTTTGAAGTTGCAAGTCCACGCCTCTGAGGAAGTGTATCACACGAAACGCGTCAGGCTCTGGACAAATACCTTGTGCTGTTCCAGCCGAAATCCTCGCAGCATCCTTCAATAAATGATGGTTTGGCACAAACTTACCTGTAGTGCGGCTTTCTCTTCAACAGGCAAACTTTGCTGTAGATATATATATATATATATATATATATATATATATATATATATATATATATATATATTCACTGAAAAAACCATAGGTTTCAGACATGTTATAGTTAGCGGAAATTTTACTGATAAAAAACCAATGAAATTCCCCCGTTATAGTTAGTGCAGGCAACTATAACTCACGCGACCGCAATCCTCTGCTGATGCTAATACTGTATTTAGACACTTATTTGCCTATGTCTTCTTCCATAAATTTTTAGCTATACATATATTACAAATATTTTTTTTTCATAAAGACACATATGTCATCAGCAGAAGATTGCGGTCGCGTGAGTTATAGTTGCCTGCACTAACTATAACGGGGGAATTTCATTGGTTTTTTATCAGTAAAATTTCCGCTAACTATAACATGTCTGAAACCTATGGTTTTTTCAGTGAATTTGCAAGGTTTTTTAAATGCTAATTCCTAACTATAACGTGTGTGAAACCTATGGTTTTTTCAGTGAATTTGTACGGTTTTTTAAATGCTAAGTTACTTTACGCCATTCGTGGCGTGCACGCCCACTTAACGCAGTTCGTTCCGTGCGCGCACGGTGCGCGCACGGTGAGCACGCGGTGCACTTCGCGCACCGCGCGCCCACTTTACGCTGTTAGTGCCGTACACGCAAGGTGGGCACGCAGTGCGCTACGCGCACCGCGTGCCCACGTTACGCACCGTGCGCACATGGAGGACATATTATGCGCTTCCTTGTGATAGGTAATCTGTTAAATTTAATTTGTAAGTGATGACAATAATATGCCATGCACAGAGAGTGTTTTTTTTTTTTTATTATAATTTTTAGCGTAAGCGCACCGTACGCGTACGGTAAGCGTAATCGGCGAAATTTTCAAAAAATTAAAATTTACCGTTTTTGGCCTTTGAGGACTCAACTAACATGGCTATGTGCATGGGCGCTGTCTAAACAGCCCCTTTATATGTTTTTTGCCTTTATTTACAGCCCCCCCCTCAGAGTGCGAGAGAGAAAATGGCGGCCGCCGCTTCCTGGTTTCGACCGATTCGAATGTTTACTTAGATGTAACAGCCAATCAGAATCGCGCTCGCGCACGCCACCGTACGCGTACGGTAAGCTTACGGTAAGCGTACCGTAAGCTGGCTCAGATATATATATTGATTTAAAGGCTATTTTCTCAGAATCTACTGAACAGATTTACACCAAACCTACAAAAGGCACTTCCTTGACCTGAGGACTACCTCTCTGCCAAATTTCTAGTAATTCTGTTCAGCCGTTCGGGCTGTAGCCCTGTCTAAAGGTCCTATGGAAAAATGCATGGGAAAAACGCGTTTTGGGACCCCCCTTTTATCTCAGCCCCCGCTTGACGAATCCCCCCGAGACTTTCAGGGTAGGAGCGGAGCGTAGCGCCCCACCTATTTTGAGAAATTCGCGAGGATTCGTCGACCGGCGCCAAAGTTATTCAAAATAGAATGTTGCGGATTTCCTATGGAAAAGGGGTCCTAACTATAACTACCTACTGGCGACCGCCAGTAGGTAATATATATATATATATATATATATATATATATATATATATATATATGCCGGAGGTTTCGCCTGGGGGGCTCCTGCAATCCCCCAATCATCCAGGACCACACAGGAACAGACGATGACTGACCCAGTTGAAAGTGCAAGTGAGTAACTTTATTTAAATCTCAGCATGCCTGCAAGACGTGTTTCAGCCTACAAAAGGCCTTGATCACATGATATATATGTATCCAAAAGAACAGTCCTGTTACCCTTACTACCACAAAGGGTATACACAGCACAGGTACGGATTTTTTTCGCAGATTTCGCATATTTCTTTTAATCCGTCATGAACACCACAGAGTGTATCAGACCAGTGTCCGCTCAGACACATTTCGATCACTCACCTGTAGGTAGTTATAATTAAAACCTAGTTTCTATAGAAAATGCGTTTTTGGCGCCGGTTGACGAATCTTCAACAAATTTCTGACAAAAAGTGTTCCGGTGGGCCTTATTGTGCATGGGAAAATCAGGGTGATATGTCAAGCGGGGGCTGAGAAAAGGGGGGTGGCCAAAAAAAGTGCGTCTAGCATGTTGATTCCCCTAGGGATTTTTCTACATGACCACAGCCTGAACCGCTGGACAGAATTACACCAAATTTGTCAGAAAGGTAGCTCTTGGTCCAGAAAGAGCACTTTTATTTATTTGATGTAAATCAGATCAGTAGTTTTTGAGATTTTTCAAGAAAAACAAATTTGAATATCTGGGAACCAGACCCTCCATGAAACTTGCCAATCTCATGCTGAGATCTGATTGGCTGCCAACACTTCTACCAGGAAGCCTTTCAAGGCCCTGGGGACCACCACCCCCCCTGGGCTTTGATATCTATTAGTAGGGGGCCACATGGATGCCTTTGTAGGGCTCATAAGAGATCTGGGGGCTCCACCTCCCCGCGATTCC
This sequence comes from Triturus cristatus, assembly GCF_964204655.1. Lineage (NCBI taxonomy): Eukaryota > Metazoa > Chordata > Amphibia > Caudata > Salamandridae > Triturus > Triturus cristatus. The sequence continues at coordinate 695,192,238 of NC_140588.1, forward strand.
AATATGTATTAGTAGAGAGGTCACGTGGACCCCCTCATGGGGCTTATTAGAGCCCTGGGGACCACCACTTCCTGGGGCTTCAACAGTAAAATGGAGGGGACCACACGGAACCCCCTCTTTGGTTCAGGAGGGCCCCAGGGACCACCACCTCCCCGTGGCCAAAACCATAAGCAAAAGGGGAAGGGGGCAACATGGCCCTCCTCCTAAGCTGTTCTCAGCCCTGGGAACCACCACCTCCCTGAGGCAAGCCTTTCAAACAGAAATTAGACCATGCAGACCCCCTCCTGGAGCTATTAATAGCCCTGGGGATTGCCACTCCTCACGCCCTGCTCCTGCTATCTCCCGAGGTGCCCACCTTTGGAAGATAACAGTTTGCTCTCACTTGGCGGGTATTGAGAGCAAACAGTAAGTTGGCTCCAGAGGGCGGGAGCAGGAAAACTACTCCTGCTGACTGTGAGCGGGCTTTTTTTATCTGTTTTCCTGAACACTGTCAAGTGGGCAGGAAAACCGATGATAGAATTGCTCTCACATGCAGACAGCAGCATTTTTTGCTACTCCTTATTTGTGGGAACATGGCCAGCTCCCGCTGAAGGCGTGGAACCAGCAGGGGTCGCGAAGACATTGAGGCTCTCCCCTTGGTCCAAAACGTAGTACACTGGGTGCCCTGGGTGGACTCCAGGGCACACCGGAGCAAGAGGCCTGGCACCAGGGGATGGGGTCACCAAGGCCAAAATCTGCCAGGGGAGGGGGCCGCCCAAAATCAAACAAGTGAGTTTCTTGTCTCACTTTATCCCTCAAGCAGTAGAGTGCCAGAAGGCACATTTGCAGAGTGGTGGAGAAAGGCAATGGGTCCTCCAATGAGCTCTCAGTAATTCTGCTGTGTGGGACTCACTGGTGGTAACAGGAGGTGTTCTTACCCCCAAAGACCCTCTGCGGCCAAGGGGACTTCCTCCCCCAACTAGCAGTGTTCAAAGAGGGCCGTTTGTATTGTGGTTGAGAAAGGGGGCGGGTCCTCTGACAAGCTCTCAGCAATCCCACTTTATGGGAATTACAGGTGGTAACCATAGTGGTTTATGGACCCAAATGAACCTCAGCTCCCAAGGGGACTTCATCCCCCAACCAGTAGTGTGCCAGGAGGCATGTTTGTAGAGTGGTTGAGCAAGGGGGTGGCACATTCGATGACCTCTCAGCAATCTCGCTCTGAGGGACTTACTGGTGGTAGCAGGTGGGATTCTTGGCCCCCAATGACCCTCAGCATCCAAGGAGACTTAATTAGGGATAAAAGAGCAATACTTTTTCCACTTGCGGAACTCTGCAGAATTTGGTGGAGGTTTTGGTTACTCTGTGGAATTCTATCTAGTGAAACTCTGCAAGCTCTACCCAGGCCTCGTTCTGTCCTGGTGGTAGTAGAGTCCATGGTTCTCCCTTTAAATTACTACAAGTAAGCAAATTTACAAGTCAATAGGAGTGAGCGGTAAACTCCGCTCCGCTGATGGAGTTCATGAAGTTTGACCAAAAAACTCTGCAGACTCGGCGTGGCAGAGTTTACCGCCCACCCACTGTATTGTAAACAGTGGAATCAAGACCAAAAAATGCGGGCATTGTCCAGCTTCGGAATTCCTCGACATTGAGGATGTAAAGTCAGAGCTAGTGGGGACATGGAAACGGGGGGAGCATTCTGATGCACATCCAAGCTGCACAATCCTGGTTCACCAGAACAGACACAAGTGCAGCTCCTAAAAGTTACTAATGTAAACGTAGGGAAACTGACAATGAGGCAGACATGCGCTGCCAAGAGCTCACTCACTCTCACGAGCTTCCTATGACATGCTGGATAGTTGCATATTAGGCTGTCAAAACCCTACCCTTCTCCACCGGCTGTTCCCGAAAGCAGTATGAATAAACTCAGCGAGCACACACAACCTGCATTGCCTGCAACACCGGCTCTCCTGCGGCTGGACTTCCGGTGAAAAATTGAGTAATCGGAGTAACACTGCTGTGGAGGTCTGGAGATAATAACATTTGAATTGTGTGGGAAAGGTAAAGGTGCGTGGTGGTGAGTGCTTGTATCAACCCCTGTTCGGTTACCCAGCAAAAGTTGTCACTGGGACTGGAAAAGAAATCTTGATAGTGTTTTCTCAAACTTTGCGCTATATACACCTTACACCAAATGTTTACTGAGAGGATATTTATTGATGTTAGCAAGTACTGCCAATGTGCCTTTCTAGGCTTCACAAATATTAAGGGCCAGTGAGAAATGTGATTCTTCACCTGCAGCCCTAGGTAATAATGAATTCGCAGCCTTTGCTGTGTAACAGACATTTGAAGCATAATTAGGAGATTTTAAGTTAACAATACACGTTGCAGCACAAGTTTTCTTCCTTACGGACTCATTTGACTGCCAAACTGCTTTTCGTGAAAATGTTGGTTAACATATCAGTGATTACTCACTTGGGTTGGTAAACATTGATTGCATATTTATAGTCACGGACAGAATGCAACATTTAAAGCAACATAGTCATTTTTGCTCTTTGTGTGTATTTTTACTATCACTTGCCATTGCTCTTCATTTTATGATTAAGCAAGGGAAAATATTACTCGAAATGGTAAGTTGTGAAACTCGCTTAATTTATTATTTACTCGTAAAATTCTCTCCATAGAGGAAATGGAGGATTTTGTGCCAGACCACAGAACTCCGTCTGTATTTGGGCTCTTTTAACCTCTTTGAACTGCAAAATGCTGCGTTAGCCTGCATATTACTGTTGTTTCCCCCGTTCAGATTATTGGTCTCTTTTGTAACCTCAAAATTGAAGTCTCCTTGGCGATGGCAGCTCTTCAGGCCATCCTGGTACTGTAGCCATGTATCTCTCACCCAAAAGAAAGGCAATTCAAACAGGCAGAGCAACCAAGAAAGAACTGGAGATGGGCAGCCGAAAAAGGCCTTTCACCGAAGTATTCCATCAAAATACAGGGGGGCAGGTTTACAAGCCCCTTGCGACACATTTATGCTGCCGTTGCGTCACTTCTGTGATGCAGAGGCAGCGTAAACCATGCGCCATGTTGTGCCTTATTTACAACGTGAGGGATCTAGGGAGATGCGTCACGTTGTAAAGCCCTGAGCCACATTAAACCTGCGTCAGGTTTAATGTATGCAGGGTGAGCGTTCCGTCGGGAAAAGCCTCGGAAAGGTGACGCAGTGAAATCTACAAGATTTCATTGAGTCACTTTTTTCAGACGCCGCTGCGTCAAAACCCTGCGCCTGCTTGAAGCAGGCGTAAGGCGTGACGCAGCATGTTAGATATTGGCAGCCCCTGGCTGAGCATTGCTGGAGTTGCGTCGCTCTTGTGACACGACTCCAGCAATGCGCCGCCCGTACACCATCAGATGCGTCACGCATCTGTTTATCCTTGCGCCACGGTGTGCCGAATTGTAAATGTGGCGCATCTGTGGTGGCGCAAGGGTAAACTTGCGTGAAGTTTCTTACCTGGCGCATCCCTGCTGATATGCTGGGATGCGCCAGTCCTTGTAAATTTGCCCCAGGCTTTGGGGTGGAGACAGGGGACCATGGAGGTGCCTAACAAGCATGCTCTAAATGGCACCATGGGCGAGGGGTCAGAGTTGATTGACCTTTTGGTCTCTCCCCGGCGTCATTGCTTCTTTATCTCTCTTTAGCCGGAATACAAAAGAAAAGAGAGGGCTGAGTATGTGAAGGATGATGTGTCTGGGAGTTTAAAATCAGAAACAGGAGCATACTTTTGAGGCACTCTACATACACACACATGATGCTCACAAACAGTGTGCATACATTGCACAATACAGACTGCACATGAGATACGCCACAAACAGTGACACATGCACTCGCTCTAACCTCCCTCCCCCATGCAGTTTTCCCTTCAGTTTAAGTTTATGAACCATTTTTGTCTCTCTCTCTCTTTAAACAAAGTCAGCTTCGCATGCCAACGCGAGAAGCCAGGTTTCATGAGCTTCTGGACTTAGCAGGCGATTGTTTGCAGTGCTGCGCAGGACTTAGTATTTTCCAGCAAATCAGTGATGTTCTGATACTCTGCCCAGCCATGGAACTCAGTGGAATTTCACTGAGTTTTTCAGTCACAAACTCTGCGAGCTCTGCCCATCCCTACATATCACCTGAAAGCTCTGCCCTTTTGGCCCCGCCCTGTCCGCCTTTGTAGTATGCACATACCTCCTGCCTTGTGCCAGGTTGAACTACAGCTTAACAAAAGGCCCCCCAGCACGTTTCCTTCCGATTTTGGTGACACGTTCTTGATGCAGAGGTATAAGAAGACACCTCCACCAAACAAAGAAGCACTTACTTCATAACGTTAAGAGGAAGGATCCTTGTTTGGTGGAGATTTACCTCTTTGTAGTTTGTTGTTTTCTCTACAGAAAGAATCATGTTATCACAGATTTCTGGATAAATACGCACGAGGAACAATCACATTGCCGAAACACGCTTGTCATTAGAGACAGTTCCTTGTGGTACATTATGCAGCTGTTGTGTAAAATACACAGAAGACATTTACTCAATGAGGTAGCACTTACTAATTAACCAGTAGAAAATACTGTAGTTGGGTAGACATTTTGTGCAAAACTGTAAACTCTTGTTGGATAAAAAGACAGGTGAGGTTCCGTTCTGGCTCTGATGCTCATTTCATTGAAATTATACCTCACCAGGAAGCACTTACAGATATAAACACAGCAGGTGCCCCAGGTGTAGCTCCACTTCTGTAAAAGACAAATGATCCTAACTAATTGGACTTGGTGAAGTGCTAGTGTGTTTCCTCTCAAATTCCATGTTGAAAAAGAATATGAAATCCTTAATGAAGGTCAGGTCCGGACTGGGCACACAAATCAACCCTGGCAATTCTGGTGGAGCGGCCAGGTGGTGTGGGGGTGCTATTGAGAAGCAGCACTGCTTCCGCTTTAGCACCGCTGCCGGTTTTGTTACAGAAGACCGATATTTGCAGCAGTGCTGAAAAACCAGCCCCCTGTAAGAAAACTGGCCCACACCCTTCAGGCCCACCAGGAAAACGCCTGGTGCCCGTTACGGCCAGTCTGGGCCTGATTGAGGTGAATTCATTATTGATCTATTGGAGCACAATCTGATCTGTACTGACTCTGATGAGTGTTTTTTTCTTGTCCTCTCTTGGTGAGAACAGAGTCAATGGTTCTCCCTTTTAATTACCCTAAGTATGCAAATGCCCAAATCCATAGCACCACTCACACACTCACAGGCATACACAGGCATTCGGATACCAACTCACCAACTCACACAGGCACTCATAGACCCACTCAGAGACCCACACAGACACTCACACACCCACTCACACACCGACTCACACACTCATACAGGCAATCACTGACCCACTAACAGACCCACACAGATGCTCACAAATCCACACAGGCACTCATGCACCCACTCACAGACACACTCACACATCCACTCTCACACCATCTAAGGCGTTCACACAAACCCATACAGCCACTCACACACCCATACAGCTAGTCACACATTAACTCACAGAGCCATACAGCCTCTTGCACATCCACTCGCCGGCCTATACAGCCACTCACACACCCACTCTTAAGGGTGATAGGTTACAGTTAGGAAAAAAAGTTAAAACACAGCAGAAATTAATTGAAAAAAATAATTTTACAGGGATGTTATAGTTAGGAATTTTCTTAACAAAAAAGGTAGAAACACACTGAGAAAACAAAAGGTTACGGGGGCGTTATAGTTAGGAAATATAATTTTAAAAACCTTACAAATTAAGTGAAACAAATTAAAGGTTACATGGACACATTGATACACATTGAAGAAAAATGCTAATTTGAAGACCATATAAATTTTGTTTTTTTGTTTTTAAATGTTTATTATTGTTGCCCATAACACAGAGGAAAATTCCTTCGGTTGTGAAATGTCCTGTAGATCTTTGCAAAATTCAGCATTTGAAAATTTCCAAAATGGTCACCAATTATGCCATGAATACCTTGTATTGTCCTCTTTCTACTTCAAAGAAAATGTAAATACCTAACTATAATCTGACAGGAAGGATTAATATTACAAGTGGGTGTCTCGATTTGAAAAAACTAAATTTTTCTGCTCTCCCTGGCTTCGTCTTCTAATTGTCCATACAGGATTGCCAGGATAGCATGGAGGGTGGTACAGGGGAGTCTGTGCAAGTCCTGATTGATCTACTGGTGTTTACACCTGGCTTCCACTGGCGGGAGCTGCCTGACGTCCCCTAGGGGCTGTGGGAGCGGAAGAGACCCATATGTGTTGGGCTAGGCACTTGCACTCAGTGAAAACATTGAGGGGGCTGTGTCCGGGGTACAGGTCGGAAATTTTCCTAGGGATGAGGTAATCATTGAGGTGTTGGGTCTGAACAGCACTGACCTGGGCCCAGGGTCTGAGGGGATATTGTGGGGTCAGGGGTCATAAGTGGTGCTTTCTGGACTTAGAGGCACTTTCTAGTTCTGATAGCACTTACAAGTTTTAATTAGTTCCCCTGGTGTTGATATGCTGAGATGCGTGTCCATGTTGCACTTTCCATTGATATGCTTTAGGTGGATACTGTGGGTTTGTCAGGGTTTTAAATGCTGGCCATTTAGGTTCCTCCTACACAGTGTTTGCAATATGTTAGCAAAATCTCTTGTATTAAAACAAATCTTGGTGCCCGCTCATTACTTACCTTTACTTACCATTCATTTGACTGCACTGTGCTTGTGAAATCTCTTTTAAGGTCATTCTTATGTGGAACATGTCTAAAAATACATTGACAAAACCAATAGATTTCACAGAGGCGAAACCTAGTGGCTTTGTCAATGGTTGTTCCCTTCTCCTCCCTTCCCCACCAACTTTTGTGGTATTCCCACTTCTTGGATATGGAATTACTCCTCCTTCAGAGAATTACATCTATGACTGTACTCAGAGAGGAAATATGCCTGCCAAGATTAGGTGAATACCCACAAGGGTGTGAGGATGTTGGTGTTCATCTAATTATGCAAATATCCCCGCATTGTAGCCCTCATAAAAAAAATGAACATGTTTAATTGGACGCATTAAGGTCTCTGTGAAAAACAAAATACAGGAATAAAACAATCCACTTACAAAGCATCTTGAGCCTCAAAATGTTATAATCATTACCCCTATACAGTCACACCCATGTTTCGAGTATATTTCGGATTGCTTTGGATATTAAATACATTTCCAGGAGTTTCCAAGGAGTTCTGAAATGTTTTTGGTAATTCCATGTTACTCGGTCCAAAAACATTGTCACATTTATAGAACTTGCAAATGTACATTTGTGCATGTACAAATGCAATTGCACTTATTTTGTTTCCCCAAAGGGGTAAATATTTTCCCCCTAGAAATAGACTTCCCTCGATTTGCATGACATAGATGGGCCACCATGAAAAGTGATTTAACATCACCCATATCAGGAGTGGATTTCTAATCTTTTACAGTGGGAAAAGGTTCAGATGGGAATTTGTAAATACCCACAATTGTGTAAGATTGTTCATGTGCTGAAACTGACAGGGCATTCCAGTCCTGAAATATTATCTCCCTGCCCAACCGCCACAGATTTACTGACATGAAATACTCTGTGTGAGTCCAAGCAAAGGCTGTGATTATTTCTCTTGTGGAACATTGCTAACTGAGTTAAGTTAACATGAGTTAAGATGAGGACAAATAGCAACAGTTACAGAATTGGGTGGATGTATAATACGGATGTGGTAATAGAAACAATTAACCCATTGATACATATTTACAGTGCTAGATTCAAAGAGAAGATGAAGCTGGAGCCTGGATGAAGAAGGATAAAAGGGTGAGATAGTACGACTCTGCTGGGCGGGAGTTCCAGTGCAGGGATTGAAGTCAATAAATGGATTGAAATCTGGAATCTGCACACAGATCTTTTAGAATGACCACATTGGGACCCGTCTGCTCTGGGCCATATGTAGGTAGCCTCACATTTACCGATTCATAAATACCGAATTTTACCGATTCGGTATTTATGAATCGGTAAATGTGATGTAGGTAATGATTTGGTAAAGTTTACCGAATCGGAAAAATTCGGTGATTATGAATCGGTATTTACCGATTCGGTAATGAGGCATACCTTCAATGGGAAGGTATGCCTCATTACCGATTCGGTAAATACCGATTCGGTAATGGGGGGAGCATATACAAGGGTGGCAGGGTGGCACATTGACACCCTGTTGCACCCCTGAATCTTGCATGTGTGCACATGTGGCGCACATACATGCCCTAAGGGCATGTACGTCTGCCACATGGCACTCTTAAATCTGCAAAATATTGCTTTTTGCAAGGTATTCGTTATTTATCACCAACCTGTATTTGGTGGTAAATAACAAATTCTTAATAATAATTTTCACTCTTTAGAGTGCTCCCTACATTGCATTTCTGGATTCGGTATTTACCGAATCGGTATTTTACCAATTTCTTAATTTCCGATTCGGTAAATACCGAATCCAGAAAATCAGCCCCCTACATCGCAAATGCCTAAATACCGGTCGGTAACGGGATATTTACCGAATTTCGGCCGTTACCGACCGGTATTTGGCTTCTTACATGAGGCCCTGAGTGAGGTAGTTAGGAGAGAAACTATGCATGACACTGAAGATCATGATCAGTAATTTGTAGCAACCCTTTTTTGCAGACAATAAACTGGCTTGGTGATGGTACCTGGAGGTAGAAGTGTTCTTTTGGCTGGTATGAGAGTGGCCGTGTGGCAGAGTTCAGTACCTTGTCCAGCGGAGTAAAATACAGGGGGAGACTCACAAGAAGGCAGTTACAGTAGTCTAGTTTTCTAAGGACGAGTGAAGAAAAGTATTGGCTGTGTGAAAGGTGAGAACGCTTGCATTTTTCGATTATTCAATACCTGAAATGTATCTGCTGTGACTGTGTTGGTTACAAATGTTTCTGTGCTCATCAAAGAGATAAAATGCACTCTCAAGTTTCTGACTGCTGAAACGGGGTAGGATATCACGATGGAAGTGAATGGGGAGGGGAGGTCTGCAGGTGTCGAAGTAGCTGGAAAATAGATTGTTTCCATTTAGGATGAGTTCAGAATAAGTAAACTAAATCTTCCGAAAACTATGGGTTTTATATGGGTTATGCAAAGGAGGCACCAATGACAAAATCGGGACATTTCATGATGCTTTTTTCCATTTATTTTTATATAGCGCAAACTAGACCCGAAGATATCAGGTATCAGAGTGCTTACATGAGCACCAGTTTCGTTACAGAAGAACACATTCCAAAATTAATTCAACTGTGAAAGAAAACTACATGTTGCCATAAGGAAAACAGGAAATTACAAATTCTATAGTTAGCTCAATAATCAGCATCTATGAAAGATCACACTTGTGTTATAATAATTATACTGAAACCTCCAGGTATTTCACTCTTATGTCTGGAACCTATTTTTGTTAGGGGCAGGAGAATGTGATTTGCCCAGAATGACAGGATGTTGAGCGTCTTTGCCGAGACACAAACCGGTTCCTCAGCTCCGCGGTCAACCACTCTAACCGTAAGGCTACATCCTCTGCCCTCTCTCGCTTTTCATCACAAGATCCCTATTTTCACCACCTGTTTTCCTCATGGCTCTTCATTGTTGCAAGACAAATCTTCTAAAACTAATTCAACTCTGAGAGAAAACTACATGTTGGCATAAGGAAAACAGGAAATTACAAATTATATAGGTAGCTCAATAATCAGCATCTATGAAAGATCACACTTGTGTTATAATAATTATACGGAAACCTCCAGGTATTTCACTCTTATGTCTGGAACCTACCCCAACCTAAAGATCTTGAGAGCCAAATGTGTTTCCCAGCTCTTGTGTTTCCCACATAAAGTCACTGGACTGTACTTTGAAATATAAAAGATTGAAAGCTTACTACTGTAGTGCAAGCAACACTATTCTCCCAGCTCGGCTCTGACTTTTATTTTGCCTAAGAATCCAGATCAGAAAGTTAATACAGAATGATGCTCCTAGACATGTAGTAAGAATTGCTGAGACAACGGTACTTTACGCTGCACAATCTCCAATGCCACCCCAACATCTTCCACGAAACTAGAATAATTATCCATCACACACAAGTTCCTGACCTAGATAAACATGTATACCTGCTATGAAACTGACAAAACTGAGCAACCATCAAACCATCAAAATCTCCACTGAGTGACAACATAATCTCTGATCTGCTGTGAACCTTTTAAAATGGCTGCCTGTGCTACCTACTCCCGCTACTCACCTATGACATACATAATCTACATGGATTCCAACAACAAAGGAAAGCTGACCTGCCAAAGTTGATCTTCGCTGTTTAATACTATCAAAATCATCCCTGACATTGTGTAAGGAATCAGATCACTAGGAAGCAGGTATCATGCACACACACTCAAAGCAAGAGGCATGCACATGCATTTGAGCATCAGGATGTATAAACAGACCTCAGAACAAAACAGTAGAATTACCAATATATAAAACAGATCAGTGAGAAAGAGACCGTGATCCAAGGATTGGTGTTCGGTGCACAGGCCAATAGCGCTTGGTGGAAAGTATAGCGCATTTATGCAGATCATCTCGCTCTTTAAGAATCTAAGACCACACAGTAGTTCCAAGTCACAGTAGGCAGCCGCAGTTTACAGGGTACAACTTTGACCACGGTGCCTGGCAATTTCCATATTGATTGTTATGGCTCTCGCTCTACTTTGTCACCACCTTTCCTGTTCCTTGAACTTTTAGTTTTGTTCCCTTCTCAGGGTCTCAAGTTCCCATTTCCCTTCTATTCTGAATTCCCTCATTGCTGACTGGAAGGCTTCTCTGTTCCCCCGGAAGTAGCCCAATACAATTCCCAAAGGTAATCTGTCCAACAAGGACAGCTTTCCCATGGCAAATCTGCTACCACCTCCTTTGAGGAGTCAGTGATTTTAAATGGAGGTTCCAACTCATTGATACGCACCACTCCGAATTGCAATTAGAAGAGGACGCCTATTTTATGCTCCTTTATAATTGCAATTTGGAATGGGTCTGTAAAAGCATTTTGTGAGTCGGAAATGCTCTCAGTTTAGTATACAGTAAAATACCATTTTGCAGTTGGAAACTGTTAGACCTGGCTTCATTGGCGTGGGTTTACCCTGTATTTTTTGCCTTTACCTTCTGTGTTTAAGCTGGTGTTGGACTCAGTTTTGTTGGCCTAGATGCTTTGGGTACTTTGCCACTGCTGCTCAGTGCCAAAGTGCAAGCGCTCCCTTTGTAAATTGTTTTTATGGATTGATGTCTCCATGATTGGTCTATTTGGTTTACTGTTAAATCCCTAGTGCAATGCATTGTGTATGCTCAGGGCCTGTAAACCAAATGCCGCTAGTAGGCTTGCAGCACTGATTGTGCCACCTACACAAGCAGCCTTGCAACAAGGTCTCAGACCTGCCATTACAGAGCCTGTGTGCGGTCTAGTACTGCCATATTGACTTGGAAAGTTCACCCACTTGCCAGGCTCTACCCTTCCTTTTTCTTACATGTTAGTCGCCCCTAAGTTAGGCCCAATGTACCTCTGAGGGCAGGGTGCAGTATATGTGAAAGTTAGGACATGCCCTTGTATGTGTGGTATGTTCTGATAGTGAAATACTGCCAATTTTGTTTTTCACTATTGCAAGGCTACCTGTTCCCATAGGATAGAATCAGGGTGGTTTTCTTATAACATTTTATAAGCATTACTACCCCTGGAAACAAGTTAAGAAAATTAAGTTTAGTATGTCTGAACTCAGAATGTTAAAAAAAATCTTTTAGTGAGGGTGATTTTTACATATTGTGTTTCGAAAATACCACTTTTAGAAAGTAGGCATTTTCTTGCCTTGCCATCCAGTGTGCCTCTGCTAGGATGTGTATTGACTGTCTGGCTTTGGAGTGACAGGGGCTGGGGATTTGCAGTGGCTCCATTGAGTCTGGATGAGTCAGGGTTGCATTTGGAGTGGGGGGAGAAGATTTCCTTTCACCTGAATGGGCCTGGTCTGTCTTCCACAATACTGTCTCCACATCCTGCCAGGGAGCTGCACCAGAGAGGACAGAACTGGTTTTGACTGAGCACAGGGCTTCTCTGCCACAACAGAACAAAGGAATTTGCTGTATAAATATTGGGGCCCAGACCCCAGAACCTTAGATCACTTCTGGGAATGAAGAAGAAACTTTGCCAAGGAGAAGAGCCGGAGAAGCTGGGGAGGAATACTACCTGTGAGACTTGGCATTTTTTGGAGTGTTTCCCCTGAGTTTTTGCTTTCTGACCTCCTGGTTTTGACTCTGTTTGTTCTGGCTTAGTGTTTCTGCACACTTTTCTCACTGCTGATCAGTGCTAAAGTGCAAGTGCTCCTGTGGTACAATGTGTTTTGGATTGGTGTTTCCATGATTGGCCTATTTGATTTATGTGTCAGTCCGTAGTAAAGTGCACTGCGCGTGCCAGGGCCTGTAGGTCAAATGATGTTGGTGGGCTGCAGCACTGGATTGTGCCACCCACCCAAACAACCCATAAATGAGACTCTGGCCTTCCATAGAGCCTGTGCGCAGCCTGGTACTGCAATGTCGATGTGGCAAGTGCACCCACTTGCCAAGCCCTAACCTTTCCTTTTCTTACATGTCAGCCTACCTTAAGGTAGGCCCAAGGTACCCCTGTGGGCAGGGTGCAATGTATGTGAAAGTTAGGACATACCCTGGTTTCTGTGGTATGTCCTGATAGTGAATTACTGCCAATTTTGTTTTTCAATATTGCAAGGCTACCTGTTCCCCATAGGACAGAATGGAAAGTTTGTTTATAACATCTTATAAACATAACTGGCACTGGGAACTAGGTAGGAATATAAAGTTTAGTATGCCTGAACTCAAAATCTAAAGATGCATCTTTTAGTGAAGGTGATTTTTACATTCTGTGTTTGAAAATACCACTTTTAGAAAGTAGGTATTTTCTTGCTCAGTCATCCCGTGTGCCTCTGCTGGAATGTAGATTGCCTGTCTGGGTTTTGGATGACAGAAGGCTGGGAGCAGGAGTGGCTCCAGATAGTCTAGGTGGGTCAGAAAAGGGCTGAATAGACCTGGGCCGCAATTGGGGGAGGAGATTTCCTCGCACCTCAAAGGGCCTGGTCTGCCTCTGACAATGCCGTCTCCACCTCCTGCCCGGAAGTCACGCTAGAGAAGGCAGAACTGGTTCTGGCTGGGCACAGACACTCTCTGCCTAAGAGATCAAAGGATTTTGGGATATAAATATTGGGGCCTAGACCCCTGAACTTTAGAACTCTTTTGGATCAAGAAGACTGCCATGAAGAAGAGCTGGAGAAGCTGTGTGGAGGAACTACCACTTTGCTGTGTGATTTGCTGTGATGGCCTGCAGTGGCTGCTTCTGTTTTGGGCAGTGAAAGGACTGGTGTAATATAGGCAAGGGTGAGACCGGAGCGGCCGAGGAATCCAAGATGGTGCCCGGCAGGACGCCATCCGACAGGGACACAACGGTCTAGTGTTTCAGGAAGCGGAGGACATGACGTCGGGGGAGAAGCGAAAAAGCGTCGGTTGGGACAGGTGGAGGAGATCTTCGGTGATTGCGAGTCGGGAGGAACAAGGCAGCGAGAGGAGAAGAGCCCCGGAGGAGTGGAAGGTGGGACCGAGAGAGACGGGAGTCTCGAGAAAGCCAGAGGGAGAGCAGAAGATGTCGGCGCAGCACCGAAGAGGGAGAGTTCCCCAACATACCCTGTGCCAGTATCCGGACGTCCTCCGAGGAAACAGGACGCCGCGATACCCGACGCTACGATCCTGGAGGACCGTAGCTCAAGGCAAGTGTCTTGGGCGGAAGGGTGGAGGAGGAGGTTGGTGGGGAAGGGCTTCATGGGGCTCTGGCAAAAATAGGGCACTACAGTTACTGAGTGATATCCCCTGCACAGAAACCCTTCACTTTTCCCGCCCTTCAGTTGTTTCCTTCCCTACCTCACACTGCCGGTGACCAATGAATAATGGTGATGGGAGTACAATATAGAGTATTAAGACTTTAGTCCAGACAGTGACAGTAGTGTTATTTTTCTGTTTCCTTTTGGGGAGTACCGACCCTGGTCGAAGTATTGACGGACTAGGACTGGAAGAAGAAGGTCTTCACTTACAGGACTATGATCCAAGACTTCGATATCCCTTCCTTGTGTTGATAATTTTTATGGTGCACTTAAACTGTTGGACTGTAAAAGTGCACTTAAACTGTTGGACTGTAAATAAAAGCATAACATTGCAAGATTCCCAAGGACCAAGTGTCGTATCCTTAGTGGGACCCTATGCTCGGGGTGTTCCATCAGAGTGAGAAAGGGGAAACCATCACAACTGGACTGAACTTTCTGCAATCTACTTTGTGAGTTTCTCCAAGGGCTTGAGGTAGAGCTTGCCCCCTGTTCAAGAAGTCTCAGGAACAGTAAAGACCTCAAACTCTTCTGCCCTCAGCACTGGGGACTGTGTGTTTTGTGCTGCAACAGAAGAAAAGCAACCCGACGACGTCTATGACGCCGCTGCTGACTCCGTGTCCTGAAGGCACCACAGAGGGTACCGCCGCAATGCCGCACCGCGACCCTGGTCTCACCGACGACGCCTGCTGACGCCGCCACCAAGCCACTGCTCGCAGTGCGACCTCTGGGCACCATACTCCACACTACCTCGCTTCACAACGACGCCTTGGTATCCCCGCCGCCGCCGCTCCACACCGAAATCTACACCGCTGCTTGCACCGTGGTTCGAGGGCACCGCTTGTAAAGTTACATGACGCACCCCCCTCATCCCGCACCACAGCCTCGGCCTACTGACGCCAGCGCCATCCACTCCAGTTCGTCAGCCGACGACAGCGCTTCAGCAACTACGCCGCCGCTGATTGCACCGTGACCTGCCAGCACCGCGATGAGCACTGCATTCACTTCGCACCGCGACCCTGGTGTCACCGATGACACCATTGGATGCCGCCACCGAGCGGCTGCTCACACCGTGACCTGAGGGCAGCGCACGCCACACAGCTGCACTTCGCACCCCAGCACTCAACGCCTGCCGACGCCAGAGATCCCGACTTCACCAGAGAGGAGTTTGATCTGCAACGCATGTGACTTCAAGGGCCCCGACGACTCCTGCACTGACCTCCGGAACCGATGCCTGCGGACGCCATGCTTTCGGAAGCTCAACGAGAGGTCACCGACTCCTTGCATTTCTAAAAGGTACTGTTTGCGGGTCATTCCGACACCACAGCTGGCCTGAAACGCTGCGGTCAGTCAGAACTGTTTGGATTTGTTTGTTAACGTCCTGCTCACTCTCTGGACGGAGCTATCGACATCAAGGAACTGTTTTTCAACCATATTTTGATAACTGAAGATTTTTAAGTACTGTATTGTGGATTTTTACCGTTGTTGGTCTTGTCTTATAATATATTGGATATTTTTCTAAACTGGTGTGGTGTCCTTTTGGTAGTGCTCACACTGTATTACTGTTGGTTATGTGCAAATGCTTTACACACTGCCTCTAAGCTAAGCCTGACTGCTCATGCCAAGCTACCAAGGGGGTGAGCAGGGGTTATTTTAGGAGTGTAACTCCCTTATCCTGACTAGAGTGGTAGTTTCTGCCTGACTTTGGCACATGCCCTAGCCAACCAAAAATCCCATTTCTAACACTACTCCTGTGCTGTTTGCTGTCAGGGGTTGGCCTGCAGTGGCTACTTGCTGCAAAGGAAAGCAGAAAGGACTTTGCTGTTTACTGTGTCCCCTCTTTGAGGAAGATCTCTAAGGGCTTGAATTGAGCTTGCCTCTTGTTCTAAAGCCTCAGGGACACAAAAACTTCGCCCCTAGTCCCCTCTGAACTCCTCTGCTGTGAGTTCTGATCTGCTGAGAGCTGCCTGCCAGTGTTCTGGGCCTCTGGAGGATGATTTGGGACCAGAAATTGCAATAACTGTGAAAATTGACGCATTGCCTGATTCCGACGCATCGCAGAGGTGCAAGCCAAAATTTCCGATGCATCGCCGCTGCCGAAGAATCGACGCAGCACCTGCTCACGGCTGAAGTGTCTGCCATGTGACGAAACCTGTGCACTGATCTCCGACGTCTGAGATCACAGCACTGATTCTGACTCAGGCCCGATTAGAGAAGTACCGATGCATTGCACTGGATAGTCATGCATCGCATTGAAGCGGCAAGTCTGTTGCATCATTTGGGGATGCAGTAAGAATCCGATGCATCACCTCCCAACGCAGTAAGAAACCGATGCATCACCTCCCCCGGAGCAAGGAACCAACGCATCACCTTCCGTGATTGTAAGGAACTGATGCATCAGCTTCCCTGCGCAGCAGTAAGGAACCAATGCATCACCTTCACCGGAGCAAGGAACCAACGCATCATCTTCCCTGAGTGTAAGGAACCAACGCATCACCTTCCTGGCGACCCTTTTTGTTTGCATTTTTCAACATATCCAAGGCACTTTGGGTAAAAGTGTTGCATCTCGCATTTTCTTGGAACTGAACTGTTTCTACCATTTGAAAGTCACATTTGTATTACTGTATTGTGGATTTTTTTCGGTTTGTTCTTGTTTGGTTTAGATAAAGATTACTTATTTTTCTAAACTGGTGTGGTGTCCATTTGTAGTGTTTTCACTGTATTACTGTATGTGTTCACAAATGCTTTACACACTGCCTTTGAGATAAGCCTGTCTGTTCGTGTCAAGCTACCAAGAGGGTGAGCAGGGAATATTTTAGAAGTGTATCCCTTACCCTGACTAGCAGCAAGGGTCCCTATTTGGACAAAAGTAGCTACGTCTGCCAACTAGAGAACCCCATTTCTAACATTGGTGGTCAGCAGTGAGGATCTGGACTTACATTCATGTCTTACATACAGTGATTGGTGTACACTACTAGTATAGTGCAGACCATATCTGAAAGAAACACTTTAGATCTAGATTCCTTACCTTAGAATTACCCCCAGGCGTCAGACTGGATCCGGAAAGTTTTTTTGTCAGCAGTACCTCTGTGCGTCGAAGGTGGCGTCGGTCAGCTCCGGGTCCGTCATTGGCATCGCGGTTGCCAGGATGATGTTGCAGCAGCTACTTAGATGCCACCCGCGTGCGCAGACGTCGGTTCTTTCTTTTTCCACGCCAGCCAGCGCAGATCCGGGAAGAGCGGTACCTCAGTCATTTTTTGACTAACTTTTTCTCGACTTTTGTCGACTTCTTTTTTAAAGTCTTTGACTCCTAAGCTGCACAAGGGATGCCCGGCTACAAGCCATGCGGTTCCTGTCATCAGATGATGTCAGTGAAGGATCCGCACCGCCTGTGTTGTTTTTGCCTGGAGCGCAACAACGACCCCAAGTCGTGCTCCGTCTGCCGGTCGATGGCGCCGAAGGCTTTGTAGGAGCGGCCCCGAAAACTGCATGAGCACCGGCAGTCGGCTCCACGCCGTTCGAGGTCCCGGTCACGAAGGAGGTCGAGGGACCGGTCATGGAGCCACCATCATTCCGGTCTTCGAAGTCTTCGCGCTCTGGGTCGGGTAAGTCGAAGCATAAGAAGAAGTCGAAGAAGCATCATCACTCTTCGACTTCTCCAGGTCAGTCGGCCGACCCGATAAGGCACCCAGGTGGTGCCTCTCCCGCGGCTCCACGCGTGGAGCCCGAAGAGTCGACTCCGCATTTTCCTCTCTTTCCGGGACCCAGAGCGACTCCTGCCCAGCTTCGTACGTTTTAAGAGGCGATGCACGTCATCTTTGGGTGGCCCGAACCCGCCAGTGTGCCTTCAGGCCCCACAGACTCGGTTGGGGGTTCTAGGCCTTTTCCACCGCTGGCTCCGGCCTGGCACCACAGGGCCCCCTTGGATCCAGGCCTGGATCCGGATCGGCACCGGTTGACCTGATTACGCGTCCATGGTGCCGCTTCCTCCGGCACCACTACCGCGTTCAAAGGCGGTCAGCCCCCTGGCCAGCGTCGCCCCAGCCTCCATCCCGACGTGGACCCGGAGCCGGACCATCATTGTCCGACGCCAGATCCAGCATAAAGAGGAGTTTGTATGCCCCTGTTCACTCCTGGGGCCCCTTTTCAACCAGAATGGCACCCAGATACTGAGGAGGAGGACTGGGAGGGGTCAGGTGACCCTCTAGCTGACCAGGAGAGGGGAACTGGGGGATGCCAGTGGTTTGGACACCTTGCCTGACCTTGGCATGTTGTCTCCTCCTACCGTGGCTATGGAGGAGGGAGCGCTGTACGCAGTGGTGTTGCGTTGGGGTGGGTGAGTATCTCAACCTCGATCTTCCTAAGGTGGCGGTCAGGACTAACCTCCTGACAGAGGTGCTTAAACTGGCTGCAAGCTCTTTGGAGCCCTTGCTACCGTTTAATGAGGCCCTCACCGACATCCTTTTGGGCACATGGTCCAGGTCCAAAACGGGGGCTCCCGTGGACAGCATGATTGACCAACACCACCGCCCGTCTCCGGGTGACCCCACTTTCCTTTCCCAACACCCCTCCCCAGAGAGCTTGGTGGTCCAAGCCTTCACTTCCAAAAGCGCCTTGCCTACCGCTCCACCTGAAAGGGAATCCAAGAAGCTCGACCATCTTGGAAAGAAAATGTTCTCTTCCGCCAGCTAAGGACTGCGGTCCATAAACATCGCATGTCTCTTGGGCCGTTATTCCCACTCGGTGTGGGATACGGTGGCACAAGTGCTGCCTCAGTGTCCGGAGGAGGCCCGGGCAGTACTCTCTCAGGTTGTCATCGCCAGGATGGATGCAGCGAAGCTTGCGATACGTTGTGGGCTGGATACCGCCAGCTCTCTGGGCAGGACCATTTCAATGTCAGTAGCGCTTCGTTGCAACACCTGGATGAGGATGGCTGGTTTTTCAGGGGATGTCCAGAACACCTTGATGGACATGCCTTTTGATGGCCGTCGGCTTTTTGGCGACAAAGCAGACAATGCCCTAGAGTGCTTCAAGGACTCACGGGCTACGGCCAAGTCCTTGGGCCTCTCCACCCGCCCTGCACAGTCTGCTTTTTGCCCCTTACGTGGCTATGGAAGAGGTGCCCCGCTACATCCCGTCCAGAACCGCAGGCCGCTGCAAGTTACCCAAACTGCGAGCGGCCGGGAATGTGGGAACCAGTGCCGTGGGTCAGGGGGCCAGCGGGTGAGCCAGTCCACCAACCCCACCTCTGCAGCAGCCTCCAAACCCTCCTAGTCCGACCTTTCAGGCCTATCAAACGCCAGTGGGCGGCATGATTTGCCTTCACCTCCCCCACTGGCGCATCATCACATCAAAGAGGTGGGTTTTGCAAATAGTCCGAAGGGGCTAATCCCTCCCCTTCGAGACTACCCCTCCAGCCATGCCACCGTGATACCACCGCATGTCAGAGGATCACCAGGCCCTTCTCCAGCAGGAAGTTTCGGCTCTCTTGGCCAAGGGAGCCATCGAGCACGCTCCTGTTCCAGAAGTAGGTCGTGGTTGCTACTCCCACTACTTTCTGATTCCCAAGAAGGACATGGGCCTGAGTCCTATCTTGGATCTCAGGGACGTCAACCGCTTCCTCCGGAAGGAGAAGTTCAAGATGTTGACACTGGCTCAGGTCTTGTCTGCCCTCCACCCGGAAGACTGGATGGTAGCGTTGGACTTGCAGGACGCTTATTTTCACATCCCCGTCCTACCGGCACACCGGCGTTACCTACAGTTCACGGTAGGTCACAAGCATTTTCAATTTACCGTGCTCCCCTTTGGCTTTACCAGTGCCCCTCAGGTGTTCACGAAAGTGATGGTGGTGGTCGCAGCTCATCGGCGCCGATCAGGGGTTTCAGTCTTCCCCTATCTCGACGACTGCCTGTTGAAGGTGGACTCGTCCCAGACAGTCGTCTCCCACCTCCAGACTGTGGCTGACCTCCTGCATTCGCTGGGGTTCTCCATCAATGTGCCAAAGTCACACCTGATTCCCTCTCAGAAGCTCCTCTTCATCGGAGCGGTAATGAATGCCGTTTCGATGCGGTTTCGGGTTTATCCTCCCGAACAGCGAGTCCGGGATATTCGGGCCATTATTACGATCATTTAGCCTCTATCCAGGGTTTCGGTCAGAATGACTCTGAGGCTGCTGGGCCTCATGTCCTCCTGCATTCTTTTGGTTGATCATGCCAGGTGGCACATGTAGGCTCTGCAGTGGGACCTGAAGTTCCAGTGGGCGCAGCATGAGGGGAATCTGTCCGATTGCGTTCAGATCTCGGAGGGCACTGCTCAGCAACTGCAGTGGTGGCTCACGAACCAGGATTGGGTCAATGACAGATCACTCTCCCTTCCCCAACCAGAACACACAGTGGTGACGGACACATCCCTTTTGGGATGGGGCAGCCACATGGGAGAGGCGGAGATCAGAGGCCTCTGGTCTCCGGCAGAGTCCGGACTTCACATCAACCTTCTGGAGCTCCGGGCAATTTGTCTTGCACTGAAAGCATTCCTTCCCTCTGTCCAGGAAAGAGTAGTGTAGGTTTTCACGGACAACACCGCCGCCATGTGGTACTGCAACAAACAGAGCAGGATGGGGTCATGGACCTTATGTCAGGAGCCCCTTCGCCTCTGGACATGGCTGGAATATCAGGGCACATCCCTGGTGGTTCAACACCTGGCAGGTTTCCTGAATGCCAGGGCAGACAAACACAGCCACAGGTGCATGATGGATCACGAATGGCGTCTTCACTCGGAGGTGGTGCAAGGTCTCTTTCGACAGTGGGGAGAGCCTTGGTTAGATCTATTCGCCACCGGAGAGAACGCACAATGTCAGCAATTCTGCGCGTTGGAATTTCCAAGGTGGCACTCGTTAGGCGACAATTTTTGTCGCGAGTGGAGCTGCTGTCTGTTGTACTCCTTTCCGCCTATACCACTTCTGCCCAGAGTGCTGAAGAATATCAGGTGCTACTGGGCCTAAGTCATTCTTGTGGCTCCGGATTGGGCACAAAGGGTCTGGTATCACGAGCTGCTCAACATGGCCATTGATCCTCCGATCAAACTGTCTCTTCGGGAAGATCTTCTGTTGCAGCAGCAGGGGACGGTCCTCCACCCGGACCTGTCCAGTCTCCACCTCCTTGCATGGAGATTGAGCGGCGGCAGTTGACGTCTTTCGACCTGCCTCCCAAAGTCTGTGACGTAATCTTGGCAGCCAGGCGTCCCTCCACTAAGACGGTATACGCCTGCCGTTGGAACAAGTTTGTGGCATGGTGCACAGCAAACGCTGTTCATCCGCTTTCTGCCCCTATTTCTGAAGTTCTCTTGTTCCTTCTTTCTTTAGCCCAGTGGGGCTCTGCTCTGGGCACTATCAAGTGCTATCTTTCAGCCATCTCTGCCTTCCTTCGGCTGCCAGATCAACCTTCTCTTTTCAAGTCCCCGGTAGTTAACCGATAACTAAAAGGCTTAACACATCTCTTTCCTCCAATCCCCTCTGTTATGCATCAGTGGGACTTGAGTCTTGTTCTTACCTATTTAATGTGCGCTCCCATTGAGCCGCTTCATAACTGTCCTTTAAGACTCTTGACTCTTAAGACTGCTTTCCTAGTAGCCATCACTTCTGCTAGAAGGGTGAGTGAGCTCCAGGCCCTTTCTTACTAACCTCCTTTCCTGTCTGTCCTTCCAGACAAGGTGGTTCTCAGGACCCATCCATCCTTCCCTCCTAAGGTGGTCACTGCCTTCCACATCGGGCAGACCATTACTTTGCCCACTTTCTTTCCGCCTCCGCATCCTTCGAAGGAGGAAGAGAGGCCCTACCGTCTGGCTCCAAAACGTGCTCTCTCTTTCTATCTGGATCGCAAAAAACAATTCCGTGTGGATGACCAACTCATTGTTGGCTATGTGGGTGCCAAGAAACGTCAGGCCGTACACAAACGCACCATTTCTCGATGGTTCGTTTTGTGTATTAAGGCATGCTATTCTCAGGCGAAAAGGGAGCCTCCGGTTGGGGTACTCGCCCATTCCACTAGGGCGATGGCAGCCACTACTGCCTTCGGAAGAGGAGTTCCTCTAAAGGACATCTGTCAGGCGACCACGTGGACATCGCTGCACAAATTTACAAAACACTACTGCCTGGACAGCCAAGTACGGAGAGACGGCTTCTTTGGGCATTCTGGTCTGCAGGACTTTCTGGTGTGATCTTGGTTCGCAGGCCCACCACCGGGTTGGTATTGCTGGGGTAACTATTCTAAGGTAAGGAATCTATAACTCATGTGTTTCTTTCAGATGAACAAGTTACTTTCGGTAGTGATATATCTGTAAGAAACATTAGTTAGTTATAGATTCTATAACGCCCCACCCATCCTCCCCATTCTGCGAACTGATTTCTAGGGTTAAGGACATCCTTTCAGGGCCCTAGTTTTGTGCACCAGTGGTTAGTGTCTTGCATGGCTTTGCGTTTCTGGCGTGGAAAGTCGTGTACAGAACTGACATCATCATGTGAGGGCTGCGTCTAAGTAGCTGCCGTGACGTCATCCCAGCGACCACGACGACGGACGTGGAGCCGACCGACGCCACCTTTCGATGCGCAATGGTACTGCTGTCTCCAGTCTGACACCTGGGAGTAATTCTAAGGTAAGAAATCTATAACTAACAATTTTTTCTTACAGATATATCGTTAAGGTAAGTAACTTGTTCTACGCTACCACATACAATTGGTTGAACTTTTTCCTTGGAATTTTTTGCAACTTCAGAACTGCCAATTTTGACCATGAGTAAACCAGCATCACTTGCATTTGTGGATATTGAATTTGAAGAGGATAGGGTTGAAACCTACACTGTGCCACAATTGACAGCTGTCTGAAAAAAATTTAAAATCTCAGTAAGTGGTCTCACCTGAAAGGAGGAATACAAAAAGGTGCTGAGGGCCTGGTTGGAATCAATGTATGTCAGTGAACAGACCGAGGAGCCTATGGTGGAGGAAGAGAATTTAGATGGGTATCAGGATGGGCTATTGGGCCTGCCTGGATGGAAGTTGCTATCCAGGGTGGGCAGCAGTGTGTCTTCAAAGGGGCTGTCTCCAGAGGAGCTGGAGGAAAGGGAGAGAAGCAGATTGCATGAGTTGGAGCTTAGAAAGCTTAGGCTGGGTAAGGAGTGTGACATGAAGAGTAAACAATTGGAGTTAGAGAAGCAGAAACTGGCCTTGGAAGAGAAAAAGATGCTCTTAGAGCAAGAAAGAGGTTTGAGGGAGTTGGATCTGAAAGCAAAAAGTATAGAGTCCAATCCCCATTGTGGCAGGGCACAATCAGTGCCTGGAGAAGGGAGGGTATACGTTGCTTTCACATAAGGTTCTCTCACATTTGGGTGATGTGTTTCACTATAAATTATTTTTACAGAATTTTAATCAACGTCTATGGGAAGTGAGGGTGACGTCACCTCCCTTTCTTTCGAAATCACCATTGTGGAAATTACAACAATACTTACATTATTTGCAGCCTTGAGGAAGTTTCAAGAAAGTAACGAAACACGTGTCAGCTGCTATCCTTTGCTACCACATGGGAGGTTCTAGGAAAAGGATCTCCTTATGACAAATGTACTCTTAGTTGTTCAGCACATACCTTAATTGCTTAGGAATACTATATAAATTGTGTAAATTCGAAACAATTGACTGTTAGTTGTCAGTGAGACACAACATATTGTATCATTCTGCACTAAATACAGATTTTTTGTGCCAACCACACCTCTCGGATTGATATTTCCTGTGAGTTGATACTTGTGATATTTTACTCTGTCTATGGGGCCTTATGTTCAAAAGTTGTAGAAATTGAGAATTTAAATTTTTAGAGTGCCGAGGTATAATTATTAATTAGCAGTTCCCAAGGAGGTTATTGAGGATTTCCCAAACCATGAGGACAGTGGTTTAAATCATATCAGGTAGCAATGAGGTCCTACAGAGTCCCTGAGAGAGACTGGGGAGCGGGGTTGTGGAGCCGCTTCCTAACTGAGGGGAGGGAAACGCTGCTAGCATTGCCCACTGAGGATCAGATGTCTTATGCCCCTCATGAAGGAAGCCTTAGTGAGGAGGTATGGGTTGACCCCAGAGCTATACAGGCAGAAGTGGAGGGCCTGTAGGAAGCTGGAGTCAAGCACTTGGGTGGAGTATGTGTTGTATTTTTGAAGAGCACTGGATGAATGGATGGATGAAGGGTATCCAGGTGAATGATTTACAGGGGCTCTTTGATTTGGTTGCATGGGAGCACTTGTTAAATAATTGTTTTCCAGAGCTACACCAGCACTTGATCGACAGTAGGCTGACTGACATCAGGAAGCTTGCTGTGGAGGCAGACCACTGGGTCAGTATCAGGGTCCAAAAAGGCCATGTGGGAGACTCTGCCAAAGGTGGGCAGGTTCCCCAGCAGAAGAGTGGGGGGACAAGGGTAAATAGAAGGAGTTCCAAAAAAGGGCCCCAAAATAATTCCCATGGGAACCAAGGGAAGGGTTCCCAGCCTTCCACTTAAAAGAGACCATGGGTCCCTACAGGTAAGCCTGGTCAGAAGGGCCCCAGGGTATATTATGGTTGTGGTCAGGTGGGTCACTTCCAGGGGGACCCTAGGCGTCCCACAAAGATTACCACTGCACCCACTGGTGTACCGCCCTGGAAATGGCTAGTGTAGTCTTGGGGGAGGAGTCGGGTGCCCAAGAGGGGTGGGGGTCCGCAGAAATGACCCTGGTCTCTTTAGGAGACAGTGAGATGGTCCCAAGAGCTCATCTGCCTGATACCACTAAAACATATAGGCAGTGGGTGACCATCAATGGCCATTGTGTGGAAGCTCTGAGAGACACTAGAGCCAGTGTGACAGCAGTCAGTCGTCGGCTGGTGTCTGAGGAGCACGTGGTCCCCAACACATTATACCCAGTATTTACAGCTGCCAACTCAGAGTGCCTCTGCAAAGTGACACAGGCTCCCTTTGAGTGGGGGGGATCTTAGGTACCTTGAAAGTAGCAGTGGGATCATCCATGCCTGTTGACTGTCTTCTAGGCAACAATTTGGAGAGTTCCCCTTGGGAGAAGGTGGAGCGTAAGTCTCATTTGGAGATGTTGGGTCTGCCTGAGTGGGCGTGTGTGACCACTCGAGCTATGGCAGCCGGTAAGGGCAATCAAGAGGACCTGGAGCCTGAAACAGTGGCCCAGGTGCCTGTCAGAAAGAGAAGAGGTGGGGTGC
This sequence comes from Triturus cristatus, assembly GCF_964204655.1. Taxonomy (NCBI): domain Eukaryota; kingdom Metazoa; phylum Chordata; class Amphibia; order Caudata; family Salamandridae; genus Triturus; species Triturus cristatus. The sequence continues at coordinate 695,217,446 of NC_140588.1, forward strand.
AGGAAACTGGCCCCCAAAGTTCCCAGATAAAGATTACTTATTTTTTTAAACTGGTGTGATTTCCATTTGTAGTGTTTTCGCTGTGTTACAGTATGTGTTCACAAATGCTTTACACACTTCCTTTGAGATAAGCCTATCTGTTTGTTCCAAGCTACCAAGGGGATGAGCAGGGGTTATTTTAGAAGTTTATACCCCTTACCCTGACTAGAAGCAAGGGTCACTAGCTGGACAAAGCTACCTACCTATGCCAACTAGAAAACATATTTCTAACATAAACCTCTTTATTCTGCAAATGGTAAAGTCTGGAACCACAAAATGGCTTTGTACATCTGGCCCTTTGAATGTGGTTTTGGTGCCACACATCTAAGCAATATTATGCTTAAATGGAGGTTGAGGAAAATGTTTCAAAGATTTAAGAAACCGCAAAAACTTGAACAAAAAAATCTTGAATAATTAAATTGTCATGCTTGATTTTTTTTTTTAAACAAATTTTATTAATTTGCAATAAGACAGTGAAAACAGCCCACAGAGCATTGTGGAAAGCATGATGTCCATCTCAGGATTCAACACAGTGGGCACAAAAGTACAGAATAACCCTTCAGACTTGACTGTCAGTCCACCTTTTGGGGAAATATAGGAATGCACACCTCAGACCCGTGCCCGCCCTCAGCTCGGGATCCTGTAGTGCATATTAGTATACTTTATTAGCCCTACTGCCCACCTGGTGGCCCTGCGTGAGTAACATCTAAGAAACCCCCTCCCGCCCCCCCAACTCCCTCCAAACCCCCTCCCGCCCCACCCCCCAGACATGTCGCTGATACGTCAAATCATCAATACTCGGACATTGGTCGATTCAACCATGTATTGGGGGCTCAATGTCCCATGTCTCCGGCCAGTGGCATCATTGGATGGGATGGTTATCATGTCGGCCCTACCCAGAGACACCCGCAGGGAAACAAGGTAATCCCGGGATCATTCTCCTGCTAAAGGGTCCACCCACCCCCTGGTCTTCTGCAGTGCCGTCAGTCAGGTGTCTTAACAGGTCCACCAATGCCACCCATGCCCATGCCATCTCCAGCGTTCTTTCATTCCCAGTGCGGTGGGCCATCTGCAGTTGGAAGGTCCCCTCACACTCCGCCCACTTCACTACCTCCCTAGTCCATCACGCCACACTTGGGCCATTTTTTGTTTTCCAATTACTAGTAAGTTCCCTTTTGGCCAACACCAGCCCCAGATCTATAAATTTACTAGTAACTTTATTCCTGGCAGTATGGGGGAACCAGTGCAGCAAACAGCAACCTGGCATTAACGCTATTTCTCTATCCGTCACAACTGCCAGTCCAGTTGTCACCCCCCTCCAGAACTCTCCCAGATGTGGACAATCCCAGAACATGTGGATAAACCCCGCACCCTCTAAATTGCATCTCGGGCACGCAGTCCGTTCCCCAAAGTAATCATTAATCTTACCCGAAGTGAGGTACGCCCTGTGCAGGGCATAGAAGTGAATCAACTGGAAGCGTGCATTCCTAGAGCTCTTCCAGGCCGTTTCCACTAGTTCCCCGCATTATTTCTCATCAATGACCCCACCCAGGTCTTCCTCCCATTTGAGGCGCAGTGCCGTTAGGGGCCGACACATTCCCTGTGTAATACGCCTATAGAGGCAAGTGACCGCCTTGATAGTACCGGCTGCCATCACCACTTATTGACAGGTCAGGGAGGTCTGGGGTTCCACCATCCCCTCCTGTCACTGTTTTCGGATACCTGCCATCAGAGCGGCATGTATGAGAAAATCACCTCTAGGGAGGTCGTAACATTCCAGAAGATTGTTAAAAGGGAGCAAGGTATTGTCTTCAAATAAATCCCTAGAGTGGAGAGCCCGGCCTCGCTCCATAATCTCAACCTGCTCCAATCCCCCCCATGAGGCAGTGCCTCACAGACAACCAACGGGATCTCAGGCGCATATGGGATCCGCACTCGTGCTCGCCTTGCTAATCGGTTCCAATACTGGCGCAACGTTTGTAGGTCTGGGGGGATCCCCTCCACCCCCATGGGCAGATGCAGTAGTACCCGGGATAGAAGGCTCAAGCTTGGGTCAGGACCGCCAACTGTATTTTTTAGTTGTCCTGCCATCCATTTCGTGTACCACTGTAGTTGTGCTGCGTGGTAATAGGCCTCAAAATCCAGCACCGCGAAACCCCCTTCCGCCCTGGGTCTCATCATAGTGGTGAGAGCCACTCTCCGCCTCCAGGTGCCCCAGAGGAACCCCGTGAGCATTGTGTTAAGTTGAGCAAAGATCTTAGGTGGGATCCAGAGTGGGAGCGTCCAGAAGAAATAGAGAAGCCTGGGTAACGTAACAATTTTCACTAACGCCACCCTACCCGCCACAGATAATGGAAGGGTCCCCCAGAACTCAAAGTTGTTTTTTGTGCTATGCACGGCGCACTTACCCTCTAGTAGATCTACAGAGTCATGATATGTCCTAGTGCCCAGATAAGGCAAGCATCTAGTTTCCCAAGGCAAGCCCTCTGCTTCCGAAGGAACAGAGCTAGCGGTAACCCTCTGGGACAGCACCGGATTATCAATTACCCTTTGTATTGATAGGTGATAAGTTCAAATTCACCCTATGTGTGCGCTCTCGACTGGTACCCGCTAACACAATACCTCCCCAAACACTGGGGCAAGAGAGGAATATAAACAGCAAAAGGCGCACCACAACCTCAAATTTAAATCAAAATTAGTCCATGTACATCAAATTTTTCTTTTCCAAAGTGATCTTCTTTATTTTTCATATGTTAAAATGACATTTAAGAACAGCCAGAGCAGCCGTCGCGTTTCGTCCTCTTGGGACTTCTTCAGGGCGTAAAAAATAATGCATCTGTTTGTGTAATTCTTACTTGAAAATTCTGGAATGTCATTCAGGATCAATAAATGGAATAAAGAATATGTAGAATAGAGTAACGGTCTGATGTCGATAAGTTGCAAAACCTGAGGATTAGTTTACCGTCCAGGATTTGAAGGATGCGGAATCGGGCATTCTAAAGATTCGGAACCCTAAGCTTATTAGTGGATTTTAACTTGATTGGATACGTCATCTTTAATAATAAGACGGGACGATCACTCGCAACTTATCGACATCAGACCGTTACTCTATTCTACATATTCTTTATTCCATTTATTGATCCTGAATGACATTCCAGAATTTTCAAGTAAGAATTACACAAACAGATGCATTATTTTTTACGCCCTGAAGAAGTCCCAAGAGGACGAAACGCGTCGGCTGCTCTGGCTGTTCTTAAATGTCATTTTAACATATGAAAAATAAAGAAGATCACTTTGGAAAAGAAAAATTTGATGTACATGGACTAATTTTGATTTAAATTTGAGGTTGTGGTGCGCCTTTTGCTGTTTATAAAGCCCTCTGCTTCCGTTGATCCATCTCTACCCGACCATGCAGGGAAAAAGGCACGACTAGGCCCACTTCCCTCTGAGCCCCGCAACTCTCCCCAGGACATTGAGCAGTTCCTTGGCTCCTCGAAGGGCCTCCCCTGAATTGGTCAGAAACAGTAGGAGGTCATCCGCATACAAAGCAATGTGCTGTGGTTGTCCCCCTACCTCTAACCTACCTCTAACCCCATTGGTTCCATTGCCAGCGTGAACAACAAGGGTTTCAGCAGAAAACCCTGTCGCATGGCTCTGCCCACCATACAGGCCTCCAAAATCACTCCACGTCCGAACTTTGGCAGTGGAATTTTTGTACAAGAGAGCCGTCCATTCCACAAAGCGGTCCCCCAGGTGGAATGCTTTCAGAACCCGAAAGAGATTCGGCCATTCTAGGCTGTCAAAAGCCTTCTCAATTTCGACCATAAAAATGCAGGCTTCCTCCTTGCAAAAGGTGCCTGTCCCCAATATGCTCAACAGCCCACGTACATTCATCGCCGTGTTCCTGCATTGGATAAAACCTGCCTGATCCACATGGATAAGCGTCGGCATGTGATCTAATAGCTGACTTGCCAATATACGACTTCATATTTTATAGTCTAAGTTAAGCATGGCGAGGGGTGGAAACACAGTTCGGTCCTCAGGTGGTTTACCAGGTTTGAAAAGTTTCTCTTGTTGAAGTAGGAAGACAGCCCCCTTGCTTCGCCCTGTTATATAGTGTCACAAGCTCATCCATCCCTGGAGTCTTATTCCTTGCCATATGTTTGATGGCGCTACGAACCTCCCTAATCTCCATCTCTCTGCCCAGTTCCTCCGCCGCCTCAGCATCAACCGTCGGAAGCTCCACTTCAGCCAAAAAACCTGCCTCATCCTCAGCCCCTGGGTCAAGTCTGCTCTGGTAGAGGGAAGCGTAATACTCCAAAAACTGAGCGTTGATGTCTTGTTGACTATAGAATACCTCGACCCCCTGCCCCCTCAACTCCTAGATCGTCCTTCTTCTACACGCCGGGTTGGCCAACCATGCGAACAATACCCCAGATTTTTCACGTTCCGTATGGGCCCGGGTAATGTATGCCTTATAATCAAAACAGTGAAGCTTTTCTACGTGCGTAGCTAGGACTTCTCGGGCTGCTAGAAGATCAGGCTGCCTATCTATTCGCTACGGTCTCTCTTTCTCCAATTCCCGGAGCTGGCGCTCCGCAATTTGCACGTCCCGTAATAGCACCCTCTGCACTCCGGCCACTTCTCCAATGCAGCGTCCCCTAACGACAGTTTTAAAGGCGTCCCATTCAATAAGTGAACTCGTCGCTGTCCCGGCATTATCTAAAAAATAATCATCAAAAACGGAGCCTATTGTGAACCGGAACACTGGATCTTCCAACTCCTCCGGGCGCAGGCGCCAACTAGGTATAATAGGCCGAATCTGCAGCCAGTCTAAGGACAACAGCAGCGGATTATGATCAGGGATCGTTCTAGCCAAATATTTGCTTAGTGTGACCCCACCATGCACGTCTGGGGAACATAGAATCGAGTCCAACCGAACATGCAGTTCGTTTAATGCAGAGTAGCAGGAGTAGTCCCTTTCGTCCGGGTGGTGGGCCCTCCAAGAGTCCGTCAACCCCTAGTGTTGTTGCCAGTCACGTCTGACCACTGCAAGTCTATGTATAGGAGCATCTGGGAGTGGTGGGTGAGAGCGGTCCAGGTCAATGTCAGTAATACTGTTAAAGTCCCCCCCTTAACAGTACCGACCCTGTCAGCATGGTCGCCAGCGTCCTTGAGAGGTGTGCAAATAATGTAGATCGGTCCACGCTGGGGGCATAGAGGCTCCCTATCACTATATCCCTGCTGTCTAACCGTCCTTATATCACCACATACCTACCATCCGTGTATACCAGTTGCCTGGTACTCTGAAAGGGAACTCCCACCCGCACCCAGCTCAATGTGCCTCTGGTGTAGGCTGAATACGTAGTGCAAAACACCTGTCCCCTCCATCTTTTCTGCAATGCGGTCCCTTCCTTCTGCGTCAAATGAGTTTCCTGTAACAGGGCAATCTGTACCCCTCTCCTCACCAGATGCGCATGTATATTATGATGACGCATCATCGTGTGCAGTCCCCTAACATTCCAGGAGATGCATTTGATTCCTATGGGGGTCCCATTACTTGAACCGTGTCAGTTCTCCTTCTAACCTCCCGACAGCGACATGCCTGGTCCCAAATAAAACTCCGTCAACAACCAAACCCCCCCAACTGCCCCTCCCTAGGACAGTTACCAACCAACAAGTCCCCATCCAAATTAGTGTTGCGAACTACAAATCACAAAAAAGTGGTGAGGCGTATGCTAGCCCTGTTGGACCCAGAAACCCCTCCCTGGCCAACCACCCCACCCCATAATGTAAATGGTAGCCCCGGCAGTTACTTAGGTGCCATTAGTCTATTGTCACCCCATGGTTGAATTGATTTGGGGGCACGTCTGGGATAGAGGCGGAGCGCTCGATTTTGGCTGCCATCTTGGATGTACGCAGGTCAGCGGGCTAGGCTCCCTGACTGCGTATAAAGTGACGACCTGGCGCGAGCGCGCAGCGTCTAGAACTCCTGAGGCCTGAGCCGGGAGCATTTCGAGTGACTCGTGAGCGTTCTTTGCTTTTTGCACAAACCTCATTTTGCACTAAATATTTTATCTGATAATTTGCTGCTACTTGCTTTTTATCCTGTGTGTAGTTTTTAATTGATTTGAGGGCACATCTGGGATAGAGGCGGAGCTCTCGATTTTGGCCGCCATCTTGGATGTACGTAGGTCAGCGAGCTAGGCTCCCTGACTGCATATAATGTGACGACCTGGCGCGAGCGCGCAGCGTCTAGAACTCCTGAGCCGGGAGCATTTCGAGTGACTCGTCAGCGTTCTTTGCTTTTTGCACAAACCTCATTTTGCACTAAATATTTAATCTGATAATTTGCTGCTACTTGCTTTTTATCCTGTTTGTAGTTTTTAATTGATTTGGGGGCACGTCTGGGATAGAGGCGGAGCTCTCGATTTTGGCCGCCATCTTGGATGTACGCAGGTCAGCGGGCTAGGCTCCCTGACTGCGTATAAAGTGACGACCTGGCGCGAGCGCGCAGCCCGTCTGCGCCCGTCCGCACCAGTTTAGCGCCTAGCGCCAGGGACTCTGCCAATTTCGACCCGGTTACCGAGCCAATCCTCAGATATGACAGCCGTACCTTGTTGAACCTTAGAAAGGGGACTACCTTAAATTGCCCATGCTTGGCACCGAAGGATCTGCCCTTAATTTCCCCCGATTACTGTTCAGGCTGTGCCTCCAGTATTCCGAGGATTCTTAATATCCCCATTTCCATTAAGGAAGGGAAGAGGGGAGAAGCCGAGGCCAAGAAGGATCGCTCTTTAGCTTGCATTTTGTTAAATGCAAGGTCCCTAGTCAAGCATAGTCTTGAATGTGCTAGACTTATGGAGGAACTGGAGGTTAAGGTAGACTTCATAACCGAAACATGGACCGATCCATCCGCAGGGCCAGACATGGTGAAGGCCAACCCCCCGGACTTCCTTTCCTACACTATGGATAGGCCATTAAGGAAAGGCGGAGGTCTGGCGGTGATATATCACCATTCCATCAAAGCATCCTTCCAACCCATCCCCATGGATACTTGCGAAGCCCTATTCTTTAATCTCACGTTAACCCATCACCAATCTTTGAAGGGTTGTCTTGTTTACAGGCCACCTGGGATCCGGAACTCCTTCCTGGCCTCCGTTGGAACGCTATTGGAGGAGGGGCTGATTTCCAGGGCCTTTACAGTCCTGGGGGATTTTAACTTCCACCTAGAATCAAGAGAAGATGGGGACACCATGACTTTGCATGACCTAATGCTGTCAGCAGATCTCAGGCAGCGGGTTGAAGGACCTACGCACAGGGCATACCCTGGATGGGATTTTTTCCAACCAAAGTAATCTCCATTTCCAGGGCCTTCTCCCTCTGGCATGGTCCGACCATGCTGCAGTTCAGTTTGAGATACGACTAGGCAATCTTGGCAATGAAATGATTGGCCGAAAGAACATTATAAAAATCCGAGCCTGGAATAAGGTGGAGGAAGTTTCTTTTAATAAGATGCTATCCTCCTCAGCAGTCTGTATGTTAGATGGTGTGGAGAGCGCTTGTCAAAGTTATACGGGCTAGCTGCAGCAGGCCTGCGACCGACTTGCTCCTATTAAAGTACTACGGCCAAAGAAAGCACAGCCCTCCGCCCCATGGTACTCGCAGGAGCTTAGGATCCAAAAGCTTAACTGTAAGCAGCTTGAACGCGCATGGAGGAGCAATTACGAAGAAGCCGAGAGAAAAGCATATAAAATTAGCTTACAGACCTATAAACAACTAATTGCGTCAGCCAAACAAAGATACTTTGCCGCCCAGATTTTAAAGTCTAAAAACGCAGCAAAAGAACTGTTTAAGACGGTGGTGATGTTGGCATCGCCAAAGCCAAGGCCGGTTCAACCGAGTCAACAACTATGTGAAGACCTGGCCGAATTCTTTCTGGCCAAGGTGGAAGTTATTTTCGGAGTTTTTAGTGAGGGAAGTACTGGCTCTATGGACATGAGCAGGGAAGGCCCAAGGTTAGAGGATGCCTCCGGCCCAACCTTTGACAAATTCCGGACAATCTCTACTCTAGAAACACAAAATGGCCTGATGGAAATTAACTCAGGCTCCGCTTTTGATCCCTGCCCTAGCAGGGTGGCTAAACTGGCGTTGGGTCTGATTGCCAAGAGGCTTACTAGTATATTTAACCTTATGTTTGAGACCGGTCTTTTTCCAAGGCAGTGGAAACTAGCATCGATTCTACCATTACTAAAAAAATCCAACCTTCCTACCAATGATCCTAATAGCTTTCGCCCGATCGCCAGACTTCCCCTACCGGCAAAACTGGTCTAAAAATTCCTGAACAGGCAACTTAGTCTCTTTTTGGTAGATACACTGGCGCTTGACCCTACTCAATATGGCTTTAGGCCAGGTCATAGTACGGAGTCCGCCTCGGTTAAAGCCAGGAAGAGATTAGAGAGGCGGTGGATCAGGGAGGTAAGGCGGCTCTGATCCTGCTCGATCTGTCCGCAGCATTTGATACGGTCCACCACTCAATACTCCTTAATCGCTTAAAAACCTGTGGTATCGGTGGTAAAGCTTGGGACCTTATCAGATCTTTTCTTACTGATAGAAAACAAGTGGTAACTCTGGGGGAGTTCATGTCTAAACCTTTTTCCACACCTTGTGGTGTCCCTCAGGGGTCCTCACTTAGCCCCACCCTTTTTAACATTTATGTGAGCGCATTGGCCCCCGTTATCAGCGCTTATGGATTTGGTATCACCTCTTACGCAGATGACACTCAAATCGTGGTATTTTTGACTCCAGGGGGGGAGGCTTATACGGAAGGGCGTCTGCGGGAATGTATGTTAGCAGTAGGGAGCTGGATGGCTAAGAACTGCCTCAAATTGAATTCAGACAAAACGGAGGTTATTCTGTTCGGAAACACCTCCAATTTCTGGACCCCGGCCTGCTGGCCTGATTCTATGGGTACGCTTCCAGTTCCGGTTGTAAAAGCCAAAAACCTCGGCATAACCCTCGATGATCGACTGACGCTTGAGCATCATATCAAGGAGGTGACATCCAAAACTATGTACACCATTAGGATGCTGAGGAAAGTGCTACCCCTGTTGCCCCAGGATAGTAGGCACATGGTGGTCAGGGGGCTGGTTTTGGCTAGATTGGATTACTGCAATGGACTCTATTTAAACGCGCAACACAGAGCATTGAGTAAACTTCAGATTCTCCAGAATGCTGCAGTCCGTCTTCTTACGGGCTCCTCAAGATTCGCCTAGGCTTCCTTGGGAAGAAAAACCTTGCACTGGCTCCCTGTTAAAAGCCGAATTCGGTTCAAGGCACTGACCATGACTTTCAAGGCATTGCACGGCCTAGGCCCAGAATTCCTAAAGAAACGATTACACTGGTATGTGCCGGGTAGAAGCCTGCGGTCAAAGGAAGCTAACCTGGCCCAGGTCCCGCGCATTAGGAAAGCTCGCTGGGGAGGTAGGAGCTTTATCTATGGGGCCGCGAAGGCTTGGAATGACCTTCCTCTCTATCTCAGGGCTAAGACCGACCTTTTGTCATTTAGAAGGGAACTAAAGACCTGGCTGTTCCTTAATGAATAACCCCGGTTACCCAGCTATTAGCTCCTCATGTTTCAGGACCCTCAGGATTTTCAAGACAGCGCCAGGACACCTCCGGGTAATTGCCGCGCTCTACAAATTTCAATAACATAACATGGTAGCTTCTCCCACAGTCAGTTCCCAGTGATACAGTGATCATTCTCATGAATCTCGGCATGCGACCTTCAGACTATGCCATCTGCTGTTTGGGGTGTAACGTCTGGCAATTCATTCTCAGAGTCTCTGTTCGTGCTACTGGGATGGGAGCTTTCAGATCTGTTCATGCCATGGTCTCTGTTAGTCGAGTTTGGACTAGCCTCCCCGTGGCTAATCTCTGCAACGGCCTGCATGGCCCTGTGTCTCTCCAGTTGGCGCCCCGTTGGTGTAGGAGCCTTCTGAGATTGCGGGGAGTGAGTGATACCCGCCGTGCACTGCTCGGCGGCAAATTACTTGTTACATGTGCCTGCCGCATCTCTCGCCAGTGCCAGGCTTCCTGAGGGGTGGTAAAGAAGCGAGTTTCTGTATTATCGATCATCTGGAGGCGTGCCGGGAACAGCATGGCATAGGCAATTTGTAACTGGCGCAGCTTTCGCTAGAGGGTCAGGAAGGAAGCACGCTGTCTCTGTACCTCCCTGGTGAAGTCCGGAAAGATCATCACCCTGGCATCCCCAATCTGCAAGCGCGACACAACTCCAGCACTGTTCCAACCTGCCCTATCTGTAACATGGTGCGTCACGCCTTACACCTGCTTGAAGCAGGCGTAAGTATTTGACGCACCAGCATCGGAAAAGTGACTGCGTGAAATCTTGTAGATTTCACTGCATCACTTTTCCGAGGCTTTTTCCGACATAACGCCCACCCTGCAAACATTAAACCTGACGCGGGTTTAATGTGGCGCAGGGCTTTACAACGTGACGCATCTTCCTAGATGCGTCACGTTGTAAATCTGTCGCAGCATGGCGCTAGCTTTGCGCCGCCGCTGCATCACAAAAGTGACGCAACGGCGACGCAAAAGTGGCGCACGGGGCTTGTAAATCTGTCCCATTGCCTCTAGTTCTCCGCCACTCTCCATTTTTAATCAGGCAGTTTACCTACTTGAATAAAATAATTTCTAGGACTAACTGACCTGTTTTAATTCACTCTTTCTCACAACTACACACACTAGGCCCCTTTCCCCCACTGCACCTACGGCAGGAACAAAAGATCCCCGTTAAAGAGCCCCATACTGGGTGCCTGTCAGGTATTGCAGCGCCTACCTGACGAGGGGCAGGCTCATATGATGAAGCTAGGTGTGTGAGAGCCCTAGTTCCTAAGGGAGGAATTCCCCCCTTATCATTAACACCGTGGGACTATGTTGCCCATTTGATCCAACCATTTGTATCTCATCCTTTCTGTTCACTTTGCCTTAGAGGAACGTCATACCCTATTTTTCTCGCTGTACACTTTGGGCATGTATGCTGGACCTCGTTAAACTAGCCCCTCCGTCCCTTTCCTTGGAAATATAGCTGCATTATACTGCATTAAATATACTTCTTAAGGTCTCTGTTGTCAAATGTACCCCAATAACATACACTGTTTGTGAAGATTTCGAATTAGTTGGTTTTCAACATGTTCAGTCATAGTTTAGGGCATTACTGCTGGCAGAAAAAAATATATAAGTAGCCTTGATTCATTCCCTTCCTCTGGGAAATGAGATATGTGGCCAGTGATTCAAAAAGGAAGCCATGTGCAATGGACTGAGATAATTCTGAATTCCGTAACATTATTAAGACCGAAAAGAAAACAAGAAAAGAAAATACCGTTATAGGAAGATCCTGTTGATAAGAAATTCCACACTTCTCAAACCCCCACCTGCTGGACCTTGGTGATGGTCAGATGGGTAATGCGCCAGCGGGCAGCCTGCCAGGCAGGAAAGAGGAAACTCTCCCGCGGAATGCGTGTCCTGCTCAAGTCATCAAGATGCCGTCCGCGCTCTGCTCTCAGGTCAGGCACGTGCACACAGACCGGTCCCTGGAGAGACCGGAGGAATGTCCAGTGAATGGAGTGAGTTGCCATCCCGGATTCCACCTGCCAATATATTTATTCTTGAAGTCGAGGTGCACTGTGCATTTTATGCGCTGTGCCACTGACACCCTGTTCTATTCGTAAACCAGTGTCGGAGTGAACATCTATCGGTCTTTGAAACAATGCTAGAATGGTAGCTCCGAGTCCCCTTTCAAGTATTACAACGAACTGAGGATGTCCATCTGTGCAGCTTTGTTTTCCAGACCTCCGCAGCGTATAACTGCGACACAGTTTATTTTCTATGTTAAACATTTAAATGATGACTGCTAATTTGTTTTGTTGAAATCTAGAGACACAGATGACAAAAAACAAGATGGCATCTGTCAAAGCTTCTGCAGTCCAGGATTTTTTTAACAGTGTTTTGAACAAATATTACACTAATTTACAGATAGAGCAACATAAATTGAGTATTGAAAATGTAAAGATTTTCCCTGCACATTTAAGTATGAATAGTTGAAAGCTTGACTGATAAGGGCATCGATTCTGCATTTAATCACATGGCACATGGAGGAAATGCTGCCAAGTACAAATAATGACAAACGCTCTGGAACAACTGAAATGTGAGTCAATGTACGTTCTCAGCAGTACTCACCTTCCAGACTTCTCGTGTGTCAGTCACATCCAGTATGTAAACGAGACAGGAAGCACTAGTGAAAACAACCGGGGTTTTTATGTGCACGCGGATCCACACCACGCTCAGACCCCGTGCCAGGCTGTTTCATGGTTCTTGAAGCTGTAACTGCTCACTGCACACTATCTCGTGTGGTGTCGCTGTTTGTCACCGGTGCCCAAGTGCCATTTACTATTGCAATCCAGTTGGACAGCCCAATGAACCGCCTTCAGGCACAGAGGTCTCTTAAAGTAGCGACATTGAGCAGTCAGTGATTACTGTAGGGGGTGGTAGGAGTTTGTATCTCAAATGGAACATGGCACAATAAATAACACTGAACTAACTCAAAGTTAAGTCAGTGTCATGTCTTGAAAAAATAATAGGACTTTAGTTACTTGTTCAGTATTATTATCATGAGCGGCCAATTATTACCTTTCAGTACCGGCTGGGCTATTACTACTGAGGCTGGACTGAGGCTGATTTCCATAAGGTTTGGTCCGTATCTAGAGTGGCACAGTGAGCAAAAATGACAATGGATGAAATAGGACCAGAGTAGCTACCAGTGTTTGAGATTAATTCAAATAATTTTCATTTCATTCTCTGTTCCTTTCTCATCTCTAATGTTAATGTTAATGTTAATAGGAATTTATAGAGCGCACGTACGCCGATTGGCTTCATGGCGCTGAGGCTCAGAAGGCTGTCAGAGGAGACAGAAGCTAACCCTGTGTAAATAGCCATGTTTTTAGGGATATCCTGAACTGAAAAAGGTCTGTGCAGGATCGGATTTCTAGCGGAAAAGAATTCCATAATTTGGGGGCGAGAGTAGCGAGTCTGCAGCCTCCTTGGCGTACCTGTTTGAAACCCGGGACAGAAAGAAGTGAAACATGAGCAGACCTTAAATTGCGTACGGGAGTGTGCCTGAGTTGTCTGCTTAGGCTGTGTTCAGTTTCTCAGAGCTATAGCGCCTTGACACCCCAGGGTAGTAGAGTCCTCTATAAATTAAATGTTCATTTCAAATATATCACCCATCACTTTTTGGTTCATGCAGTTTTTATAGTGCGCATGTATAGGCACTACATTTTTATTTGGTGTGAGCCCACATGGCAAATGTTAAGCTTTGTAGCCATACTTGAGAGTTAATGGTGGTCTTTCATTCCCACCAGTTTTATAAGTGTGATTTGAAGTTTGTTATAATTCACCTGACTCTATGTATCACAGCTACTCAGTTTCCAGTAAAAAGATTTAAAATGCATTCATTCATACACTCAAAAAAACCAAGCATTGGCATAGCCAATAGGTCTCGCCTTTGGAACCTTATCAGTGTTTAGACATGCAACAGTTGATGTTGTTGCACCAAGGATATTGTACTGCATAACTAAATACTTATAAGGTTCCAAAGGCGAGACCTATTGGTTATGCCAATGCTTGTTAGTGAATACTGTGGAAAAAGCTACAAGTTGTTTAATTTGATAATGTTGAATGTTATTCTCCTTATGTTGGACAATGTGTGGAAGCACGTAAGCCAATGTGTAGCTTTTTATCGCAATTAAAGAGCTGCTTTGACTAATGTACACAATGTTTCTAAAAACATATTTGACCACCTTATGATGTTCATGCCATGTTTCGGTAGAAGGAGTGTCCGTGAACGCAGTCACAATATTAAGAATATTAAGAAGGACTTCAACACTTGTGCACCCTCATTGTGTTGCTCGTCCCCAACATTTCTGTCCTAAAGAGACCCCGTACCGCAAGAGGGTCGAAACAGCGTTGACTAATGAAAAGAGAGAGCCCCAATAATTCATTTAGTTGGCCAAATGGCTCCTCTTTTAAAGTACCAATAACCACTGTTTCAGTTCTACAATAGCACTACATTTATTTCACTGTTTTGGTTATGGTCACGTCACTGGGTTCAAAGATCACCTTCAAATGTAACAATTTATATATTGTAAATACACAAATACAGAATATTTTTCAGAATCTCAAATTGTGTTATGCAAAATAAATGCCACTCACTATAGCTGACATGAGAACCATGTTAATTTTGTTCTGTGGGTTTTTACATTACCTACGTTAGAATATTGGTATGCCTTATGTACTAAGGGATTATCCTGTATCTTCTTGTTATGTTTAAATCAGGCAGGTTGTATTAATTTTTGCAAAAAATAATTAATTTAGAAAATGAGTTCCTTGTGAACATTGTTTCTGCTACTAGCATTACCCAGTTCGCAAGGACATTTGGGTCGCTCTTGTTTTATTGTGTGTATTATAGAATGTGGCGCATTTTCCTTGTTAGTGTCGAGTGCACCTTTCAAACGATGCGCTCAGTGCTTAAAAAAAAGAGAGTGTGCTGTATTAGAATGAATGCAATGCCCCATGGGAATCCGCGTACTGATGCTGCCCTGGGGGCAGGGCATTCAAGTGAAATGTGGAGCGGCTTTGAAGTAGCCACTCCAGGTTTGACTGTGTAGATGGCAACCCACCTGCACTTTTAAGAGAGGTGAGAGATCCCCTTGCAGTGAGTGATGCACCTGCCTCCAAAGAGATGTCTAGGTGGTCCATAGGACCCCCTTCAACCTCTCTAGAGGGCTGCCATCAGCGGATGCACTGATAGCGTGCCGCCTTTTTGGTGGTACACTTTCAGTGCACCTCCTGACAGCTTCTTTACCTTTGCACCTGTGTCTATAATGTGGCATTGGAGCAAAGGCAAAGAGATTCCAAACATTTGCATGGGCCCATGCAAATGAGGGAACGCTCTCTGATGATGGCGCTGGTGCTTTATGTGTGCCAGCACTATCTGTATTACAGAAGGGACCACACAAATGTCTGCGACCCCTTTTGTAATAGCAACGTGCCCTGGAGGCATGCAAAGCGGGCTCACATGCCTGTTGCACCCCCGGGGCACTTTGTATAATTCAGCCCTAGGGGACTTTGTCCATGAGACTCTTTAGTCAACATGGCCATGGGCAGATTTTATGGTGGTCATGGGCCCATTTCTCATCTTGAAAATCATATAAATGAAAGGCTCCATGACTACAGTGTTTGAATGAAAATTAAGGTGGGCAATCATCAATATAAGGCTCTGACACTGAAGACCTTGGAGTGTTTTTCATGAACATCAGTTACATTTCACAAGGTCAATTCGTTTATTTTTATTAGGCACCTGGAGATTAATTGATTTGCCCACAATCACAGGATGTTGAGCTGGCTCCGCGAATCAAACCTGGTTCCCCAGTTCCAAAGTCAGCAGCTCTAGTCATAATGTCACATTCTCTCCCCTTGATACAGAGAGCCAGTGTCTGACCTGGCCCTTTTTGAACGGTCTCCCACAGATTTTTGCATTCTGATGCTGAGCCTGGCTTTGTTGGCATTAGTACTTTGTGCACTTTTGCAGTGCTAACCAGTGGTAAAGTACTTGTGCTCTCTCCCTAAAACATGGTAAAATTGGCTTACACCTAATTAGCACATTTAATTTACTTTAATTTAATTCACTCCCTAGTAAATGGTACTCCATGTACCCTGGGCATGTAAATTAAATGCTACCTGTGGGCCTGCAGCACTCATTGTGCCACCCACTGAAGTAGCTTTTTAAAACTTGTCTCAGGCCTGTCATTGCAGCTTGTAGTGCAGTTTTAAATTGCTAATTCAACCAGTCAGAATAAATCTTTTGCCAGGCCTAAACCTTCATTTTTAATACATATATTTCTTCCGTAAGGTTCACCCTACAGGCTCATAGGGCAGAGTTTATTGTATTTAAAAAGCAGGACATGTGTTCTCTTTTTTTTACATGTCCTGGTAGTGAAAAACTCCTAAATTAATGTATCTCTATTGTAAGGCATATCTCTCCCTTTGGGTAGCATTGGGTAACCTTATTGCATTTCGTAAGTGGTAACTTTTGATTGGGAGCAGGTAGGATTGTCGTGTTTAGACTCAAATTAATTGTAATTTAAAATCCTCTCTAATTGGAGGGTCGGATGTTTAGTGGTAACGATTCTGAAAATGCCACTTTTAGTTGGCATTTTCTTGTCCTAACCATTTGTGCCTTCTGCCAGTGTCCGGGGTCACATGACTGTGAATAACTCTGCTGTTTGGGGTCCTATTTTCCTCCCAGACAGTGACATAAAGGGGATTTGGTGTGGACAGGATGGGTTATCCTAGCAGGATGGGTGGGTGTACATTTCAAAGAGCTTGCCTCCAGCACCACAAAAGAAACTGACCCTAGTCTTTTCTCACCCCAGCCTTCTTGCAGCCTTAACAATGGAAGGGAAGACCTTTCCAGGACCAGAAGTGGGGTAATATAGGGACCTCCCCACTTCAAAGGCTGGCACCAAGAAGTATAAATATTGGACCTCCAGAGCCACTCTTCAGTACTCTCCAGGACCTGTGAGCATTACAGAGGAAGGACTGCCTTCCCCCCAGGGGGCTGCCCTGCTGCTTTATTCCTGATTTGTTCTCCAGAGGACTGCTCTGCTGCTACTGCATGAAGCTTGCCCTGCTCTCTGAGAAGGAAGAGTGGACCTGCTGCCTACTTCCCAGACTACCCTGAGTGACTCTAAGGACCAGTTGTCAGACATCCTGTTCTGATTATAGGGACACAACAAGCTCCAGAGGCCTCCCTGCAACTGCCCAGATGACCTGCTGCAACTGGACCTGCAGATGGACTTGCCCAAGCCATTCTGGTTTCTGTTAGACTGAGTCTCTAACCCCAAGAGCTCCTGGCCCCAGGTAATGGACCCTTTGGATGGCATCAGAATGAACTCCTATTCAAGCAAAGAAGAACTTCTGAAGTTTTAGGCTCTTGTTGACTGCGAATGGGCCCATTCATGCTGACACTCTGCTATCCGTGAAGAACACCAGTGTGAAGTTCTGGTGAACCTGACTCTTCACGCGACCGCAACCACCAGTGATGGCTGGCAACGCAAGATCTGCAGTTCATACCACAGCAACGACAGCCCACACTGACCACCAACGCGAATCTCCAGCAACAAACTTTTGTGACGCCTGACCGGATCCCTAGAGTGATGACTGTCCGCAATGCCAGACTTGCTCTTTACGCTTCTGCAATGACCATGTGCAATGCTCCCCCTTCTCCTCACTGGCTTCTCCACTGCAAACCAACCTCTTCGGATTGGACTTTTAGAAGGTAACTTTTTTAGCAGGACTAACCTGGTCCCTGTCTCCAGCCACTGTGCCATCGTGGCTGGCCTGAACTTGTGACTTTCCCCAATCTAGCACGACCAGATAACCATGACTGGCACTTTGCAGTTTTAGGTGCTATCTACCTAAAGCTTTTAAATCTCTGGTTCTACTGATTCGATTTTTATCATTATGGTATCATTGTATTTATTTAAATTTACTCAACCTTTCTTAATTGGTATGGGATTTTTCTTGTGTTGTGTTTTTACTTTATTGCGTTTTGTATGCTGCATAAATACTTTACACATTGTCTCTAAGTTAAGCTTAACTGCTTTTGTGCCTAGCTACCAGAGGGGTAAGCACAGGATAATTAAGTTATTTTTGTGGTTCAGATTAACAAGGATTGTGGTTGTTCCATCTCCATCTCCCTCAACCAATAACCTGACTTCTTACAGACAGTATATAACCTACTTTGAATGTACACTTGAGAAACATGGATCAACAAAAGTGCTGTTTTGACACCCAATTTTATAAGACATATTTTCTGAAGGAGACACATTTAGTGCAACTAAGATATGCTGTAGGAATATGCCATTTTAGGAAGCTTTGTGATTGGATCATTGACAGAATATAGAGGACAAAAATACTGTGTGGACAGAATATCGGGTCAAAAATATCCAGGATCAAAATATGGAGAAGATAAGTGTAACAAGGTAAGTATAGATTTACTATTTGCTCCACATCTACATGCCTTGAAGATATATATATATATATCTTCAAGGTACATATGAGGAGTTAAGTATAGCAAAACGTTGCTTACCCCTAGAAACTTATCTTCACAATATTCTTTTCCTCAATATTCTTGGCACGATATTTGGTCCACACAATATTTTGGACTCGATATTTTGTCCAATTACATTGTTAACAAAGCTGTATATTACACATGCATCACGATGGCTTAGGTTACTTAATGCTTGTTGCTGAGAAATGTGATACTGCAAGTTAAGTTTTTTGGCTACCAAAATAGACTGTGCCTGCTATCCTTCTAGAATAAGTACATTAGCATCGTTAAATTGTTTAATAATAACACTTGTTGCTTACAGTGCTTAGAAACGTCAAAAGTGAATAATTGTATGAAAGATCAACCTGTTTTATAATATCCCTGAATGAATTCACGGCAACCAATCAAGGAGATATTTGATTTAACAGGTGTACTGTTGTGGGTATCAGTTAACCCTGGGCGTAGTGGGCGTAGTGGGGACTACGCGGAGCATCACGGAGTGGGGCCAAATCTACGCGCACCCGCACACACCGCTTAGCCCCACTACGCGCCGCCTGCCTCCCTCCCGCCCTCATTTTAAAATTACTTACAACCTTAGAAAGTAAAGAAAATTACTTACCTGAGCTGCGGCATCCCCGGGCTCCATCTTCCTGCCTCCTCGCTAACTTCTTCCTCACAAATGCGCAT
Source organism: Triturus cristatus (assembly GCF_964204655.1). Classification (NCBI taxonomy): domain Eukaryota; kingdom Metazoa; phylum Chordata; class Amphibia; order Caudata; family Salamandridae; genus Triturus; species Triturus cristatus. Next base: position 695,236,362 of record NC_140588.1, read on the forward strand.
GCAAAGGGCACCCGCGCATGCACATTTCTCCCGAGAAAAGCCAGAATTTGGCTTCAACTAAAAATCCACATCACGTCGCATAATTTTCATCATGTGTTGTGAATTTATTCTCTTATTAACTTTGAGTTGGAGCACCCGGGTACTCCTTTACTTAGTCTTGCATCTCCCCAAACCACAGCTATGCATCAATCCATTCATACTTCCATTTACTCGTGGTTCTGGCCATTCCATCCACTATCACCATACATGCACGTGTCCACTCCCAATCATTCATCAGTCTATTCCCCTTCCATTCATTAAGCGAGGCACACTCCAATGCATCCAGCTATCCACCCTCACATGCAAATGTAGCCATCCATCTATTCACCCAGGTACACACCCACAATCCATCCATCATCCTCCTGTCTGTGCCCGTATTTGCTGGTCTTTTGTAACTCGCTCGTGCTTATTTTGTGATCTGCCTAAAGAGATCGGAGCCTGTTTGGGGTTTATTACAAACAGGTGTACTGGCTGATTTGGAAAGAATGAGGGCGGTGTCTGGGTGGTCTTACAATTGCTGACGATTCTCTTCTTGGTTTATAACTTTATGTGTAAACGGTAGGCCCTGCAGGTGTGTGGCTGTGTGCGGTGCCAATTACACTTAGCATTCACCGAACCTTTTCCAGCAGAGATATATTGTGTTTGATTGTGTGTTCGATCGATTGTGTTTTTAAAATGCTTATTCAGATGAAATTCGTTTTGTTCAGAAATTACTCATACTTTATTTTCTGATTCCAATCCCTACGTAGACAACTCTTTATTAATATTTATAAAAAGAGTAGGAACAAAAACCTATGAGAGTGATTTAATTTGTTTCTTAAAATGGAGTACAAGCAGCTTTCAAAGACTTAATAACCCAGCTTGCGGCAAAGCTTTGCAGACTCTTATCCACTTTGGGTGGTCAAGAAAAAGTAGCCCCCTGAGGCTTGTTCACAGTGAGGATAATTTCAGTCTGGTTCCCCCTTGCACCTTTTATTAAACTTTTGCCAGTTGCATTAATGACTGAATGCCACGTGGGGCTCTCACATTTTTATTTGGTCTCCAATCCCTGAAATGACATGCTTTAGAGGTTAGAGGCCAGGGTCACAATGTTTTGCAAGCCCATGCTGGCACATTTTTGTAGACACGTGGGAACAGGTTGTGAACTAATAGTTTGCTCGAAAATAGATGAAACTTCATAATAGTTAGCTTAAAAATAGTTGAAACGACGGTGAATAGCATACAGTACAGAACGAGACTGCGAATTCTTTGTGTTATCACTATTAACTACGTTGCTATGAAGACAGACAGGCACTGGCAGAAACAAGCGTTGGCTAAGACAATGTCTGGGTTTAATGTGCTATACATGCCAGACACAGTTTAAAAACAAAACGCTCTCCTGTCTGTCTGATGGCTGTGCTATCAACCTAGACCTAAAATGGAAATGTGCCATTTTTCCACACTGCTCAAAGTGGAATATGCATGATGATATTTCATCTTTTTAAAAAGCTACCTATTATTATAACAGTTTTTTCCTGGTGCTGCTAACAACCTGGAGTTGGCTCTGCTCCCTCAATAATATACAACCAGCCCTTGGATCAAAACTTGCAACTCCCACCCAGCTGCTTCTCCACTGGTGAAATTATGCATGAAAAATCAGAGAGAGTTCTGTGAAAAAGGTAAAGTCAGACTGACAGAGGGACCTATGCATGGCCTCCGCCTGAGTGCGGTCCTTAGTTTTTAATCAAGTCCAAAGAAGTTTTCATTTCATTTGAAATCATGAGTTTTGCAATCAATTTAGCTTTCATTAGTGAGTTTGCCCAAGCAAATCCCTCCAGGTATAACCACGAATAAACGGAAAGTTCTAAACAGTGCAGTAAAGGGGATACACTGAAAGAAAACTAAGGTCAGAAAGCATGTAATTCTCCATAACAAGTAGGACAGCTCTTAAATGAACGCAAAAACAGCCTTATACTGCACGGTAGCAGTATTTCTTTGAGTCGTATACAGGCCTTCTGATTTTCTTCCCCACTTGGAATGATTTTGTGTACTCAAGTCTCCTAAAACGTTTATAAATAGAATGATCTAAACACTGTCAACAGGTCCATGACGGCAGCCAGTTTGGTGAGCTGGGATCACAGCTGGATCAAGGAGCTCTGCTACATGAAGTCCATTCTATGGTGCTTGAATAGTGCTACTAAGTTAGTCCCCTCTGGTGTCTACAGGTGAATTCATAGGTGACAGTGCAGAAGTGTTGGTAGTCACTTGTACCTATTTGATAATGATTGGACAGTCAGTCACAAAGTACTGGAAAATTGTGAGTTAACTAAAAAAAAGCTTTACAAAGTTGCCAGGGAGACAGCAAAGAAAATAAAACAAATCGATGTAGGATTCTTTATACCAAAGAGCTTCCAGCGATCTACATTCAGCTTTATTTTTTATATGTTTATATACAATAAAATACCACAGAGATTTCAAAGGGGATTTACCCTGTTCTTAGGAGAGCTCAATATATACATCCATAAACTAAACCTCTTCTTTGAAGTCAGAGGTGCGTTAAGAGTCTGTCTGTGAGTCCTCATGAAAGTTTGCATAGACAAATGAATGAGAGTTTTATTAAAATGCAAAAAATAATGTAGTTAAAGTCACATTTGATATGTTAACGTTCAATTTATATTGAACTAAAAGGACATTTAAAATGTGCAAAATGCAATCTGTAGCTATCCCTATTAGCACTAGGCCTCAAAATGCCTAATGCAACTTTACTTTACTAGTAGCTTAACCAAATGTATTAAGACATGTATAACATTTTTAAAAATTGACCTTACCCTGACGTGCCTGTAATGAAAACTTCACATAACACTACAGAATGTTTCTGATTAATAATTACGTTTTGAAAATGTCTGCTAGAAAAACTTTATCGTTAAATAAAATAGTTTACACAAAAAATGCAATACATGAATAAGAAGAAGAATACCGAAAGCTCTTTGGACGAGAGAAGATGCAGCTTGGGCTGCAGCATTTCTTTTGACTGTTTATATTAGTGCATTTGCCCAGAATAGGTCAATGCCTTTTTTCCAGACCCTTACGTTATCATCCATTCCACTCTGAGGCTGAGTGGTAACAGCTTAATGTGGAGCTCTGATTTGCCATCCTTGTCCATACCTGTTGCTGATCGCAGTTTGCTACTGCATGAATATTTTACCTTATTGCTTGAAACTTTACTGAGTTTCATGAACCTCTCTTTATGGGAAGTTCTGCTGATATTGATTGATTAAATTTGAGCGTCATGCTCTATCTCACGTTTCCGGCTAACACCACATTCACCCCATTTTTAGAATAGGGATTCTTTCCTTTATGGAACGTGCTTGATACATTGTTGACTATGATGTGTTCTAGACATATCTTTTTATTATCATTCCTGTTAATTGATTGATATAATTTAACTAACTGAATATAGAGAATTTACAAAACTCTCCATGAAAATAAAACCCTTAAGACTAATACTTAACTCTCATTATTGAATGAACTTAGAATAGCTATTGAGGTTTTAACTTATGTGATGCTTAGCTCCTGATCTTCACTGTCGCAGAGAAGATCTGTTGCAAAGGTCTGTCGCAGAGAGAAGCATACATACACCCCCACTGAGCAAGGATCCACCTTGTTTGAGTAAGATACAGATGATAAACTATTTTATTTAAATTGATTCCCACACCAGCACAGATAAATGATATGAAAATACAGGTATATTACAGCATCTGATTTTATGTGCAGCAGCAGATATGGTCAGTTACTGTTCCCAAAATCCCTCCTACTTTCAATGCTTTTTAAACAAGCATTGGCATAGCCAATAGGTCTCGCCTTTCGGACCTTATAAGTGTTTAGCAATGCAACAGTTGATGTTGTTGCACTCCAATCTTGTATTTCCTTCCTTTTTTAGCCATCCACCTTTCCTTTTAAACCTTGCATACATACACCCTTCCTTCTTCTATCTATGCGTGCATCTTTGCCTCCTTCATCTATCTTCCTTCCTTCTTTCTTACCATTATTTCGGCTCTAGTCATTCACTCTTCTTTCCATCCATCCTTTTCCCAATATCTGCTTCTCTTGATGCATCCCTTCACCCATCCATTCTCCTCTCTAGCCATTCATCTCGGCATCCACCCATCAACCTCTCCATCCTCCTCTATAGCGCTCCTTCGGCCCCATCCTTCTCTCTATTCCTTCCTCTCCCCCATCATCTCTCCCTTCCTTCCATTGCAAGAGCTGGAGTTTATGAGCTTCTGATCAAAGTCAACGTGGCCTTAAACACCAATTTAAAAGTAATATAGTTATATGTTACACAGAATTACCTTCTGGCACCCCCAACCTGGCACCGCCTCCCCAGCTGCTAAAGTGGGTGGCTAAGGACGCCTCAGCTGTGAGTAGGTATGTATTTGTAAAGAGTATCCCAGTGTGCTGTGCGTGTTAGAGTGCACACAGGGAGTAGTGTGCCTTGCATGTTTGTCATCTGTATGTGCTTGCAGGGAGTGGAGTGACTGTTGGTGGTGTATGCTTGCAGGGAGTGGCGTGAATGATGGTGGTGTGTGCTTGCAGGGAGTGCAGTGACTGTTGGTCGTTTATGCTTGCAGGGGGAGAGTGAATGTGGTCAGTGGTGTGCACTTGCAGGGAGTGGGGTGAATCTTGGTGGTGTGTGCTTGCAGGGAGTAGCGTGAATGTTAGTGGTGTGTGCTTGCAGGGAGCGGAGTGAATGTTGGTGGTGTGTGCTTGCAGGGAGCAGAGTGAATGTTGGTGGTGTGTGCTTGCAGGGAGTAGCGTGAATGTTGATGGATTAGCGCTAGCAGGGAGTGGAGTAAATGTTGGTGGTGTGTGCTTGTAGAGACCGAAGTGTATGTTGTCAGTGGCGTGCGCTTGCAGGAAGCAGCTTGCAGGCTGATCCCACACCCCGCCTTGCTATGTCTGTGGTTGGTTGGTTGCATCATGGTGGGAGGGTCACATGCTACCGCCGCCTCTTAAGGGGATGCATAGTGTAAGGAGGAGGAGGTTGGCACACAAGGGAGGGGGAGAGAGGAGCAGCGGAGTTTAGCTCACACTGAGCCAGAAGGTTTTATGGCGAGCCCCCTGCCACTCTCTCAAGAAAACTGCTGGAGAGTCGTGCGGGGGGGGGGGAGTGGCGGGGGCCAGGGTGTAACCATGCAAGCCTGTGACAGGGAGAGGCGGGGGGCTGATCTGGGGCACAGGAGTGGGGATAGGGGCAGGTTGACGCCTGGCCAGGAAGAGACTCGCCTTTTACAGGCGAGTGTGTGACGCGCAGACAGCATTGAAGGCGACGACTGTAAAGAGCAGCCGATGAGAGGGGTGTGTGGAGCACAGGGGTCGGAAAGTTTCGAAGAAGGTGAACAAGCAAACTCCGAAGCTCGTGAGCCCAGTAGGGCACTTGCGGTACCCCGGGGGTCCTCGCAGGGCTCGGAGCGAGGCTGACAATGCCCCGGGGAGTGGTGGATTATTAGTGTTTATGTGATAAGGGGTGGACTGCATAGGGAGATCGTGTTAGAGCTTTGTGAGTTCGGGTGAGCTTTAGTGCACTGCGCCCGAGGGGTGACGGAAGTGTTTGCATCACTAAAATTGGTGGCAGTCTTTACATTTTAGTGCATAGCCTTTCCGTTGTTAGGACACCAAAATGCAAGATGCAAAATGGCGTTGGGCTGTCCACAGTCCCTACGGACACGCGCATGCTGTCTGCAATGGACAAATGGCAAGAGCAGCCATGTTTGTCCATGCAGACGCGTGCTCGAAAGCCCTCGCCAGAATCGATTACAAAAGGTACTCGCAATAGCGAGGGCAGCGCATGCGCTGTTTTCGCCAGGCGAGACCTAAAAAGTGGTACATCCATTTGCAGACCCATTTGAAGGTTGCATCACTTGATGGCTCCTGAAAGGAGGAGTGCATCCCTTCTCTCAACTTTCCCTAACCAGCCCCAAGTACATGGTGCATTTTCAGGTGCTGTTCTGCCATCTTAGAGTTCATAAAGGTCTCACTGCTGGTAACAGAATAAACTAGAATTATTCTTTATTTGGATTGTTATTTAAAAGATTACAGAAGAGTTTCTACAAACATCAAGTATACATAACACAGACTGCATTCAATTAAATTCAGCCATGAAAACCTGCTCCTACATTCAGTCCAAAACAGATTAATCGGCACAAACAATTCCATTTTGAAAAAAAGAGCTTTATTGCCAAATATCAACAAGTTATATTTCATTAAATAGACACAGTTATACTTTGGAGTAAAACAGTCACAGTTACATGTCATCTTTTCTTTGTTTCCACCGTCGTTTAACGGAGACTTCATAAACTCTAAAAAATATCACTACTTTCATACACATTTTATTTCAGTCCTCTCTGAAACACAAACATAAAGCATCTGTTGTCCATCAGGCATTAGGTGCTCTAAAATCGGGTCACAGTAGCGTGGTCTAGATCTCGCCTAGACACATACATAAACATTAAGGTCCTGATGTATCAACTGTATTCCCGTTCGCAAACGGGCTGATTCACAGAATCAACCTGTTTGCAAACAAGAAAAAGCCTTTTGGGATGTATCATTCCAAAAGGCAATCGCAAAATAGGGAATCACACTTTTTGCGATTACCTATTTTGCGAATGCATTTAGAGAATCGTAATTTGCGATTCTCTAGATGCAATGCAGGAAGCACTTTTTAAATTGTGACCCTGGTTTATGGAATCGCAATGTACCACCAACTTGAAGTTGGTGGTAAATTGGAAATCCTTAGAAAAATGCACAATTTTGCAGTTTTCTAAGTGCCATGTGGTGCACATAAATGCCCTTAGGGTATGTATGTGCGCCACATGTGCACACATGCATATTTCAGGGGTGCATCAGGGTGGTCTTTGGCCCCCTTGCACCCTTGAAATTGCATGGGCAATTTGCGAGTACCTATTGGGTACTCGCAAACTGCGCATGCAATTCCCATTCTTTCCTATGCGCCCATAGGCCCATAGAAATGAATGGGAGGCCATTCCTTATTTGCGAGTCGCAAATAAGGAATGTGTAGGAATCGTCAAAAATTTGCTGAAACCTACATACATTGCATTTTGCAAGTCTATAATAGCGAATCCGTAAAATTCACTGTTATAAACTCACAAAATCCAATTTTGATACATCTGGCCCTAAGGGCCTAATTCACAAAGGTAAACCTACGTGTCTGTGTAAGTTTACATTTTAGTTTGTATTTACAATCTTTAAGTTAGTAGTATGTTTACTAATGAGGAGACTCTTCAGTCGGGGCAAATAACTCTGCACATAAAAAGATAGACCTTCACTATTAATACAAACCTATATCCCATACATCCTTGTATATGTGCTGTACAAGCTCTGTGGGCGTGCTTCCAATAGATGTACCATTTGTTGTTTTTCAGCAGTGAGCATTTATGCTCCACAAAAGACACCTGAACCTCTCTAAAAGGTCATTTTTAATTCCAATGGGGCTGGTAATGGCAGTTACTGGCTTAATTTTAATTTGAATCTTGACATCCATTGGAAGACAGTGCATAGGTTGTGTTTCACGTTGAAATTCCCAGTTAAAACTCTGGGGCAAAATGAGGAATTGCTAGGGGAATCGGGCACAGAACTACCAATTCCTCTATTAACTACTCAGTTTTAATGGAACCATCAGAGTCTTACCTGTAATCCCATGCAACTTCACAGCTCCAAGGAAATAAAGGGGCATAAATGCTTCTTTTTAAGTTCATGTTTGCAAAGTTATCAAATTCAACTTCGAGCCTTACCACTTACCACTCAATTTACATTCTTCAGTACGGTAGTCAGGTAATTTAGTCAAAGACTGTGCAGCTTCTGTATATATTCTTTCCTTCAGATCATTGAACCAACACCTGCTTTAGTGATCAAAAATAATAGGCAGCTCTCACTGGTCATGCTCCCATCTTATATGATGTTGCTTTTTTCTTGCCTGCAGTTACCAATTAGTGAAACTAAATATCCTGAAAATGAATTCAGCACTGTGAATTATAGGAAGTAATTCACAGTTGAGAAATTTTCTTCTGTGACATTAGAACTTTGAATACATTAAATGCAAAATAGTGCCACTTCCAATGTAGTAAATCCAAATGTAGTTTCCAGCAATGTAGTGACACACATCATCAGTAGGTATCACCATGGAGGAAGCATAGATACTATGCTCACATTTCTCAACCAGCCCTCCATGCACGACAAAGCAGAAGGGATGGGGCCACGTTTCTGATGTGCATGAGCTCCATGAATCTAGTGGGAATGTATCAGGACCTGCTGATGTCAGTAGGCTCCTGACCCCATTCTTTTGTCATCCATGAGACCATTATTGACAAATATGGGCCGTATTGTTCTTGTTCCTCAATGCTTAGGTTTATAACTCCATCTTTAGGTCAACGGTGGGGCATGCTATCTGAATATCAACTCCAGAATATCGTTTGAGCATTATGTCATAGTCAAAATAATGTGAATACAAAAATGTCATGGTCGAATGGTGGCATAGTTACTTTCAAAGCACACTTGGAATGAGTCATTGCAGCTGATACAGAGTCATAGACATAGCTATAATGGACTGTGCAGAAGACAAGCCATAACACAACAATTATGGTATGAAGTATCCAAACAAATTCACCAAATGCATGAACTGTTAACTATCAAAGTCCTACTCTTCGCAAACAACCCAGGACTACCAAACCTAGTAACAATTGCTCACACTCTACCATAATACACTCCACCCTATACAAATTATTTTTAGATCTAGCCATGGCAGCGTGCATGTGCTATCTGCAAGACCTGCTGTAATCTATAGAATGACTTTTTTACCGCCTGCTACTTACCATACGCTGACTCCAGTGTCCATCTTCTTTGCTGCCTCCTGACTGGTACCTGCAGCCAATATGTCACTTCCTTTGAAGGCTGAGGCGCACTGGCCAAGTACATTTTCCTTTCATTTTCAGGGCATATCTGTTGTTTGAAGAACTTTTTCTACTGCTGCCCTTCTCTGCACTACAAGCTCAGCTCATGTCTTTGGTGCTTCTGCTCATCGCTTGTTCCAATGTTATACTGTGCAAACTCGACCCACAAGTATTGGAGTGCTTTACACGAGCAACAGTTACATTACACAAGCACATTTATTTTTCAGTTGGTGGGGAGATTAAGTGATTTGCCCAGAATTACAGAATGCGGAGCCAACATCGAGACTGGAACTTGATTCCCTAGCTCGAAATTCGGCAGCTCCTGGCCTCTACGTCACATCCTCTCCCTCTTTGTTTGATGTACTTAAGTAATGGAACAACATTTACCCTTTTAGATAATAGTGTCGCTGATTCTAAGGGTGACATGAGCATTCCATGAGACTATTGTACCCGTCTCTTTTTTATGTCTGATGCTTTGAGGCAATCGGGACATCAAATAGTACTATGCCGATGCTCTACTCTGTGTAACATTCTTTCCAGATTTCAGTCACGTTCTCAGTTACAGTAGACTCAGTTCTCTGGTCTTTATTTAACTATAACTTGGGGCAAATGCGCTTGCCTGTTGAGAGATCGAATTATTGAGTTCTGCACATCATTTTAATGAAATACTAATCTAGTGAAGATTCCACCACTGCCCGTCATGAGCTCCTGTCGACATGCCTGCACTCACTGCTCAGTTATGTGCCTGTTGTCCTGACACTGATTGTAGTTCCTCAAGGAAGTCAAAGCCACCAGCGCAGCGATAGGAAGATGACGGCGAAATGCAGACAAATGCTGTTGAAATTTTGAAAGGAAAACAACCACAATAACAAATTACTTATTTTTAAAGTGTGTGTTGGTATGTGTTTGTCTTTCTACATTTCCATGTCGCATCCAAATGGTACTTTTTACTGATTTTGACTGTTCATTTTATGATATTTTGGGCACATTTACTAAGTGCATAATAAAACTGTAGCTGAGGCACTGTAGGGGCTCTATATTTTTGTGGCATGACAATACTGAACTTTGTAATGACTTCTATTGTTTACTTTATAATACGTCTTGGACATTCACTAAGCGCATATAGCTATAGCTCCAGCACTGCAGGGGACCTGTATACATAGGTACCGGTCTGTAAACTGTGCCTACCGTTTCTGATGTTTAAGCAAGGCTTCCTGGCGCTGTATGTAAATTGACTTGAAACTTTAAAGGAAAGTGTGATTTGGAAAAAATCCGCTGATGGTAATTTTACGTTCCATGGCAGGAAAGTTTACTTGCTGCAGACTTTCTTTGAAGTTCACCTTTCAACAATAAAACACAACTCTAAACTATTTCCGCATACAACACCAGGTAACAATCTCTTTCTCTCAAACAGTTGCTCCTTGTGCATTAATTCATATTGCCTGTTCTAAAGTATTTTGTAATTAGTCTTACATTACGATTAAGCCAAAGAAAAAACTAGAGTTCGCTCTGGGGATTAGTGTCTCAGATGTTAGACGTGCTTTTTGACTGGTTGATGTCACTTTTTTTTTCATTGCAATAGGTCTTGCATTTAGGAGAGTTTGAGCTATCTGCATTGTAAATGACAATGCCTTTTATTTATGTGTTGTTTTTAAAACAGATAAATAAAAGGCATTGTTATTTATAATGCCTATAGCTTAAACTCTTGCAAATGCGAGACATATTGCATTGCAAATGCGTTCGTGCTATCATGTATGCAGGCAGGACAAAGCTTTTTGAGAAAACAGTGCTCGGAGGCTGTAATTAAAGCCTATAACGACACACATAACAAAGGGTGTTGCCATGGGAGGTTATAAAATGAGACTAGGTGGTACTAAGGAGGAACTACTAAGCCTATTGACCAATGAACAGCTACAGTTTACAGTGGACAATGACACAAGCCAATGAAAAATATGGGTGGAGAGTGAGCGGGGCTGTAAGTCCCTACCTGAATACAGCATGCCTCGCAGAGCAGTGCATGCGCTGCCCAGGCTCGACCTAAAAAGAAATCAGCCACTGAATAAGGTGACAATTAGCAGAGGCAACACTTTTCTTAACGCCGAGGACAATTTTCGAGCTTCTTCTGTAGAAAAAATAAAACTTTATATGAAACAATTGTCCTTGGGTCTATTTTAACCCTGTTATGCCCCTTACTGCTGGCATTATTATAGTATAAAGCGCTATATTAAAACAAGCATTTGCGATGTAATAGGTCTCACATTTGCAAGAGTTTGAGCTATTGGCAATGTAAATAACAATGCCTTTTATTTATGTTTTTTGAAAACCTGCAAGTGTTGCGTAAACATGCACTTTGTACTTATAGTACTTGCTTATGAAAAGCAAGGCTGGCAGTAAAAGAGGTGCAGTTATTGCCAGCCTTGCTTGTCGTAAGCAACTACTATAAGTACCAAGTGCATGTTTATCGCATCGCTTGCAGGTTTTCAAAACACATAAATGAAAGGCATTGTCATTTACAATGCCAATAGCTCAAACTCTCGCAAATGCAAGACCTATTGCTTTGCAAATGCTTCTCTGAAACTGAAGTATATTCGCATTTTTTGTGTAACTTTTATGTTGGATTTCTACTTGTGTGTTTGGATTTCTCCTTCAAAGATCTTTAACTACTAAACCACAAGTAGTTTTTAATTATTTTATTAAAAATTATATTCTTGGGTGGAATAGATTTAAATTATTAAATTATGTCACTTATGTAGAAGTGTGTTTTTTCTATGTTAGATCTGCTCTTTCTGCATATTTTTTATGTTGTCTGTTGTAGTAATGTTAGTATATTTTGTTAATATTTTTTCATATAAAGAGTTGTTAAGACTCAGTTATGATTTTTAATGTTCTAAAAATGCCTGCTTTTATTTGATTTATATTATAGTATAATTTTATTAAAACTAATAAAATAGTAACTTATTTGATATCATTTGGATTCTTAATATGGAGTTTTGCTTAAATCGTCATTTTCTAGCATGATAAAAATAAATAATGTTATTAATTATAAAACAAATATGCAATTGTACAGGAGTACTGTATGGGTTGCTTTGTTAGTTTGCTTTAGTATCCAGATTAAAAATAACCCTTCTAAGAAAACCTGAAAAATATATTTAAAACAATTTTCACCATTATTGCTACGGCCTTCCCAGGGCTGGAACAGTGGTTCAGGCTAGGAGTACAGGATCCTCTAGGGGTTGGGTCTATGGCTGCGTTTTGTGCAGCCTTAATGTGTTAAAGAAAGACACAGGCATTGTTATGTTGATTGTATATGCTTTATTAAAAATACATGACTGACAGTGTTTTTTTATTCATTTGACATTGACATGTTTTATTGGTATTCATGATTTCATTTTAACGTGCTTACTGTTAATGGTGACATAGTGGTGGGTTTTAACATGTGGATTATGTGTCTTTTAATATGGTTAAACGTTAACAAAGCCATTAGGCTTGCCTTATATTAATGTGGTGACCTTTGACAAAGCCAATAGGCTTGTTAGATATGCTGTTGTGGTGAAATCAGACAAGCCCAATAGGCCTGTTTTATTTATTGCGATGTCCCCTGTATTATGATGTTCAATCAGATATTGCGTGAGTATTTTGATTTTGGAATTCCTGAATCATTAGGTGTCAAATGTGATTTTAGAATGTCACCAGAGTTTTTCTATCTCCCTTTAAGCATATTGTTAAATTAATGCTTTGTATGTAGTACTGTGTTTGTAATAAATGTACTTTTTCTTTTCCAAAGAAAAAGCACTGTCTGGACATTCATTTACTGAGTGTTATTTGCATGCCAACAAAGGGTGATTACTAGCCCAAACCGCCTTCCCTGAGTAGGCCTTAAAATGCTCTGCTTTGCCATCCTGAGAGAGTCAAGCACTATAATGGGGTGCTTGGTCGCCAGTAAGGGGAAATTGTGGTCCTAACTTGCACATACTAATAACTAATAACTCAATTTCTTACACACCCAACTATGATGCTGGAATTTTCTCACCCAATATTGCATCTTAGAAAAACTTGCAAGTTCCTTAACTTGGATGTCAAGTTTATTGACTGTTCATTACTGGTTCACTTTTACAATGTGCCTCACACATGCTGCTCTGGTTGTCCCAGGTCTGATTCTGCTCATGTACTAAAATGAATTTTTTTTTAGCTTTACATAGCGTGAACTTCACCCGAAGTTATTGGAGTACATTACATGAGCACCAGTTACGTTACACCTAGGACAGGTTCATAATTTTGGGCACCGAGAGATTGAGGGACAGATTTACTCACATTCCACGCAAAGCAGCGCAACAAGACAATGCAGCGCAGCAATGCAACTTCCGATGCTATATTGCATTAAAGGGAGACATCAGCAATGCGCAATACTTACAACCTTCCTGCACCAAAGCAATCCTTAGAGGCATTTTCCTTTTTTATGTGTGATGCGGAATGCAACACAAATAGAAAAAGGAAGTAACGAGGAGAAATATAGATATTTCTCCTCATTACGCCGGGATCCGTGAGGCGTACCATTTTGAAGTTTTCCCAGGTTTCCACCTTTGTGTCAATCTTGACATGCCCCAAAATCCATGGGTGGATGTGTGGGTACCTTGGATTTACTAAACCACGTAGAACCACTCAATATGGCTTTGCATGGCTTAGTAAATCCTCGGTCTACTAGGTATGTCTTGTGTGATGCAAGGCCAACATAAGCCCTTTGTAAAATCTAGCCCTGAATGGATCACAGGTTGTTGAGCCGACGCAGATACTCAAACCTGGTTCATCGGTTCCAAAGTCCACTTCTTTGGCCAAAATGTCACATCCTCTCCCCATGCTATGGTATTCTGTTTGCTAAACTGACTTCTGGACTTTTCAAGGGTACACTCTCTCGAATCTAGCAGCAACTGATGGCGGAGACAATAGCCATTATGGAGGATTAACTGGTCATTCAGTTTCAATACTCCCCTAGGTAGTAATTTTGGAGGACCACTAGTCCCATTGTCAGGTGTGGGAGACACCAAGACTCTGGATATAGAAATAAGGATGTGCATTACATAATAATTCAAATATCATTAAATATAATTAAAATATAATTTAATTTCATTTTTTTTCCAGGAGGGCCCTGTTTGAGTTTTTATTTAATAAGCAGATTATCCATTCATTAACTCACCAGCTCACTCATCACTGTTCTTTCTCTCTCTGAAATGCATAATATTTATTGATTGATTTTCATATTACCTTTTTATTACTGATGCAATTATATTGCTTTTAGCAGTTCACTGTTCACTGTTGTTAGAAATAGGGTTTCTGGTTGGCTAAGGTATGCACCCCAGCCAGGCAGAGCCCACCACTCTAGTCAGGGGATGTCGGATACACAACAAAGATACCCTGTGCTCACCCTCTGGTAGCTTGGTGCAAAGCACGCAGGCTTACCTACAGGGGCAATGTGTAAAGCATTTGCCACAAAAGAGACTACACATAGAGTTTATAAAAATAGCATACTATAATGTAAACACAGGAGAATGCCCACTTTCTAAAAGTACTTGTATAAAGAAGTGGAGGATGCACACCTTCTCTTATTCCGATTTAGTATTCTGACTTTTATGATCCGATGGTGCGTGCGGACAGAATTGTGGTCCTCCCAGTCCACGTTACATACTGACAAGTGATGATTTCGAGCACTCCTCTCGCGCTCTTCTGTCGCACTGTGAAATAGGGAACTTTGCCCTCATTTATCCATAAATTCATTGTTATCCAATTTCATCAGTAGCAACCTGCATTTGTCGTCATTTATTTATGGGATTAGAAAATCACTGCAGAGACAGCGCCTTGCCACTATAATGAATTCTATTTCCAAAACTCCAAATGGATAAATGAGGGCAAAGTTCCCTATTTCGCAGTGCGACAGAAGAGCGCGAGAGGAGTGCTCGAAATCATCACTTTCTAAAAGTGGCATTTCTAAAATAGCAATGTGATATCCAACTTCACCAGTAAGTGGGATTAATCACTACCATTCCAAACATCCCAAACATTGCAATGTCAATTATTGCTGAAAATGAAATAGGCTGTTTGTCACTACCAGGACATGTAAAACATGAAGGCACTTGTCCTACCTTTCACTTACACAGCATACTGCCCATAGGTCTACCTAGGACCTACATTAGGAGTGACCTATGTTTAATAAAGGGGAGTTTAAGCTTTGGCAAGTAGTTTTAAATGCCAACTTGAAGTGGCAGTAAACTGTGCATACAGTGCCAGTGGTGGCAAGCATGAGACATGTTAGAAAGGCTACTTCCATGATTGGCATAACTATTGCTGCACACCCACTAGAAGCATGTATTTTACATACCTTGGGTATGTTATGTTATGTTATAACGTTTTATTGAGCGCGAACAGCTGCCCCAGCAACGAGGCGTCCCGGCGCTGAACTATAACAAAAACCTGAGAGGGGAGAAGGAAAGGACGGGCTAAAGTAGATTAGGATCAACTTCACAAGGAACTTATAAGTAAATCAAATATGCCAAACAGGTGTAAACCAATTACCCTATGATTAGAGGAGATGGCACATGCACTTTAGCACTAATTAGCAGTGTTAAAGTGCCCAAAGTCATAAAGCCAATAAAAAGGTCAGTAAAATAGGTGGAGGAAGGTAAAATGTTTGGGGAGACCCTGCAGAAAGGGCCATTTCCAACACCGGTCGCAGGTGTTTTTTAGAGTTATGTTTTTTTTCCTAAATATATCTTTCAAAATATATATAAAAGTTAGTAATAGTAAGCTGCTTTTAGATTTTCGTTGTTCCATAGCAGTTAACTGACCTTTGCATGTTGAAAGTTTGCTGAAAGGTTTTCTGCCAAATAAGGCCTACCTTTCTAATATTTAAACTGTTATTGGAACTCCATCAAACAGCCAAGGACTGATAAACACGGAATGATGAAGAAAAATACTAATGAATAAATACAACCAGTTTCACTGCAATTATTGATGCAATGTTTTCTGTCCTATTGCCCCTGACAGATTGTGATCTGTATAGCAGAAACACCACTTCTAGGCTTACCTTTGCTTACCTTTGCCCTAGTATCTGGTTAGTAGATAAACTCAGCCACGTGCAATGTGTGTCATGAAACAACACTGGCAATAGAAAAAAAATGTCCATTCCAACTCAGTATTTGATGAATAGGCAGTTGCTTCGGTTCAGCTGCTACTATTCAATATACTCATATTAATTGTGGCAAATTTTAACTGCAACACAAATCGAAATTTACAAACACCAGCTGCAGTTGCTCTTAAATCAATAAAAATAAACAGATATATAAAAAATGTAACGTCACTGCTAAAGAAATTATGTTCCAATCATTACAGACTATTAGTTATTTGCTGATCCACAACTGAAAGAAAATGTATGTCCTTTAAATGAAAATAACAGAACACAAAAACCAACCCAGTGTTCCTGGTAAACTTGGTGACAGGGTAAAATAAGAAACAATGGTTCTCTCTGATGAAGTAAGAACAATTACACAATTCAATGGGCCAATAGTTGTTCTAGGACCCTAAATTATAAAAAAATAAATAAAACAGTTATATAACCGGATTACCTTGTATGTGAATTGCCTGAATAAAATGTAAACAGACAAATTTTCAATAGTGATAAAGTATGTGCTACTTGTGATGCTTGTTTCAAAGAAAACCATGCATTTCTCCGACAGACAAACTCACTCGTTTGGGGCCAGTCATTGAGGAAATGTGAGATCAAAGCAGGTCTACATGAGCTGATATTTGATTGTAACCCTATGGGATTGATGGAGTAGTAATGAAGTAGTGACGGATACAGTAAACCTGCTAACACCCACAGTGACTGCACAAATTTGTTCTTTGGCTAAGCGTCAACGCTGGGTGTTGTAAATTGGGTATTTGAAGACTAATCTTACAGGAGGTTATCCTATTTGTTTAATAGTCTTTTATAATCATCTAGTCCTGTTGATGGTCCTGATTAACATCAAAGCGGGACCGAAACGCCACCAGATTTCTTCATCATAGCTTTGGAATCAGTGATGAGAATAAGCCGAAGGGCAGCCTCCTACACAGATGCAGAGCAATGCGGGTTGCAGTTGTTGGTTCTGCGCTTCGGTGGTTTGTCTTCACTTGTGTGTTTTACATTGTTTGAAGTCTTTCCTATTATCTTGTATGTGTTTGTTCCTGGGTGTGTGTGTATAAGGCTTCATGGGTATTAGAGGACAAGAAAAGAATACTTTATCAATAAATGAAAAATCAATTTTCATTCCACATGTGCATTGTGCATTATAAATACCGAAGGCAGAACATCGATGACACTAAATATCGAGGACACAATACCAGTCTAGATATTCTATACCTGGCCCCACATATATGTACCTACATGGTAAATATATCTATATCTTCAAGGTATGTAGAGGTGGAGTTAGGAATAGTAAATCTACACTTCCCTATTTTCACTTACCTTTTGAGATTATGTACCTTGATATTCTCTCCTCGATATTGTTGCACCACAATATTCAGTAATATCCGGATATGCTTCCAACATTCTCTCAAAATTGTTTCCCCTGTCATAACTATTAGGGTTGATCGACCTACCAACTGTGCTGCCTTAGTGCATGTTAATCACTATGAGTTCCCAGGTGGTAGCCTAATGGGCTTTTGTGTTATCAGTCAATAGAGAGAGTACATTGATGTTTCGACCCAAAAGGTTAATGGGTATAGGGTCGTCAACAGGATAACATGATGGTAGTATCCTCGTACCTGCAAGTAAATATATTCTTGTGGATAATCTAGACCAACTTTTAGTGATAAAGTTTACGAGGAACATGTATTTTTGATTATATATATATTGTGCACCCACCAATACGATCTGACGTGCGCTGCCTCCACTTGCAAGACAGCCCCAGTCTTGATCCAAGTGAGCCATTGTTTCTGTAATATCTTCAGAGAACATTACAGGCTTTCCTTCGCATAACACATTCATATGTGTCTTGTTTTTTTACTTTAATTACTTTTACTTTATAAAAAGGCACAGTCGCGAAGCTAGGTAGTTCAGATGTCACTGAAGTTTGGAGGGGGCCTTCACGTTTCTCTGGGCAAACATAATGAATGAAACAGCCTAAAGGTGAGGGCCTTTTAAAAGCCACCTGGAATTGTGCTAATGATCTGTAGCTAGAGCAGATGAAATAGGAAGATGCAAGATGAAAGGAGGACATCCATTTGTCCGTCTCCTCTCCTAAATTAAGGCTCTACAAACTGTGGAACTGACATCACTCAGAAGTTAAAGGTCATGTCAAGAGGCCAAGAGTAAAAATCATTAGAGGTATTGTGTAATGGGGGGCCAACCAATATTTTTATTCAAGGGGCATTCAGCAAAAAAGTTTAACAATGACCTCCCTAAACAAAGAAGGAGATGGCTTGACTCTTCCAGGTCACCATATTTGGGCAAATCCAATGGTGTTGGTTGCCGGTGGAATTAGTAAGGGACAGATCACATCATTGGCAGGTCCCCCATTCTGGGCCAGATGATGGTCGAAAGGTCAAGGAAGAACCAGAAGTTAAAGGAAACAGATGCCAAAGATCAGATGTAACCAGACCAAAAACCAGAAGAAACAGTCACTTCTTTGAAATATATGTGCTTCTATCTACTTGTTTCTTCCAGTGTATCTCTTCATGAAGAGTATAATTTAGCGTGGACCTACACAGGGAAGACAATGCTTCAATCTACAGATAATGCCAATGATGCACCTGGGACTAGCTGCAGAAATGGAGCAATCAGCATTTGCAAATTTTGCAAATTTCACAGACAGTGAGTTAATGGTAATGGTAAACATGCCCCATAAGGGCTTACCAGCCTGAACAGTAAACTCAACAATGAAAACGTCCTTGCAGTTTCATTGTAATGTTGACACAAGGAGCAGAAGTGTATCTGGGCTGGAACAAGGAGCCCTCTGGGTACTGACGCGCTACATTTGCAAAACTGCGTTATTTTGATCACTGCAGGACAGAAGCGCATTGCGCTAGCGAAACATACTTTTTAAAAATAATAATCCCTATTTTGTATCTTGGTTGAATATAGTTTATTTTTCCCTGGATTTTAATCGCGCCGCGAGCGCACACGCTGCCCCCCACTTGCACTGTAAAATACCGCATTGGCGAGTTACTCACCGCTTCTAGAGCGGGTCCCGGGTCACTTAGGACGCCATCATTGGTGAGGATCTGGGGAGGAAGCGCCGTTTGTCGGCGCCATCTTTGTTGTAGCGCTCTAGCGCTCAGACGCTTGGAAGGAGAGCCTTCATAACCGGGCCATGAGGACGCGCAGCGGGAGCGCCTGATGAGCGCCGGAGGAGCGCCAGAGGAAAGCCCGTTTGCGCACGATCGAGCCTCGGGCCTGGATGCTCCGGGCAGGTAAGAGTATACTCTCGCACTGAGTTGCTAGGGTATAAGGGAACGACCTCTCCCCGATGTTTACATTCGTTAGACTTGACGAAAGGCCACCAGGCATGTAATCGGTGTCCTTTCTTCATGTCGGAACAGGTACCCGACGAAAATACACCGTCGGAAAACCTGAGGATGGCTTTACTTAACTGCCGATCCCTGCCTGGACACAAGGAGGAAATCTCACTCCTAATTACTTTTAGTGACCTTGATGTCCTGTTTCTGGTGGAGACCTGGCTGGGAGAACACTCTGCCCCAGATCTGGTCGAGGCACTACCCCTAGGATACAGAGTACAGCATAAAGACCGACCAGGAAGAATAGGGGGAGGGATCGCAATTATTTACAGGGAGAACATAAGTTGCCGTCTACAGAATACGAATATCCAGGGATGTGAGAGCACTCATTTTACTCTCCACCCCTCAGATGAGAGCTCACTAACAGGGCTACTGATCTATCGACCACCAGGCCCTCTTGGTTCATTTCTGGAAAGTCTGTTGGAGGCAGTGATAGGAGGGGTCTGTACGGCCACGAATTTCCTGCTATTGGGAGATCTTAACATCCACTTTAACAAGCCAGAGGATAGATCAGCGAAAGATCTAGAAAATGACCTAGAGAGTTATGACCTCAATTTGAGGGTGCGGAGTTCCACGCACAAGTCAGGAAACACCCTTGATCCCATTTTCACTAATGTTGAGACCATAACGGTCTCGGAGCCTTATCGTGTCCCTTGGTCGGATCACTCGGTGATTCCTTTCCACTGGAAAATACCCAGAATGAGTACTTCTACTTCCTCAGATAGAGTGTTAATAAGACCGTGGTCCAAACTTGATGTGGACAACTGGAGGGGATTATTAGAAGGCAGCAAGCCTCTGGACAACTCCAATGTGGAGGTGGCTGCTAACAACTTTAATCAATGGATTACCCAATCCTTGGACAAACTTATTCCTAAAAAACCCTCAACTATCAGGAAGGGAGAGTTGAAACACCCATGGTTCACCTCGGAATTAAGGCTGCTAAAACAAGAATGCAAAGGGCAGAACGTCATTGGAGGAAGGACTTTAGTACTGACAGGAAGTTCAGTTATAAAATCTTACTGAAGAAATACAAAAATGCTCTTATCGCTACTAAAACGGCCTTCTTTGCGAACAAGATTAAATCCGCCGCCAATGCCCCCAGGGAAATGTTTAAGATCGTGAAGCTCCTTAATAAAATCCCGGATCCTCCTGTAATAGCAGGTGAGCTGAATACAAGATGTGAGGATATGGCAAACTATTTTCAGACTAAAATAGATAAGATTCTGGAGACGATCCCGGTAGTAGATTCTACTGTATGCCACCCGGTTCCTCCTTGGGAGGAAAGAAGGGAATGTCCAACACTCTCAGAGTTTGCCCCCCTTACGGAAGAGCTTCTTCCCTCTCTGATGGAGAGCATAAAAAGTGGATCGCCACGAGATCCAGCTCCTATGAAAATTCTCAATCAGGCACTCCCTGCCATTAGTGAACCGGTAACCAAGATGGTTAACGCCTCTCTGGATTTGGCTACGGTTCCCAAGGTATGGAAAGTGGCCATGGTCAGATCTCTGATTAAAAAACCGAACCTCGACCCTGAAGACTTAGCGAATTATCGCCCGGTATCTTTGTTACCTGGGATGGGGAAGTTAATCGAGAAACTGACAAACATCCAATTAGCGGCATTTCTGGAGAAGCATAATCTCCTCCATCCATCCCAGACAGGATTCAGAAGGGGACAAGGCACTGAAACAGCATTGTTGAGGGTGGTGGAAGAGGCCAGAAGGATTTTGGACGCAGGTGGCAGCGCTGCCATTATCCTTCTGGACCTCAGCGCCGCCTTCGACACAGTTAATCACCATCTGCTGCTGACTCGACTCCGGAATCTTGGGATAACCGGAAAAGCCTGGAAGTGGCTTAGATCCTTTCTGGAGGATAGATACTTCCAGATGTTCGAGGGCAATAGCTGTTCTCGCTTGTTACCGTTACAGTGTGGGGTACCACAGGGTTCATCCCTCAGCCCCACACTGTTCAACGTATACATGGCCCCGTTGGCAGAACTGGTTGCCCCGTTTGGCATCCAGCTAATAAGCTATGCAGACGACACCCAGCTGGTGTTTTCTCTGCAACAAATAGAGTCCCCACCGAACAACCTGGCAAATTGTCTGGAGACGGTGGTAAATTGGATGAGTCTGTCTCAATTGAGACTCAATGGAGGAAAAACTGAGCTGATGCTCTTAGGCAGACAGGATATTCCCGACCATCTTGCCTGGCCTACCAGTATGGGTGCTATACCATCGCCTAAGACAGAAATAAAGAGCCTAGGCTTTTGGCCTGATAATGTTTTATCTTTTGAGAATCAAGCCAGAAAGACGTCTGCAGTCTGTCATGGGATACTGAAATCCCTCCGCAAAATCTTGCCCCAACTTCCAGAAACTGCAAGGAAGACCGTAGTCCAGGCGTTGGTCTTATCACGAATCGATTACGGGAATGCTATATATCTTGGGGCCCCAACTTCCACTTTTAAAACCTTGCAAGTGGCCCAGAACTATGCTGCTAGGATCTTAACGGGCACTAGTAGGTATATGTCGGCGAAGCCAGCCTTGAGATCGCTCCACTGGCTCCCGGTGAAGGAGCGGGTGCGATTTAAATCGCTCTGCATTACACATAAGATCCTACATAGAGAAGGTCCTTCCATATTGGAAAACATGATAAGTCCCTATAGGCCCCAACGTAAGCTTCGATCGAGCGAACATAATCTGGCAATTATCCCTAGGATAAAACGAGCCCGCTCAGGCGGCCGACTCTTCTCTCTGCAAGCAGCAAAAGAATGGAATTCCCTCCCGGTTTATTTGAGACTGGAACATACCTTCCTTAAGTTTAGGAAGCAACTTAAAACCTTTTTATTCCCCAGAATTTAATGCGGTAAAACAATGTGATGTGAATTAACCCTAGGCTCACTTTGTACCAAAAGCGCTGGGATGCTTACGGGTAGCCATGCGCTATACAAGTGATTTTACAATACAATACAATACAATCTGGTATAAATTGCATGCCCATTTTAAAAGGATCCCCAAATTCTGTATGAAGATTTGCTGAAGGAAGCTCATTACTTGAAGATGCCTGGAGAAAAAAAACCACAAAGTGGAATAAATTGAGGATGTGGCACGTGATTCTATGTATTTTAGCTGTTTTAGGGGGAGCAGTGGTGGCAAGACATTGCAATATATGAAGCAAGAGTTGTATACTGATATCAATGAGAACAGCATGTTGCTTCAAATGCCCGTTAATGAGGAGAAGCTGATTGTTCTAGATCTGGAAGGGAGGGCAATTAAGACGGCCAATTATGTGAAATGCACCTATTTGCTCTTCAAAGCCATGTACCTTGGCATTGCAAGAATCATGACCATCTCAGCGATACAAAAATACCTAAATCATCAATTACTTCATCCTTCTTATCATGAAACATCACTTCCTGCTGTCAACAGGTAAAAGACTTTTCAGGACCACCACAATTCATTGGTCGGATGCAGGGTAGATAAGTTCCAGAACACTGAGTGCCGCTTGCTCTTAATCCCTCTTGGTTGCAGGCAAAGACTCAACCAAACAGGTTACATCAGACCCTAAATTTAAAAGGCACATTGATGATTTGGGCAAGGAAAAGGTACTGGAGCAAAACATTGGCAAACAGATTGTTGTGAAAAGCAGCTATGGTCAAAGCAAGTACCATCGCATAGTGTTCATACTTTAGAAGCCACATGTTAATTCCAACTGGTGCTGGATTTGAAGAGGCTAAACAAGTGAATACTGATTGACCAATTGAAGGTGAAAGTTTCTTATTAAGATAAAATGGCGATTAGATCATGAGAGTTTTTGAGTTATTTCAATAAAAAACCTGCCTACCACCGTATACTGACACAGTAGTAGCACCAGAATTTTACCTGTTTCGCTGTTCACTTGTTTGCAATCTCTAGAACTTGGTTTCCAAAGAGATCAGATCTTTCTTTGTTTTTATCGATTTTTATTAATAATCAGGACCACGCCATATACACTAATAAATAATAAGCAGAAAAACAGAACATTATATATAAATCATTAGTGAAGTGTAAAATTCTTATAAGCATTCTAAAATTACTAAATCCGATAAAAAGGAAAGGAAAAAAAGAAGCTGATGAAGGAAAACCAATAAGAGGGAAGAAGAGCAAAATAGAATCCTCTCAATCAT
This sequence comes from Triturus cristatus, assembly GCF_964204655.1. Classification (NCBI taxonomy): domain Eukaryota; kingdom Metazoa; phylum Chordata; class Amphibia; order Caudata; family Salamandridae; genus Triturus; species Triturus cristatus. The sequence goes on from NC_140588.1 coordinate 695,260,050, forward strand.
TGCCACCTTCCTCTGTTAATCCCTCTCTAAAAGGGACCCAAATTCCCTCAGCTTTCCTGAGGACGCCTACCCTTTGGGTGTATAGTTCCTCATATTTCCTAACCCTGTTCACTTTTAGTATCCAGCTTTTATATGATGGTGGATCTAACGATTTCTACCTTTGCAGAATCAATGATTTGGCTATTAGTGACCCAATATAAACAAGCTGTTTTTGTTATAATGCCACCGAGATATTCGAGGGCAAGATCCCAAATAATGCCCCTTGTAGATTGGTTTCAATTTGGACTTGTAGCTTTTCATGTATCAAAGCCATAATCTTACTCTGAAAGTTAAATAGTTTGGGGCAAAGAAAGATTACATGTGCCCAGTCCCCACGTACGTGCTCACATCTAAAAGCAGCTGGATGACGCGGATGGGTACATCAGATGTAAGTGATGAGGGCTATTGTATAGAGCCCATTTTGAGAACAATCCCATGCACTTAAAATTGGCTCTGTGCACAGCCTAGTAGGCATAAGGTTGTATCTCCCCCAGCTTGCATGATCCAACTTCCCTTCAGTAGATTGTGAAATTGAGGAAAAGGCTGCCACATCAGCTGATTCATGGAGATACAGGCATAAAATTTGGTACCAGCTTCCTATCCCCACTAATATGACTACAAAGTAAACTTCACTAGTATGTTCCCTAACTGTATCTACCGTCTGGACAAAAGTCTGAAGGTGTTCAGCAATTTGAAGATGGGATAATAGAAGATTGGATGTAATGTTTTGCCTAGCTACTGCTATCTGTTCCAAGGTTTTAAGTTGTCCTCCCAATAGAAATTGGCCTAGACTACAATAACATGCCTTCTCCCGTTTACTAATAACACTGTTCTAGTGGGATAAGCCTAATAATCTACTTTCATGTAAAGATATCTTCTTGAAGCTGCCTGAATCTCCTAGCTATGATGTAAAGAAGTTTGTATGGAGATCGTTTGGACAGCTGAAGCGTTAGTTATTTAGTGCAGGGTTTTTTCCTTGCCATAAGAATTGGTGCAACAATTGGTCTACCTCTACAAAAAAGGGCTGTCTAACTAGGATTATCAAATTAGAAAAAGCAAAGGTAAATAGAGGAAGAATTGACATTTTGAAAATAGCTACTCGTCCAATGATAAACACAGGTAGATTCTGCTACCTATTCATCAATCCACAAACTTTACGAAGAGTAGTAGCTTAATTTAAATTAAACAGATCTGAAAAATCATGAGAAATGAAAATCCCTAAAAGGCTTATATGATGAGATATCAAAATATTTTGTTGCATTTCACTGGGAAGAATCGTAGGGGGAGCAATGATAAAGAAGTATCTCAGGCTTAGCCTGGTTAATCGTGTAACCGCCTAGTTCCCAAAATGATTGGATTCTGCTTAAAGGGTTTTCTAGATTGCAGGCAGTTTCTGCCAAATATAGAATAATACCATCTGCGAATAGTTTCAGTTTATGAGTGCCCGGAAATGGTGGCCAAATTTCTGGATCCTGTCTAAGAGCCACCTCTAAAGGCAGCAAAGAGAGTAAATAACACAGGTGACATTGGGTACCCTTGCCACGTGCCACAGCTGTGTTTAGCCTCTACTTTAGCATATAAATTACCCAATATTGTAATCTATTTAGAAGGAAATCCGAAATGCCGGAGAATTATAAGTAGAACTTCCCACTGCACATGGTCGAACGCGTTTTCAGCATCTAACATGATTATAGCTGCTTCGACCTTATTGTTAGAGTAGCAATCCATTACTTGCAGAAGGAAGTTCCTGTTGACTGATAGAGTTCTGCCTGGCAAAAAGGCATTTTGACCTCTGAGATCTACTGATGATGCAGCAGGAGCTAGTCTTAGCATGATAATCTTAGCAAAAAGCTTACAGTTGGAATTTAAAAGACTTATGGGGCGGTAAGACCCTGACATTTCCCGGGTTTGTCTTTTTAAAGAAAAATGACAATCACCGCCTCTGTGAATTCCTTTGGGATTTCGCTGCCAGTCAAAAATTAATTGTATAGCACCACCAAAAGGTCTACAAGCTGTCCAGCAAAAATCTTCTAGAATACTGAAGGTATGCTGTCGCTGCCACTAGCTTTGGGAAGCACCTTTATAGCTTCCAGAATTGCACCCTTGTGATGGGAGTTTCGATTGTCTCCCGCATATCCCAGTCAAGGGAAGGGAGTTGAATTGAGTGAATAAAGGTCTCAATTATACCAGGTGAGGGATTGCAGTCAGAGGTATACAAATGTGCATAGTGCTCCAAAAATACCTTGCCTATTTGATCTGGGTCAGATACTACACAATTCTGCTTCCAATCCCAGATTTCTTTAATAACACCTTGGTTACATTTCTTTTTTAACGACCATGCCAAAAGGCGATCCACATGCTCACTCTCCTCATAGTGTTTTTGAAAACATGTTCTCTAATTCACTATGTCGCGAGAAAGAAAATACTTTCTGATCTGCTGACTAGCCTCTGCCAGATTGTCAGTAGACTCCTTTGTATGTATCCTGGAGTCTGAACACCTTTCAATTGCAGAGTGGATATTTTCTTGCGTCTAGCCCTATTAATTTGGGAAGTATAAGAGATAAATGATTTAAATGCCCCGTCAGACAAAATGATTAGCTGCGGTATTAACATTGCACTGGCAAAATTCAGTTAATGCTGTTGTACACATAATTGTAACCCAGCCCTCTTGAGTAAGTAAAGATCTACCTAGAGACAACGTGGTCCAGTTATTATTACGTAAACGTATGGAACTGAATGATCTGAAAATGGATTTTCCTGAACCTTACCTTCTCCAGTTATATGATATTAAAAAATAGTTGATACCTGATGCTGAATTAAAGTGTCTGAAAAACCAAGTATATTCATGCCTCATAGGATGATCACCTCTCCAGGGATCAATCAATTACAGTCCCTCCTACCTCATATAATAGCTACAGACGATGCTAATGGAATCATATTATGAATGATTAGGAAAAGTACCAGCAAGATGGGATCACACAGTGGAAAGACGTACAAAAAAGTTGGAAAACATCTGCTGGTATTTGCAGACCAGATTCCAAGACAGTGTTAATACCGAAGGGTAATACAACAGCAAACATACATGTGAAATAGCAGGACAGAACAGTCTTACATGCATCATCAGTTTTGGCAGTTATGACATTGCAAATAGTAGTGTCTCGCTGCCTTCTCTGATGCCAGTTTAGATCAGAGAAGTAGAGTAGAGATTGAGAACCAGGAATCTTGTGAGGTCTCGGGAAATCTGAAGGAAGTTTAGTTAGTCAATCTCAGATTTGTGCGGATTGATGCATACATTTTGAACACGATTCCCAGAGCCCCCTTTCTAAAACATTGACAATCATGTGGTCGTGGACTAGAAATTTCAAGATTCACATTGGGAGGGTGGGGTGAGGTGGGAAAGAAACACAGATACAGGGAACACTTGAATTACATACTGTGAGTGGAATGCCCCACCAGTGGTATATATTTAAAAGGTTTAAGATGTAAGTGTAAGAGTAAGTGTAACACTTAAAAAGTGGAGTACAATGTGATTTACATAGCCTTGAAGTATGTTATGTTCAACATATATAGCAAATGTGGCGATTCAGGTCAACCGTATATGGAGAGGACAATGTGCAGACTGGAAAAAGGAGTCCTCATAGTGTGGTCGAGGTGTAATGCTTGGTGTGCTAAATAGATTCAGACAGTGGTGCTTGTAAGTTAGGTAAAAGCTAACTATGTTCCATGGTAATGCACCTTTCACATTGGAATCGCTTTGCGACTGCCATACTCTCTCTTAAGTGGTCGGAGTTTTTTATATGACGGTTATGTAGAGCTGCGTGCAGTAGGGCTCAAGCTGGTAGGGTCATTTGGAACATATACATGGACATGGTCCTTGAGTCATGAGGCGCATGTGAACTTAGAACAAAAAGCAGTGTGAGGTCATGGGGCGATGCCACCTCTGTAGCAAAAACGGTCCGCTGTGAGGTGCATAGCATGGTCTGCAATGTCAAAGAGCACACAACAAGAGGGGAGATGGTCACAACAGGAAGAGGAGTGTCACAGACAAACAGCATGTCAACAACAGTTTGCCTCAGAGGCTACTCCAGCGTTTACCTCATGGCTCTGCAGGTAAGTGAATTGAGGATGGGCAGCCACAGCAGGTCTCTGGTCTTAAGCATCTCCTTGTTCAGGCAGGAGTCCTCACGGCAGCGCTTGAAGAAGCAGGGCATGAGGTTCTTGCATAGATTCAGGCAGGCTCTCAGCACTCTGAGCTTCATCCTTTCTCTGTTTACAGAAAGAGCAAGCCTTTTCCTCAATCCTTCGGTCTGGTTCAGAATTATGGAATAGTAGCCAAACTTCATGGACATTATTCAGTCATTCTATTGGTGGTACAAAAGCTTTAAATTGAAGTCCAAGTTAGTCATGAAGAACTGGGGCTTAACCGGCAGCCTATATTCACAAACGGTGGCAGTCAAAATCAACGAGCTATTCAGAAATGGTGCAGCACTTTACATTTTGGGTTGTGCATAACAGGTTCAAGTGCATCTTTTTGAAGTGCATACCAGATCTAGGTAGCAAAGATCCCATAATGTTCTCAGTGTATGTTTCCTTGGTGAAGGGAGACCTGATGCCACCAGGAAGTGTTTATTTGTCTCAGCTATTTTGTGCCAGAATTGACCCCAGGGGTTGTGGGATGGGCAAACAAGCACATTCCTATTGCTTACGTCATGTCAATAACCACACTGTTGGTCACATTCTTTTTCAGGTGTTGCTTCTTTGTAGGCCACACACTGGTATATGTAAACTGGTCAGATAGGCTGTTGATGCTCTCTTGTGAGAACATATCCTGAGAGCCATCTTGTTCTTTCATAAGGCAGGGTATTATATGTGGATGATATTATGACCCCAGAATCATTTGGAATAAGTCTGAGATTCTCCTTTAATTGCCAGTGCGACACATTTTACATAGATTGACCAATAATGGAGGGTATTCTCGGTGAGATATTTGGGTATTCACATACCTAGTCTGTAATCCTTATGGATAACAATGACCCTATGCTGGCTCGGTGGATCTTATTGCTACTCTGACTATGGCTGACAGAATTTACATTCTCCCTATGTTCTTGTATCCAATATTACCTTTCTCTTGCCCTACTCATTTTTGTTTTCTTTACAAACTCATCTCATTATTGATTTGAGGGGGAAGGTGGAACCCTGTTTTGGTAGAATAGACTTTGTTATACTATGCAACTGCCTATGCTCACCCAGTACGTGGTTACTGGCACCATTATGCAGCTTGCTAGCAGGTCTATATGACAATCGTGCAGTCCTTGTCACCAGGATTCCCAGATTCCACTTCAGAATAAATATTACTGAATGCATTATTGTTACGTGCCACTCTGTGATGAATGACTGCTCTGCCTCATAACTTTTGGCTCCTGGCTTGCCTCTTGCTAAAGCCCCCATTATTAAGTCTGGTGTTAGCCAAGAATTTTGATTTTACTAAAATTATGTATATTGCATGCTTACTTAAAGGGGCTTTCAGACATCTCTCTTCATTCTTTGGTCTGGTCTTGTGTCATTCACATTTTGCTTCCACCAGCACTACAGCATACAGCATGGGGAAATGGAGCAGCATACTTGAGCCACGGGTTAACTACACTTTCAGGGACATCATTTTCCTCTTTCACAAGGAGCACATCCACATACAAGGTAGTTCCTTTCAGCTCCAGTATTTTTCTTTTTAGTTTATAATTACTTTAGTGTTGTCTGTGTTTAGAGCCTAGTGTGATAGCAGGATGTTTTTGGTGTAACCATAGGGTAGATTCTAGCTTTATCAGATTCCATTTACTGATAATGATGTTTTAAATTCCTTTGGAATGGCCTTGTTTATCTTCCTCATGCTATTTCACATCCCTATCCCCACTAGAGCCATTGTTGGTGCTGGGCCATCTGTCCCAACTTCTCATAGATTTCTTCCCCTTACGGATTTGTATGGCTTAGAATGAACATGCCCCTATATCCAGCTCCAATAATATTCTAACTACTGGGCTGGTGGCTCCCGATTCTATCCCCATCCCAGCTTTGGAAGGTGATGCTGTTGTACTTCCGCTGTCCTACACAAAACTTGTTTCATGGAACATAGCTGGTTTGGAGTTTGCTTGCTCTAGTTGGGGTTTATTTATTGATTCATTTGACATCTGCCTGTTCCAAGAGACCTGGTCGCTAGCCTTTCAGCATTGCTCAGGGTTTCTTAATTTTTCTTTAGCTGATACCACTTCTGTGAGGGGTTGACCCTCTAGGGGTTGTCAATTTGGCTAAAAAATACCTTATGCTGTAAGTCCAAGGTAATTGGCATGAGCAGCCTCGATGTACAATGCATCGACCTTTCTTTTCCTTCTGGCAAGGCATTCTACATTTACAATGTGTATTGTAGATCTAAGGGCAGTGGTGCAGAGCTACATGATATCGATCAGATTGGTACTCATATGGTAGATCTCCCTCTGGGTTCTGTTAAAATAGTGGTAAGTGACATTAATTGTAGATTTAAGCTGTTGACTGTCTCCCAGGATGTTCCCCTAGGTGAAGAGGGTCAATTTTGGGGTGTTCCTGCCTTCTCTCTCCATCCTCTAAAGAGGTGGTCCCCTGTTGTGCTACAGTTAAATGCATTCGAACTCAGTTACAGCCATAAGGCGTGCAATGGGATAATCAAGTCTGACAGGGGGGAGTCCCACACGTATCCCCGACCGCAGTGCACCAGTCTTATTGATTACATCCTTCTGGACATTAGTCTATGGTATTTGCAGTCCCCAGACAGGATAGTGATCACATTGCTCTGGGGCTTACATTGGGAGCCTTGGGGATTAGCCTCCTGAACATACATGAACCCCTAGACAGAAGACCGGCTCCAACCAATAACTGTTACAGACTAAAGAGGAGTTCTCTGTTTGGCTCTGATGTGGCCCTGGGGAAAGTATTTGAGGGTGTGCCCATTGGTTTGACTCCAGTAATCGACAAGAGCATTCCCCTTGGTACTCCTGTCACAAAACTATGTTTGTCACCCTAAGAAATCTATTTTTGGTAGATTCTAAGTCTATTCCCAAAAGGAAGAAAGAAGCTTGCAGATTTTCCAAAGCATGTCGAGTGGCCTGGCGTGCCCTCTTCCGATCAACCCAACTTGGCTCCAGAGATGATATTCGGGATACCAGATTGCTCTATAAAGCTACCATTCTCAGTGCTAAGAGAACCTGTGAACGTTCCAAATGGAGTTCAATGTTGAGTGCCGTCAAAGACAAGGATAACTGTTCTTTTTGGCGCATTGTTGCAGACTGCAACTCTAGCACTCAAGCCCCATTGGACAGCAACATTTCTGTCACCTCTTGGGTTGAACACTTCACTCAGCTATACTCGGGCATTGGAATACAGGACCTGATCCAAAGTGTCTTCCAGTCAGGCTTCCCGGGTGGCATGTAATAAATCTCTTCGAGCTCTCCCGGTTGAATATTCCACTGAGCCGGTGCTAACTTGAATTCACTATATTTCAAGTTCTGAGTTCTCTAATGTGCTAGAGTGGATTACATCAAACAAAGCCCCTGGGTTGGACAAGGTACCCAGTGATTTGTTTAAGTCCTAAAGAGATGTATGGTGCCCTTATCTCTCCCTGCTCTTTAGTGATATATTGAATGGTGCACCCACCCCTCTCACCAGGGCAGGGACAGAAATTGTTCCAATCTTTAAAAAGGGCTCCAGATCCCTATCATTCAACTACAGACCAATAAGCCTCAAAGACAGCTCGCGAAAGTTGTTTAGTCGAATCATCTTGATTAGGCTGAGCAAGTGGATGTCTAACTCATATGTTTTAACCCCGCTGCTGCTGGGTTCAGAGATGACATTGGAACAATTGATCAGGTCTTCCACATGCAATTGCTGTATTGAAAATGTGTAAAACAGGGTTGGCAGACTCTGTGTAATCTTTGTGGACATCAGATCTTCTTTTGAACTTGTCCCTAAAACTCCCTGTGGGCAATTTTGTCAGAGTAAGGGGGTTCCCGAATACCTTCTAAAAATTATTGTTAGATTTTATTCTAACAATTACGCCCAAGTTAGATGTGGGCCACAGGGCAAATTGAAAGATCCCATCCCGGTAAATAGGGGAGTAAGGCAGGGGCCTGTGTTGGCCCAAACCCTCTTTATCTTGTATGATAATGACCTGGTATCTCAGCTTGAGAAATGTGGGGGTGATACTCCAAGTCTTGTTGGGGTTAGGATTCCGGCCCTGCTGTTTGCAGACGTTACCATGTTGTTATCTAAATCCCCGATGGGGATCCAGAATCTTCTGGATTGCTTTAGATCATTCTGTAGGCAGAGGGGGCTAGAGATCAACCTCAGCAAGACTAAATGTATGGGGTCTCAGTTACAAACTTTTGATGCACAGCAGCCCCGCAGGCCTTTCTATTGAGCTGTTGTGCATTAAAGGAAAAGGGGCATCAATATGCCATATCTACAAGATACAATGGATTCCTGTTCTTCTCCCCTGCACACAAACAGCAGTCATGCGCCAACGCAGACACCCTTGAGACATGTTGCAAGAGTGCCTGTGTTGCGGGGATGCCTGTTCTTGTGCAGGAAGGGTCACCTTACTGCACAAAAGCCGTCATTGATGGCATTTTCCTCTTTCTATGCGTGCTGTAGAATGCAGCATGCATAAAAAGAGGAAAAAATTAGGAGAAATAAAATTATTTCTCCTCTTTGTGCCACTCCCCTGGGAAGGCATAAGAACCTGATGCATCTCCAGGTTTACTATTCCTTCTAAATCTGGGAATGCTTCAGATTCCATGCGTATTGCGTGGGAAAACCCACAGCAACACCCATGGAACTCCCCTTTCAGGCAGTGTGCAAGGCCATGAAAAGCCACATAAAGTGTCTTTACGTGGCCTTGTAGATATGCTGAGGCACATTGTGACACAGAACCGTCAAAAAATTGATGCTCCGGCAGCTCAAAAGTGCTGCTAGGGCCTCATAAATGTGTCTCATGGTCTTCAATCCCTGCCCAACATCTAGCCCTTTTTTGGCCCATAACGGTGTGTCACTGGAGAAGGTCACTGTGTTAGATAATTTGGGGGTCATGCTTACGGAACGTTTTGACTCGTTCCCCCATGTTCAGATGCTCAGGAACAAGTTAGAGCAATACTGTGGGGTCACTTGGAGGACTCATCACTCCTCCTTATTTCGTCCAGTATTCTCGGTCCTTGAAATTTACAAAATCCAGGCTTTCGGGGCCCCACCTTTTATGGTTGGGAGCTCTTCTTCCCTTCCCGGCCAAAGTCATAGAGAAAACCGTCAATAAACAGCTGACTGCTTTCCTCGAGGCAAACAACTCGCTCGACCCATCCCAGTCCGGATTTCGAGCCAACCACAGCACCGAGACTGCCCTCATCGCAGCCACCGACGACATCAGGACCCTGATGGACAACGGAGAAACAACCGCCCTCATCCTCCTGGACCTCTCAGCAGCCTTCGATACCGTATGCCATCGCACCCTAATAACCCGCCTCTTCAACACTGGGATCCAAGGAAAGGCCCTGGACTGGATCAGCTCGTTCCTCTCCGACAGAACCCAGAGAGTCTGCCTCCCTCCCTTTCGCTCAGAAGCCACTTAGCTCATCTGCGGCGTACCCCAAGGCTCCTCGCTCAGCCCAACCCTCTTCAATATCTACATGAGCCCCCTCGCCGCCATCGCACGCAAACACAACATCAACATCATCTCCTACGCCGACGACACCCAGCTGATACTCTCCCTCACCAAAGACCCAGCCACCGCCAAGACCAACCTACAGGAAGGAATGAAAGACGTCGCAGAATGGATGAAGCTCAGCCGCCTGAAGCTGAACTCAGGCAAGACGGAGGTCCTCATCCTCGGACAATCCCCATCCGCCTGGGATGACTCCTGGTGGCCCTCAGCACTGGGCTGCGCGCCAACACCCTTGGACCACGCACGCAACCTGGGATTCATCCTGGACTCCTCCCTCACGATGACCAAGCAAGTCAACGCCGTCTCGTCATCATGCATCAACACCCTGCGCATGCTCCGAAAGATCTTCCGATGGATCCCCACCGAAACCAGAAAGACGGTCACCCAGGCCCTCGTCACCAGCCGACTGGACTACGGAAACGCCCTACGCAGGAACCACCACCAAACTTCAGAAACGACTACAACGCATACAGAACGCCTCCGCATGATTCATCCTCGACATCCCTCGCCACAGCCACATATCCGCCCACCTGAGAAACCTGCACTGGCTCCCCGTCAACAAGAGGATCACATTCAGGCTCCTCACCCACGCACACAAAGCGCTCCACGACATGGGCCCCGAATACCTCAACAACCGCTTCTCGTTCTACACTCCCACCCGCCAGCTCTGCTCCGCCAGCCTCGCCCTCGCCACCGTCCCACGGATTCGCAGAACCACCGCCGGGGGAAGATCGTTCTCCTACCTCGCATCCAAAACATGGAACTCCCTCCCTGCACACCTACGAATGACCCAGGACCATCTCACCTTCAGGAAACACCTCAAGACCTGGCTTTTCGAGCAGCAGCAGCACCACCCCCCCCCCCCATTCAGTGCCTTGAGACCCTCACGGGTGAGCAGCGCGCTCTATAAATGTTCTGATTGATTGATTGATTGATTGATTGATTGATTGATTGATTGAGCTCTCAGGATATTAGACCCCTAGAGTTGATGGAAAATCGTTTCTTCAGATGCCTAAATAATCTTCCTGCCAGTACCCCATTTGTCTCCCTACGGTTAGATCATGGCCTGAGACAGATCACTGATATAGCAGGGTTAAAACCACTCCTATACAGGCAGAGACTTTGGACAGTCCCTGAGGTAGTGCCTTTTCGTGAGGTCTTAGAAGATGTCTTGGGGCAGTCTGGTGCCTCTAAGATTGACTGGCTTGGGTCCTTGAAAGCTCGTTTGTGCCAGATTGGGTATGAGAATTTCTGATCCTCTCCCGCTGACATCATTTCAGTGTTCAAGACAGAAATAAAAAGTGCTTACTGGTGTTATATTGACAATCTACAGCTACACAAACCTAGGGTTGGCTGCCTCACTGCATCCTTTTTGGAGTTCAAAGTGGACTACCATTTGGAGGAGTCCCTGGGCAAGATTGAACTTCCCATCTCAAATTTTGTATGGAAAGTCTACCCCTTGGTTAATTTACAGACAAATGGAAACGCCATCCTTGTGACCAGAATGGGTTTTACCCATTCTGCTCACAGATGGCAGAATCGCCTGAGCATGTTCTGTTCTTCTGCCCTACCTCGCAAGGTTTTAGCAGTAGGTGGATTTTACCAGTCTGCCACAACCTGGATTTTTGGAATTTTAGGACTATTTTTAGGGTTCTACGAAGTGATACTAGGCAGTCTATTATCTTTGGCATTTCCTGGTTTCTGCTGTACACGTGGAGGCTTAGACCGAAATTGCTATCCAGCTGAGGAATTGGGAACAATAAACTGCCCCTTCTTCTTAGTCTGTTCTTAAAAAATACTATTGTTTTTAAAATCTTAACTTTAGATTCTTTGAGTCATTTTCTGAAATGTTTTATGAAATGAGAATTGATGTATAGGTGCTTTTATTGTTTTAAATATTATTCTGCATTGTATTTTTAACATGCTCTTCTATGGGCATTGAGCTGAAATAAAGATATGACTGACTGGCTATTTCACATTAGCCTGCATGAACTTTGAATATAAGCTCATCAGTGTACTCTATTGCAACTCTTTCTTTCTTCTTCCTTCCTTCCTTCCTTCCTTCCTTCCTTCCTTCCTTCCTTCCTTCCTTCCTTCCTTCCTTCCTTCCTTCCTTCCTTCCTTCCTTCCTTCCTTCCTTCCTTTCTTTCTTTTTTCCTTCTTTACTTCTTTCTTGCCCTCTTTCCTTCTCTCTTTTCTTTTGTCTGCCTGTTACCGTCTCTCTTTCTTTCTTTTCTTCTTTTTTTCATTCATTCCCGCCTACCCTCTCTCCTGACTTTTTTCCTTCCTTCTTTCTTTCCTTTCTTCTTTTTGTCTTATATTTTTTTTTTCTTCTTCCTTCCTTCTTTCTTTTTCTTTCCTTTTTTCCTTCTTTTCTTCTTTTTACTCTTCTTTTTCCTTCTTTTCTTCTTCGTTTTCCTTCTTTCCTTCCGTGTTTCTTTCTTTCCTTCCTTCTTACTTTATTTCTTTTTTCTCTCTTGACTTCCTTATTTCCTTCATTCTTACCTTTTCGCTTTAATTCTTTACTTCTTTGTTCTTTCATTCTTTTCTGTCTTCCTTCTTACTGCATTTTTTCTTTCTCATTTTCTTCTTTCTTTCTTCCTTCTTTCCCATTTCCTCCTTTTTCTATTTCTTTCTTTCTTGTTTCTTTCTTTTTCTATTGCTGTCTTTCTATCTTGTTTCCTTTTTTCCTTTTCTTGCTTTCCTTTCTCCCTTCTTTGTTTCTTTCCTTCTTTATTTCTTCCCTTTTACTTTCTTTCATTCTTCCCTTCTTTCTTTTTCCTTCTGTCCTTCTTTTTTCTTCTTTTTTATTTACTTCTTTTTCCTTATTTTATTCTTTCTTTCTTGCATGCTTTTTTCCTTCTTTTTCCTTCTTTCCTTCTTTTTCCTTAGGTTTCCTTCTTGCCTTCTTTTTTGTTTTTCCTCCTTTTCCATCTTCTTTCCATTTTTCTTTGTCCTTCTTTAAACCTTTATATCTTTCTTGCCTTCTTTCTTGAATTCTTTCTTTCCGTCTTTTTTCCTTATTTTGATCTTCTTTCTTCCCTTCCATCTTTCTTTCATCCCTTCCTTCTTTCGTTCTTGTTTCCAACTTTTCTTCTTTTTCTATATTTTTCCTTCTTTCTTTTCTTTTCCGTTCCTTTTGTCCTCCTTTCTTCTTCCTAGCGTTCCAACTTTCTTGCTTGCTTTCAGCTCACATGAACTCTCAATAGCTGCTAATCAGTGTGCTCTATCTATCTCTGCAAATCTTTTTTTCTTTCATTCTTACTTTCTTTTTACATACTTTCTTTTTTCCTCTTTCTTTCTTCGTTCTTTTTTATTTCCTGCTTTTTCCCTTCTTTCTTTCCTTTTTCCTTTTCTTCCTAGTCTTCTTTTTTCCTACTTTTTCATCTTAGCTTTTTCCTTCTTTCTTCTTCATTCCTTCTTTTGCCTTCTTTACTTCTTTATTCCCTTCCCTCTTTCTTGCCTTCTTTCTTTTTACCTTCATTCTTTCTTTCTTCTTTCTTTTCATCCTTCTTCCCTTCCTCTTTCGTTTATCAGTCTTTACTTCTTATCTCTTTTTTCCTTTATTCCTTCTTTCCTTTCTGCCATCACCTCACACGAACACCGAATATATGCTAATCAGTGTGCTTTATCTAGCTATCTTTAGAACACCTTCTTTCTTTCTCTTTGTTTGTTTCTATGTTAGTTTGTTTGTTCTTTCTTTCTTTCTTTTTTCTTTCTTTCTCAAAGTAAGAGGCTAACACCCAAAGCCAGACCGATTGGCGTTTTAGGTCTGTATTAGCCAAGACTTTTTAATTTTACTAAAAGTATTTGTATAACATACTTATAGTGGTTTTTTGCAAGGCTTCATCCATTAGTTAGTTGTTGCATCATTCACATTTTTCTTTCACCCTCTCCAGCATGCATTAGGGGGGCAATGTGTCAGCCCAATTCAGCCAACGGCATACCTCCCTATGACTTATTGCATGCTTCCCTTTTACATGGAGCACATCCACACACAAAGTAGTTCCCTTCAGTGTCAGGGAGTAAAAATGGTAATGTTTGGTTTTCTGAGACCCACATTTGTTTTGCCTTTAGCCAATTTTTTTTTAAAAGATTGATGAGGGCCTGGCCGCTTCTTGAACAAAGAAGATTTAGAACAACCTTGACAAATTAAGCAAGAATTGCCAGAAGGCTGGCGGCCAATGCCAGACCAATTGCTTTTCCAATTCTTGTCCCACACTTTCTACTATCCCTTAGCCCAAATGTCACCTTCCAGTTGATTGCAAGCTACCAGTAGCTCGTTTACACCTTCGGAGTAGCTCACAGCCTTGAGTTGCTTTTTAAAAAAGCACAGGGTCACATTTTTCTTTAAAGTTAAGGGAAGGCTGTGTTCATTTTATATTATTTTATTCAAGCCACAGACCTGATAATGGGCAGTGCTGGAGTCAGATTAATGACCCAGAGCACAGAGGTGAAGAACTGAAGCCCTGAGGTATTTAACTCTTATATATGCCCTATCAACTCAATATTGGAGTGTGAGAACAAAATGATGTTTCTGAATGGCTATAAATAATACAAAAATAGAATAAAAGGTTACTTTAATGATTAAGTTAACTCTTAATTAAAATGTTCTCCAATTTCAAAGTGTGACATTTACAAACCGCATGCATCTTGCTCCCTGTAGTATTTGTAATTGAAAAATATAGTCCTCTTTTTTAAGTGGGAGAAATTTCAAGTGAAGAAAGATATTTCTATGAAACATTAAGTCTTAATGTTTTTCTACACTTTCAAAGAAGCCAATTACATCTTAATTTTTTTATGAAGCATGGTTCTTCACTTTAAATTCTTCCCATTTAAGCAAATGGCTGTGTTTATCTGTTATAAAAGCAAGATGCCTGGGGCCATACTACATAAGGTGCCCGGGCATTTGCACTCGCTTTGCGCCCCCCGGGCAACTTTGGTATTATAGAAGGGGGCGCAGATGCTTGTGCGTCCCCTTCTATAATACCGATAGTGCTGATGCACTTAAAGCGCCAGCGCTATCAACAGAGGGTGTTCCCTCATTTGCATAGGGGGTGTGCCCTATGTGAATGAGGGAATTCCTTTGACTCTGCGCCCGTGCCATGTTACAGATGTGGGTGCAGAGTCAAAGAAAGTCCTCAGGAGGCGCACTGACAGTGCGCCATATAAAGGGTGCCACACTGTCAGTGCGCATCCTAACAGCAGCCCTCTTCAGGAGGTAAAGGGGATCCCATGGACCTGACTGCACCCGCCTGCAAGGGGATCTCTAATCCCCATTGAAATTGTAGGCGGAAGCCGCCTGCACTGTGAAAACACAGTGCAGCTGCTCGGTGTTTTCACATGGATGTACTGCCCTGGGGGCTGCACAAGTTTGCGGCTACCACCAGGGCTCCGCATTCACCTTATCGGGGTACATTGGCATTGTTTACGCCCGGCGCAAATAGTGCCTGTATGTAATATGGCCCTTGGTGTTTGCATATGTGACACTGGAAATGGGATTACATTTAAATGATTAGTTTTATGGAATTCATATAAGCATAAAGTTAACTCTTCAGTTAAATTTTCTCCCATTTCAAAGTGTCGCCTTTACACAAAGTGGGCATCTTGAGACGAGTGGCTGGTAGACATGGTACCATATTTATAACTGAAAAATACAGCTATTATTATAAGTACAAGAAATGTAAAGTGCAGAAAAATGTTCCATGTCATGAACATTTTTGCAAAACGTTTTCTGCCCTTTGAATTTCTTCCATTTAACAAAATGGTTATATGCTTGTAATATACAGATACCGGTGCCACATATGACGAAAGGTATTCCAGTGCCACAAGTACATACGACATAGGCTCTCAGTCACCCATACACATTTATCCCATTAATACGAACACATGTTCATACATCCCCAAAGACTGTACTCTCACTGACATACATGGCAGTCCTGCCATAGTGCCTCTAGACAAAGCATTTTGTTCAAACCATAGTATATGGATCTACGGACATTAGGCTTAAAGTCAACGGAGCTGGACATGAGGGTGTCTGGTAACAATGAGTGAGTTGCTTAGCCTTCAGTAGCTCATGATAATTTTCACTGATCAGAAGTAGCTCTGAAACAGTTGGAGACCCCTGCCTTAGCCTTTGCACAAATGACCAGGTAAGGCCTCCAATACAAGGAAGATCACTTTTTTGGGGGAACCTTTTGTGTGTCAATCTTTTGTATGCACTTGTATGTTTCAGGCAGGGCTACTGCAATTATGTGATCCTGCGGGTGTGGTGCTTTCGGCATAATTAATTTTTTTTTTGAGCAGGTGGAATTTCCATGAGTTTATATATAGGGTGAAGTTGCTGAGCAATTTCATGAACAGTAGACACTGGTAAGGTGCTCCATATCTTGGGTGCATACCCAGTGAAGGATCAACTGGAGAGGATTTGTTATCAAATCATTTGCTTGGTAGGCAGCAGTTTACTTTGCTTATAGGCATGAATATTAGGGAGTTTTAGAGATGCATCTTGTCTCAAAGACATCTATTCTAAGGAGGAAAGATTATGTTTTACATGGCTGTAATTGTGGGAATTTGAGATATATCAAGCCTGGCTGTAGCATGCAGGATAACCCCTAAAGGGGCAAGGTGCTCCCTAAGCAGGCTAGTGAGACCAGCATTGTCATAGACAAGTTGACAAAGGAGCAAGGATTAAACTGCAGTTTTTAAGTGTTTAAGTAATTGGAAAGATTTGCATTTAAAAGCAGTTCCATTTGTAGAATGCACTTGTAGTCAGATTCTTAATGGAGGATTCAAGATCAATTATATGCCTAATGCGACTCGGATGTGGCAAATGTCACAATTTGAGGCTAAAAGCCCACATATCACATCACATTTATGCCATTTTATTAAACCACAAATCAGTTTTTGGTGCAAGGAGTGAAATTCTGCGTTTAGTTCAATTGGTTATAGGTGATGACTTGTTATTCATATAAATGGTTGAACAGGAGAATAGTATCGATGATATCCATTTTTCACTCTGCCTAGTTCGCTATAAGAATTGGTCTATACTCCATACACAATGAAAAAACATTGTATAGTGCAACTCAGTTGTTTGCTCTGGGCAATTTGGGTTGTTGGAGACCCTATAAAACCTATATATTCCAGCACCCAGAAGGGTGTAGCGGATGTAATGGTATATTGATTTTGCCAATCAGATATGTCGACAAAAAGTTACAGATGAAAATGTTGTCTGAAATGGCCATTGATTCCTACTCACTTTCAATATTTCTTATTTCAACAGTTATATTCCTTGGGAAAACCTTGAAGGATCTACACATATGGCCCCTTGCCGAATCTGGAATTTTCTCAACTTTCCAGAAATCTATAGTTCTGGATCACCCATGTGCTTCACACTGGTTCCCACTGCAAACTGAAAGTAGATTGAGAGCACAAAAAAATTGAAAAAATAGGCCACCTCTTAGAAAAATGCCAAAACTGTGGTACCAAATTAGGTTTTCTCATTCAGCTCTTCGTGTTCCTGAAAGCTGGGAAGATGCTGACTTTATTACAGTAAACCGTTCATGGATGTCATTCTTAGGAGAGAAAAAACAGACACTTTTAGCTGGAGTACTATTTCCAAATTATGTTTAAAAAAACTCAAACTTTTGCCATATTTTGCCCATTTTCTCGAACCCCTCCAAGGGCAACCACAAATCCTGGGTACTGTTAGAATCCCCAGGATGTTGGAAAAAAGGACGTAAACTTGTCGTGGATACATTATCTGGAAAAAAAGTTATGGAGCCCTAAGCGTGAACTACCCCAAATAGCCAAAAATGAGCTCAGCAATGGGGGAGAAAGGCCAAGCAGTTAAGGGGTTAAAGTTTCTCAGTCCTAACATATGTGTAGGCTAGATAGGGAAAGTGTCTTTATTGAACACCTGATCACATGAAGCTGTTTCCTCAGAATTAACGCTGTTACTATTTTGGTTGACAACTGTATTGTTATACCTTTTAAATCCGTTCCTGCTTTTCAAATGTATTGGTTGCATTAATATTTTAACATAAACCTCCATCGTTGACATAACTGATTCTTGGTCTACATTGTGGAAGTGCAGTGGTTTCATAGAGACAGAAATTTATTTTTGATGTCAGCTCCCTTACAACGCTTCAAGTTGGCTATTAAAGGTCCAAACTACCAATGGGGAAATTTGTTTGATGATTTTATTAAGAGATTGATGTTCAGCTATCCATTCTTCAGCAAAGGATAAAATCAGCAATAGCACGTGCAATGTTAAAAGTTCCAAGCCGAAAAGTGTTCTACAATATTTGATAATAAGAAAACGGCATTGCAAGTAGTAGTCACAATGGACAGGACAGAATGGCTTTTGAACTTTCAGTTGTCAAAATTCCAGGTTCTGACAACTGCTCAGGAGACCAATAAAATCAAAGTGCAATGTGAAATATAAGATAAACAACATTTATCAGCAAGAAGTATACATGAGGCCTTATGATCGCACCTAAAGCAAGTGCATAATTTGAATTGCACCAACAGTTGTGTTGGAGCAGACAAGTGCTCCGGTGGCTAGTTAAAGCAAAGTGCAAAATGCAATGCCAAGAGTGGCAGCGAGAATTCATGAACAAGCTCAACATTAAAGATAGTGCTAATGCAGGTAGTTGCAGCCTAGACTAATAAGCACAAAGTCCAAAGTGCTATATATGGGATAGCAGCAAGGGTTCCATAAGTAATCAAAAAGCAAATAAGCAGCAGTAAGACCAGGAGCATGTAAAAAACAGAATGCTCTGTTTTGGAAAGCAGTGACGCAAGCAAGTTAACCTATAAAGGGGCATATCATCAACGAGGCGATAAAAAATCATCTCCGCTTTTGCCTCCGTTAGCGGCAAGAAAAGTAGCTATAACCTCTATTATCGCTACTTTCCTTACGCCTGCTTTGAAACTGACTTAGCCATGATATCCTATGGAAGGTGGATATCATGGCTAAGTATGCCTTGCCGTATCAGCAAGCTATCGCCAAACCAGTGCGATTATCGCTGTATTTCCAGCGATAATCGCACAGTTGGCAGCATGCGCTCAGAATGTTATCGCTTTGGAGATAAGCGTTGCTGATAGCATGCTATCTCCGCGATAAAATTAAGAGTTGGCCAGCGATAAGTATCCTCGCGCTTAGAGCGCTGAGCGATAATTATCGCCTGGCCTTGATAATATGCCCCAAAGAACTTTCACCTATAGCTAAAGCCTATGCCTGAGACAAGCACCAAGTTTACAATTTGCAACCACATTTGAGCTAGTGCAGGCAACTACTCCAAACTAATGAAATCAAAGTGCAAGGTGCAATCAATTAAACGGCAGTTAAAGTTTCATGGACAGTCAGTTATGAACGAGCGAACAAATAAACATCACTATGGGCGAGAACATGCACTGAGCATCTTTAAGCCTTAAGTGATGCGATGAGAAGGCTTGCCTTTGTGGTGCTAGCGCACAGTCCTGTGAGGTACACTGGCAAACAGCAGGGGCCACGCCGTATGTTGATGCCATGGGCATATCTTCTTAACTGCTAGAGCCACAAACTTGACTGTGAGAGTTTGAGAGTGGCTTTGCCAGGGTTGAGTAAATACAGATGACAAGGACCCCCTGAGAAAACCGATAAAACAATTCCTAGGACAGGGTAAATATGTAATAGAAAATAAATTCCTAGGCAATTGAACAAATAAGTATCATCCTATAGTGTTGAGCAATCTTGTATCAAATCATTCAATCTTCACATATTCAAATTCCAATAATCATTTTTATTTGTTTTAAAAACTATAACAGTTTTGAATACATTCAAAACATCATATCATTTCATAAAAATACATTAAAAATATACATAAAACACCATGTGCATGGCAGTTGTTAAATCTTCGACACGCGTTTCGGCGTAATGGACGCCTTTGTCAGGAATTGCCACAAAATTCTCTGAGAAACGATAAAAATATACTAGATATCAAACGTTGAAATGTCACTATTGGTTACTGAACATTTTCACTGAGCTACTTTAATCCTATAAAACTTGATACAGCTAAAATGCATACACTCTTTCTAAACATTGGTGCCTTATTATATTACACTAATATCGTTGGAATCACATTGTAAAGTATCAAAAATGCAAAGGTGAAAGATAGAAAATAAAAGAGATAGAAATGAAACTAGTTCTATTAATTGAATATCTTCATTTGCATATGGTCTCCCTATCTGTATGCTTACAATTAGGTAGTAGGTCGTTATCCAGATATTGAAGGGTTCAGTCACGTGTCCTTTTAATTCTGGATGTTCGTCACGTTTCTATTTACCTCCCGGTATGTTAAAATCTAAAAATAGTTCATATCGCCATGTTAGAAATAATGTGATTTCCAAATGGATTTTAGCGATACATAGTATAAAACACGGTAGACTCAATTAATTTTATTAAGTCTAGACATTTCTATTTCTCTTCGAAATTGCCTCATCATATTTAAACTAGTACAACATGGCCAAGGTTAGGTTCACTATTACTTACAAACATATGTTTGTTTAATGACCTTTACCTGATATGCGTGTTTCTACTTCTGATGGGGCATTGATAATTGTCTGCTGGCACAAAAGCGTGCCCATTTTATTCCATTCTGACTTTAGGATTTTTTTCCTTTCCTCAAGCAAGATTGAGCAGCTATGATGATGTGTTGAAAGGTTTTGTCATACTTTCCACAGCCCCTACACATTGCGGGTTCCAGGGTTTGGCACCACCAAGCTAGGAGGTAAAGGAACGCCCATTGCCTGAGCCTGGGGCCATGAATCTTGCTTTTTTGTATTTTGAGTATGTGCAGGACAGGTAAGGCTGAAATTGCCTTGGTTAGTATGAGTTGATAACAGCCCATGCATGACTGTGCTTTGCTAGAACTTCCATGTCAGCCTGATGTGAGAGGGAACGCACTCGCTCTTTGATACATTGCTTTAGGTATTTTGGCTCATGTATAGTGTCCAGAGTTCTCTGGCGCCCAGGATTCTACAGCTGTCCTCGAAATACAGCAAATGTGGTTGTCTAGGGCCACCAGATTGACTTTCAACCCACAGTAACGCCTCCAAGCTACCTCCTATTGTGAGCCGACGTTTGTGGCAGAGATTTAGGAACGCACCGGCCCTTGCCACCCACTGGTCGGGTGGCTGATGAGGATCTCGGCACTCGTAGACCAGTCTTGTAGATCTTGGTGATCAATTTATTTATAAGCTTGCTGTTTCTCCTCAACTAAGATTTCACCACCATATGCCAGAGATGAAATGATTTTCTCCCTTATAACCTTCAGGAGCGGAACAAGACTCTCCCCCGCAGAGATCTTGATAATTTGGAGGAGAATAACAGGAGGGCTGGGGCTTTCACTTCTAGTGCCTCCATGTGCCGAACAAAGGAGCACCTTGCATCAATGGTGACACTAAGATATGTGTATGTTTCTTTCTTAAATATCTTATTGTTGTTGAGGTACCAACAGCACGCCTTGATGATTTTCCTGCCGGGTGTCATTATTTTAGTTTTCCTTAAGTTGACTTCCAGGCCGTTGGCATCAGCGTACAAGGGCAGCACATACAAGCTCTGCAGCCCAACTCCCGTGGAGCTTAACAGGGCTAGAGCATCAACATAAACAGAATGCTGATGTATTCACCTCATATCTTGGGGGAATGAGGATTAATATTGTTGAGTGCGCTCTAATACTTGAGTCATCTGCCGACTGGCAATGATATGAATTGAAGACATCCACCAAGAGTATATTTGGTTTTCTGAATCCAGAAGAGCTAAACTAAACCAGCATCACTAGTCATTTATTTCCTTGTTTTGTATCACGCAACACTCTAAGGCGCAAGAGCAACAATAGGTTTGACAGAATGTGTACAATTGTTCCTATTTTAGGACCATTAGAGCTTAGGGTGTGAAAGGAACCTCGGCAGTAGGCTCCTACCCAGCCTGTATCTGTACATGCAGCATTATTTGTTGTTGGAACTGGGATCAGGGAGGCCGTATTTGCCTCTGTGACAGGACAAAGAGTATTTCACAGCACTGGGGCTTTCCTGCCAAGGATCCCAGTCTGTGTTTTATCCTTCTGACGTGGGGTTCAGAGGTACTAAACAGAGGTTCATGGTTGAAACTTCCAAATATATTTCAACAGCATTGTATGCATGGTAACCAGAAAATGCGATATGATCCTTGTACAACATTATTTGTTTGAATTTTAGAAGGTTAACTGAGGGAATTAAAACATATGTTTTGGGGCTGAGACCTGTTCTTTTTTTGGAAAAGCATGTCTGTCTCAGAAGAAGTATGAAGTGTGCAGACAATTACAGATGCTTCTTATGACTTGGCGGTGGCACACATTACTTTGTGTGTACTTTAATGGAAGTTATTGTTTTGTGAAAAACTGCTTGTGTTACGGAGGTGTAATAATAGCTCTAAAGTTGATATCTGAGCACTGAACACGTCTGTCAGCGGTGAATGTAGCCTTACGATTGGATGAAAGCAATAGACAGACATTATTAGAACGAATATCTTTAAAGGGAGGGAGTCATTCGGCAAATTTAAGGAAATATGAATGCCGTACTAGTGGATTACTGTTCAAGTTCCCACCGAAATACTGATGAGAACGGTTTAGCAAGTAACATTGTGAAACTCACGCTGGAGGTCTATTCTGTTAGCTCTAAAGTTCTTCTATAGGCAAGAGAAGAAGGGGCATATCAGCAACAACCGGCGATAATTATCACTAAGCGCACTTAGCGCTAGGATAATTATCGCCGGCTATCGCGGAATTTCATCGCTGAGATAGCATTCTATCAGCAACGCTTATCTCAAAAGCGATAAAATTCCTGGCGCAAGCTGCCAAATGTGCGATTATCGCTGGAAATCCAGCGATAATCGCACAAGGTTTGGCGATAGCTTGTTGATAGGGCAGGGCATACTTAACCATGATATCCACCTTCCATTGGATGTCATGGCTAAGTCAAACTAAAAGCAGGCGTAAGGAAAGTAGCGACAACCGCGGTTATCTCTACTTTTCTTATCGCTATGCTTGTTAGCGTGCCCATTGATAATTGGAGAAATGTCTGTTAGTGACATTTCTCCAGTTATTTTGGGGAGGAACGCCCACTTTGCATCTCACTAGAGATGCAAAGGTGGGCGTTAGGGGAAAGGGCGCTAAGGCAAGGATTCACGTGATAGCGTGACATTGCTGATAAAGCATTAAAATTATCGCCTTTTTTTGGCCGAAAACGGCCGCAAAAGCGACGATAATTTTATAGCGCCGCCTTGTTAATATACCCCCACGTGACTCTTGCATATCCCTTCTATCACTGGAAAAAAGTCTCTATTGCAGCACCCAACAACTCAGGCTGCTCAAAACCGGGCTTCTAAATGCAAAATCCTAAAGCACTACATCCAAGAAGGCAATAATCAGCCCAGTTTCTTCCACTAACAACTCCACTGGCTTAAACGTAAGTGACAAAGGAAAATGAAATCCGCAGTCAAGATTTAACATACAGCACGTGGTCAAACCTAACCGTAATAATAGCTCAATTTGAAAACCCTGGTGATCATTAGAGACCTGCTTTGTTGGACGGGGGTCGGAGCCTTACCGTATTGCCATCATCTGTTGCCGCTCCTCTGATCCTCAAACGCTTTATACATTATTGTTATGTTATTTTCGTTAGTTTATTTTCTTCTTTGAGTGTTTAGACTTAAGGGTACTTGCGTGGAAGAATAACATCATTACTGCTCATAATGTCTAAATCCAAAACTGACAAAGTGATGGTGGGCCCTGCTACCCTAGACAACTTCCTGGTTAGGAAAGTAAATCAGATTAACAATGATAGACGTGTATCTTTGGGGAAAGGCACTGTGATAGGGGAAACACTGTCTGAAAATTCCCCTATTAGTCTGACCCAAGACTGTGAAATTAACACGAGTGATGTCATCTCTTCGGTTGGTGCCCTGAATAGGAGGACACATATTAACGAAAGTAATTTGTGCTTTGAAGTATCATTCCTCGAAAGGTAGAGGTAAATTAACATTACCCGTAGAGACACTGGACCGGACTGCAGCTGGTTCTGTTGTCATAAACACCTTACCACTGAGTATGGTCTGTAATTCAGTTTTGTTTAACAAGTAGAGTGATATACATTTTGAGAGGTCCTGATGAATGCCGCGAACAAGTAGTCATCTGGCAGAAACATGTCGACCACCAATTTCTAGGATATTATTTCAAGCCTAAATCACCTCATTTTAACTCTAGCTGATGGGAACTATTATTAAATTAAATTTTGTTACCCTATAGCTAGTTTTATCCACTCACATTTTGTTTGATTTACACTCTGCCCCTTACTCCCCTTGCCTACGTTGGTATCCTCATTAAAACACCTCACGCTCCTCTCTTATTTTTCCCTGAGAGTTGTAGCCCACACTGTATACCTTGCGGTTGCAGTGTGCAAGAGGGGACCCAATGATGAAGCATGTCACCCTTGGGTGAGTGAGGGTTCTCGTCTTTAAAAGAAAAGATTTCTTTTTCCTCCTTTGTTTACACACGATGGGCCCGATTCACAGAACTAACTTAAGACAAAATCCTAAACTTATTACCATTTTGGTATTCACAGAAGGCACTTACTCATTTTGGTATTCACAGAAGGCACTTACTCATTTCGGTATTCACAGAAGTTAGGAGTCCTAACTTTAGGACTCCTAAATGCCTTCTGTGAATACCGAAAGTCTTAAAATTAGGATTTTTCGCAGTTTAGTAGTAGTATAGTTAGGACTCCTAACTTTAGGACTCCTAAATGCCTTCTGTGAATAACGAAAGGCTTAAAATTAGGATTTTTCTCAATTTAGTAGTCCTAAATTTAGACTTAGGACTACTAAATTGAGAAAAATCCTAATTTTAAGAATTTCGGTATTCACAGAAGGCATTTAGGAGTCCTAAAGTTAGGAGTCCTAACTATACTACTACTAAACTGAGAAAAATCCTAATTTTAAGACTTTCGGTACTCACAGAAGGCATTTAGGAGTCCTAAAGTTAGGACTCCTAACTTCTGTGAATACCGAAATGAGTAAGTGCCTTCTGTGAATACCAAAATGAGTAAGTGCCTTCTGTGAATACCAAAATGGTAGTAAGTTTAGGATTTTGTCTTAAGTTAGTTCTGTGAATCGGGCCCACTGACTTTTTCTTTTTCTTTTAGTATAGTAGCATTTCATCACCTTAGTGAGATACATCTCTATTGACCCGCCAGCGCCCATTTTAGTGAATGTGGAGGTTCATTCTGACTCACGGGCGCTGTCAAGTTTAGATATTGGTGTGCTGAATGAGACCCAACCTGAAATCAGGCATCTGAGAACTTGTAGAACACTGTCTCAAAGGGAGAATGGGAAACATAATAATTCTAAGTCAAAAAAAAAGGATGGTAAGGCAATTACCAGTCCTGCTATAACAACCCCTTTTGTATTTACGGGCACTAATGGTAATGGCAATGGTAATGGACTAAATTTTATTCCTGATTTGCTTGCCTCACTTATAAAAAACTTAGAAGTTTCTCTAACAGCAAAAATGGAGGAGCTTATTAAACCATTAACTATCAACATAGATAACCTGGACAAGGAAGTGACAAGGCTGGGTGGTCTGATATTGTCACAGAAGATTGTAACACCTACTGGATGTGTACACGCTGGGGAGAAAGGGAGAGAAATTGCTGAAGATAATGATACACAAAATAATGGGAGGGGGATTATTGTTGCTGCAGTGGCCTCAGGGTCTGAAACATCTATTCGACCGGATATCCCTGTGGCAACTGCTTGGCAGCAACAATCATCTACAAACCCCCAAAGCAGTAGAGCTCCCAGACCTCCGAGGCACAACCGCTATCTTAATTTACCACCAGATTGTGCTCCGTTTGTGGTAGTTCTGACTAATGTGCCCCCTTGTGGCACTCATTCCGCATCTCCTTTTGATGAATCTCAAATCTCTTTGAAAAATAAGACAGTGTCATGGCTCAACAAAAACTGTGGTTTTCCCATCTCATATTCTGACCAGATTATGACAGTAAGGCGTGTAAACTGGGTGGGGCCGTCTAAAAAGTCTGGGTCTGGGGATTGTATAGTAGTAAATTTCAAACACCCCCAGCATGTGGCAACTGTTCTTTTGAGAGCTTCTGCACTGGTATATAATATGAACAGTATCTGTGTACGCCCCCTGGGTTACTTCTATGCGCATTTGTGCAAACCTCCACCACAACAAAGTTTAATCAGGCGGGGGCTTGAACCTTATACTCCTGTGCAAGAGACCCAATTCCCTTACAACATCACTAATCCCTGTGGGTCAGGTGGACCCATTGGAATTTATAACAGGAGCCCCAGTGCTGGACACTATCAATATGGGTCGAACTTAAACACACAGAACAGGTATGAAGTGTTATCCGGTCTTGAGCTGTGTGATTGACGGGGAGCACCTGTGGCTCAGGTTACTAGGGCTACAGGTGAATCTATAAACTCAGATAACCCGGTGGGCAAAATGCCCGGATGTTTTGCTGTCTCTTGGAATATTGCTGGTCTTGCGGCCAAAATGTCTGATGCAAATTGGGTGACTTACATTAAGCAATTTTCGATTGTCTGTTTACAAGAGACCTGGGAGCTGGGCTGTAACCTCTTCTTAGAAGGGTATAAGGCCTTCTTTGTGCCAGCCTTGCCATCTTTGCGAGGTAGGCCCAAGGGGGGTCTTGTAATTTTTGTCTCCATACTAATACCCTGTGAAGTACGAAGAATTGAAGCACAACATACAGGTGTAATGGGCTTAACTCTAACTGGAGGTAATGTCCTTGTGGGCCTGGTGAATTTTTACAATGCTGCTTATGATAGTGCAGGTAGGAATCACATTCATATATTAAATTCTTTTGTCTCTAATTTTATGAAAAATGTGGGCCATAACCTCATGATTATGGGGGATTTTAATCTGCATCTTTGTATAGACCCATTGCACAAGTGCTTACTAGAAATGACCTGTGAACGTGCGGACTGTCTCCATATGGAGCACACTAAGGAGGGGGAAATGTGCAATGACCTTCTGAATGACTATGACCTTTCTCTGGCTATGTCACTAAAGGATCCGCTTTATTGCTTTGATACCCCTACCTTTAAGGGGCATGGAAGGGGTACCTTTATAGACCATATACTTGTTTCGCGGACGATGCTAACTTTTTTAGATTCCTTTTGCATTGATCATAGCGAATTCAGCGACCATAACCCTCTAACAATCTGTTTAAAATGTCCTTGGTTAAAAAAAAAAGGCAATAAGATCATCAATCAAGATAGATTGGGCACAACAGATGGGAGGAGACGGTTAAAATGGTCTATGGTCTCTGCGGATATCCTCTATAAGAACATCTCTGTAGGGTGTGCCGAGGATATTAAAGTCTGTACCATTGGGGGGGGGGTGAACCTAGGCTGGTTCTTGAGGCTTATCAAAATATTTCGGAGAAGGTGTCAGCATTTCTATCGGTCCCTAATAAAACTCAGGTTAATTCAGGCCCGAGATGGTTTAGCCACGACTGTACTATAGCTGCTCGCAAACTGAGGCTTGCATTGTCAGCCTCCCCGAGGAATCGGGAGGTCGTAAAACTCTGTAGAAAGGAATATAAGGCTATTACTGTCGCCCGCAAGGAGTTTCTGAGGAAAGAGGCCTGGGAGGAACTGCTTGATCCCTCCACCCTGAATAGCAGCACCAAATTCTGGGCCCTGGTTAAAAAACCTTTTTTGACCGAGGACCCTGGAGATGGACTTGTTTGTTGCATAACCAAAGAGGAATGGGAAAGTCATTTTAAAAGGCTGTACTATTCCGAGGGTTCTGGAACTATGGCTGCTGCCCCCCATGGTAGGGACAGCATCATTATTTTTGATAAAAGTGAGGTCTTGGCTGCCATAATGGGTCTCACTGCAAATAAAGCGCCAGGTCCTGACGGAATACCACCGGATCTATACAAATCTGATCCAGTTTTCTGGGCTCCCATTCTGGTTGCTGTATTTAATGCTGCGGCCAAAGTGGGTTGTCCGGGAACATGGGGTCTGTCAACTATAGTTCCTGTCTTCAAGAAGGGAGATAGGGGAAGTGCTCTTTGTTACCGACCAATATCCCTAATCGATTCAATGGTTAAGATTATGGGGAGAGTTATACTTCAACGCCTAACAAGCTGGTCGAATGAAAATAACATCATGTCGATTTCTCAATATGGCTTTTGTGAAGGGCGCTCTACCATAACTCAGTGTCTCAACCTGTTTCTTATTCTGAATAAATATACTGTTGTACAGAAAGGAGTAATTCACCTTGCCTTCATGGATCTGTCCTCAGCCTTCGACTGTGTTAACAGAGGGAGGCTGTGGCAGACCATGAAGGATAAAGGTATTGATAGGGGGCTCGTGGAGTTCCTAGCGGATCTGCATAATGACACAAGAGCCAACGTGAGGTTCTCATCGACCGGGGAAACCACAGGAAGTTTTAGTATTAATAAAGGAGTACGTCAGGGGTGTATCCTGGCCCCTTTTCTTTTTAATTTTTATATAAATGATTTAGAGGCTGAACTACAAGAGGTAAAATCAGATTGTCCTAGAGCTGGTGCGAGGGGTATTCCTTTACTTTCATATGCCGACGATGCGGTTTTAATTTTACGAACAGAATTAGGTCTCCAGGCACTTTTGAATGCTTTTAATAATTTTATGTCTGATAGGGACCTTATGGTCAACAATTCTAAATCTTACATAATGCATGTTGGCCGTCAATCTAAAAAGAAGTTCAATTTTAAACTGAACGATGTTTTGATCCCCATCACCCAGACGTTCTCATATTTGGGTGTTTTAGTTGATACGAAGCTTAGCTGGGCCCCACATTTGGCCAAGAAGAAGGGGGAAATGACTAGTGTGGTAAATAATTCTCCTTTACCTGGACATAATTTGATACGGAAACATAATTAAATAGCTCAGTAAAATGAGAGGCAGAATCCGTGGTATTAGAGGTTCGGAATGGGCTTTATTCCAATAATCGATTATAATCGGTTGCTCCAAGTTCCATCACCACGGGGGTTCAGGAAGTGAAGTACATACTTTATTGACAAGAAGTAACCTTTATAGTACATACATTACAATGAAGCGAATGCAATAGGCGTAACAATTGATAAGGAAAATGACGATTTGTCTGCGTAACCAAAAATGGGTGTAATAAGGCGTAAAAATGAACATAATTGGTTATGATGTCACCTATAGGCGGATCTATAAGATAATACTTGGCATAGATGCGCGCGCAGCAGTATGACGTGTGATTGACGTGCAACTAGGGGGTGAAGGGGACTTGACATTTAGCTCTACATGTGGAGACAAAAAGTCTGGGGGGTCAAGTCAACCTAATCCAAAATCATATCTAACATCCTATGTTTAAAGAACTATGTTATCCACAAAAGAAGGACTCTCGGACAGAATCTATTCTATACTGACTGTGCGTGCGTGTACAAGCGTCTAAATGTCTACACTGAAAGCGAGGGGGTAGGAATATTCCATGGTAACAGGGCTATGAATTACTTGCATGAGGACAGAGAAGTCGAGCCTTTTGCTCGGTAGCTGGAAGAATGTTTACTTAAACTACTAGACAGGAATGCATCGGCTGAGGGGGGAAGCAGATAACTCGAAGGCGAAATACAGTTCTTGGCAGAGAATAGGCTGATGTCAGGCTTCGTGAGCCGCGCAGAGAATGAGACAAAGTTCATGGTCACAGATGCAGGCTCGAACTGGAGTTTTCAGAGGCGGAAAGCAAGAGGAGTTTGATGACAGAATCAGGGCCTACTTGCTTGGACTGTAAAATGGCATAAGTGAACCATATAAAGGCGGTGGCCTTTCGTACTTAGGAATGGAATATCCGGCCCATTCATGGCGGATCAACAGAGGACATGTTAACGGTGGACGCACATGTATTTGCGTCTTCATAACTGGAACTGGAGGGAACATACATGTACTTGTGACATGCACATAGAACCGTTGGGGTCCAAGATAGGGGACATAACTGATCGGAAAAATCCATATTTCCACATTCCCTCCTTGTCCCCTACTTGCCCGTCAAGAGATATCAATCTTCATCAATCCATTGATCTGTTAATATAACATCATTTGTTCTTCTTTCTTCTTCCGGGACGAACGAAATCTTGGTGGTGGAATACACGATGTGGTACACATACCACAAATCGCTGGTCCACATTGCAGACATAGACAGCAACTGAATAGTATGAGAAGGCCAATACCTAGGAAGGATAAAACTCTCCATCCCCAGGCCGATATCACACTCCAAAACCAACTGGACCAAGTCCAAGTGCCTGGGTTCTGGTGTATCTGGTTTACAATCTTATGAAGGCGAGTGATGGCTTTATATACAGATGGTGAATTTTCTGGTATGAATACGCAGCAGCTTGATCCGATGACCCTACAAGCTCCGCCCCTATCAGCCAGGATGACGTCAAGGACAAGACGATTTTGAAGCACAACAATCCGCATAGCAGACTGCTCTTCCGTTAAATTGCCTAAGGCGGAAATAGTCTCATTCACTACTGCTTCAAGGGTTCTAGTTAATCTACGTATCAGTTTACTATTAGTAACAGTACCTATATAAGGAAAGATGCCTTTATTGAAATCTGTGTATTTTTCCCATGCTGTTTCAGTGTAGTCGACAATTGGGAGATCTCTCCGCTCTCTGTTGTGTACTAAATGAATATTTCTGTAATAATCAGGAGGAGCTAGGAAAACAGGTGGCAAAAGGAATGCAATGTAGCAGGTACCATCCCAGTCTAGAGGTAGACGCATATATGCGGTCTGACCACATATAAAGTAGGAGTGACGAGAAGCTCTAAATGTAGACTTGCCTTGATCACTGAATTCTACTGTAGTAGTGCATTTACTATGGCCCATATGTATGGAACCAACCTTTCTTACACATAATTCTCCCTTCGCTGGGAATACTGACATGGTGGGCAAGACTAGTTCAACTTCGGATACGACATTCAGAATCATGAGATTAGGTGTAAAATTACCTAATCCATATACTTCATTTTCTAGATCAGTTCCTGTTCTCTTGGGGCGACCCTCCTTGTCAGGGTAGCAGACCTTGAGTAAAACTAGGTTCAGATTTCCCCATACCCAATGATCTTGGTAAACTGCTGTGTCTGAGTCTATGGAATTGATTAAACTAAACCATGCTCCACAGGATCCATTATGTGTAAACGGATGTGGAAAGAAAGGCAGGACTCCTTCATAATTCTGATAGGGAGGGAGTCGGCCACACACCCAACAGTTAGTGGCATTACTAGTCTGATGGGAATGATGTAACATACTAATGAAAGTGTTATTGCGCAGCGCAAGTCTATAAGACAATTCATGCGGAGGTAAGTCACTAAAAGAATGTTCAGCAGTAACATTATAAACATGTCTAGAAATAGGGTAATATATGTGCAACAATATGCTTGCAGTAATTATTAAAAGACTCAAGAAAAACAAGATTATTAATGTCACTATGCAATGGCTACGCAGTGATTTACAATACGCCTGTCGTTTCATCATTTTTCGCGATTGTCCATGATTCAGGTCTAGAGGATACATGTCAGAGACAGATTCAACCGCTTCACCTAGGAGAGGACTTAAACAATCAAATCGTCTGACGTTCTAGGCCTCAATTTAACTTTGTAGAGGTCAGTTTCAGTCTTTTCAACCAAAGGAAGTTTTGAATCAGTCTGTGAGGGAGTGCAGGGCACAATGTCTATATCCGAGGATTGTCCATGAAATTTCTTGATATGACTTGAATGAATCCAGCCCTTGCGGCCCTCGATCTTCACGGCTGTTCTTGTGGTCAGCAGAACCAACTTGGGTGTCTTCCACCTGGGCTCCAGCGGAGTCTTTCGGTCGAAATTTTTTACAAACACGAAATCACCCGGAACTACGTCATGGGGTTTCACCTCAGTGTTGTCGGGAAATGCTGCAGCAACCTGTGAACGACAAGATTGTAGTGCAGACATCAAGGAAGCCAAGTAATCTGTCAGCATATTACAGTCAATATCAGTTATTTTGCGTGGTATGGGCGTCCCCCACATATTTGGTGGTCTGCCGAAGATCACCTCATACGGGGATAGCCCTGTTCGAGAGTGTGCTACCATTCTCATGTAAAAGAGTGCAACTGGTAATGCTACTATCCAGTCGACACCCTTCTCTCTGCATATTTTGGACAGTCTGATTTTCAGTATCTGATTATGTCTTTCTACGAGACCTGCTGCCTCGGGGTGTCGAACACAGTGGAATTTCCACTGATATCCTAGCAGAAGTGAAACATGTTTCATTAATTCGGATGAGAACGGCTGGCCGTTATCTGAGTAGACAACACGTGGTAAACCGTATCGTGGGAAGAATTCTCGAACCAACTGTTTGGCAGTAGTCGGGGCAGTGTAATCTGAAACTGGGTATGCCTCCGTCCAACGGGACAGAGCGCAGACAACTACGAGAACATATTTGAATCCTCGACATCGTTCCATCTGGATATAATCCATCTGGAGGACTTCAAAAGGGTGGTCAGGAGGATGAAATCCACCCTGTTCTACGGGAACGCTTTTTCCTGGGTTGAACTGGCAACAGATCATACAGGTACGGACCTTTTGTTTGGCTGCTGCTCGTAAATGTCTATTGAACCAGATGTGTTGAATGCTGTCTAGCATAGCTTTTTCTCCTAGATGCGCTGGACTATGTATAGTGTTAATTATAACTTGGACCATTGAATCAGGGAGGAACCATACAGACTTTTCCTTCATCATCCATCCTTGGTCCGTTTGGATCCCTCCTAATTCAGTCCATTTCTTTATTTCGTCTGGTGTAGCATGTGTCTGTATGTCAATTACGTCAAGGGTAGGATCTTTAACTGTCATACAATGTGTCGGTATCGGGACTATTGTCTTTGTCATGTCGGGGGTTTGAGTTTGAGCAGTCTGTTTAGCTGTTCTGTCGGCTAGATCATTGCCTTGGGAAATGATATCAGTAATCTTCGTATGAGCCTTACATTTCATAATTGATATTGCAGTGGGTAGATGTATTGCATCTAATAAGGCATGAATGAGGGGTCCGTGCTGAATGTGGGCACCGTGGGAAGTTAAATAACCTCTCTCTCGCCACAGCACGCCGAAGTCATGTACAACTCCGAATGCATAACGTGAATCAGTGTATATGTTGACTTTTTTATTTGTGGCTTGAATACAGGCTTGTGTCAGAGCGATGAGCTCTGCGGCTTGAGCTGACAAAGTATTTATACGATTAGTTTCAATGACTTCAGTATCTGTGGTGACTGCGTAAGCAGCCACTAACTCTCCTGTACTTGTTCTCATACATGAACCATCTACATACAACGTCAGGTCTGGATCTGACAATGGGACATCTGTCAAGTCTTGTCTGGGTTTTGTCGTTATAGTAATAACTTCAATACAGTCATGAGCTAGTGGGTCTGTTCCGGTTACTGGCAAAAGTGTGGCAGGATTCAATGTGTTACAGCGTCTGATTTCTATATGTGGCTGAAACAATGTAAGTTCATACCCTGTAAGTCGCGCTATAGTCAAGTGTTGTGTTTGCGTTCTATTTACAAGGACCTCTACTGTGTGTGGTACTTGAACTGTCAATGGATGTCCTAACACTATGGCATCGCTTTGTCTGATTGCTAAAGCTGTCGCTGCTACTGATTTCAGGCATGCAGGCAAAGCCTGAGCTACTGGATCTAATGTACTGGAAAAATAAGCACATGGTTTGTGTGCTCCTGCTTGTTCCTGTGTGAGTACTGACAAGGCAGTACCTTCGCGTTCTGTAACAAAAAGTGTAAACTGTTTTCTGTAACATGGTGTTGCTAAAACAGGTGCTTGACATAAAGCTTTCTTTAGGCTTTCAAAAGCTTGTGTATGTTCTTGAGTCCAAGGGAGAACAGTCGATGTGGCTGCCTCCTGTGTTGTCAACTGAATGAGTGGTTTTGCTAGAAATGCATACTGAGGGATCCACTGCCTACAATATGAAGTGAGGCCTATGAAAGCCCGTACCTCCTTTTGTGTCTTGGGTATTGGCATGTTAGCTATTAACTGAATGCGGTCGGGTGTAAGCTGCCTTCCCTCCTTGGACAGCGAGTGTCCAAGATAAACAACTCGCTGGATACAGAATTGCAGCTTAGAAGGGGACACCTTGTGCCCTCTTTCGGCTAGAAATTGTAAAACTGTCAGTGATGCTTTTTCACATTCCGGTTCGCTTCTCGCGGTGATCAGCAGATCATCGACGTATTGAAGCAGAGCAGTGTTAACTGGCATGTGGATACTATCGAGTTCTCGTTTCAGTGCTTGGCTATAGATGCTGGGGCTTTCTGTAAATCCTTGAGGTGCGCGTGAGAATTTAAAACTACGTCCATTTAAACTAAATCCGAACAAATATTGGCTTTCCGGATCTATTGGGACGCTGAAAAAGGCATTCTTGAGATCGATTACAGTAAAGAATGTTGCTTCGAAATCAATAGCTGTCAGTAATGACGAGATATCTGGGACCACAGGGAATTGTGGCACAATGCATTTGTTTAACTCGCGCAGATCAATAACCAATCGATATACTGGCGGGGCCTTAGGATCTGTTCGTTTAAGAATCGGAATTATCGGTGAATTACATACATTGGAGTCTGTTTCTACAACTACTCCTTGGGCAATAAGTTCGTCAATGATGTGTAGTAAAGCCACTACAGCATCTGGTGGTAACTTGTATTGTCGCATTCGTGGTAGCACCACTCCTGCCTTTAATGTGACTCTATATGGTGTAATATTCATGCAACCAACATCAGTAGGGCCTTGCGCCCATAGACCTGTAGGTAAAGTCTGCAGTCGGGGATCCATGTCTCTAGACACATAGTGACCTTTAAAATCTCGTAAAAACAACCTTACTCCTTCCGGAGAACAACATATTATGGCTCCTAGAGCTTTCAATGTTTTTATTCCCAGCAAGTTTTCTGGACATGATTTAGTAAGCAATAAATCTGTAGTTCGGGTCAGAGGTCCTATCGTAAGTGGCAGAGGTTGTGACACTTCATTAACAATAGGTTTTCCTGAAAAACCAAGGGAAATATTCTGTGAGCCTGAGAGGGGTGCCCCTGGAACTTCACTACGTTTTATAGTTGTTCGACTTGCCCCTGTATCGAGTAAAAATTTCCTATCTTGGCCTAATAATTCACTATGTACATAAGGTCCTTCTTGATCTACAGGAATCTCGATAAGGGGTAAATCAACTTCCCTCTCTAGGCTTGTTCATGCGTAACGCTGATACTCAGGATATTCATACTGTGCGGTCTGATACATTTGTCGTGTTGTTGTCTGTGTGGCAGCAACAGGCAACGGTGGTGCAGCTGTTACAAACTGTATTGGCTGTTGTGCGGCTGGCATGGCCTGGGCATGCTGCAGAGCTCCTTGTTCATTCTGCTCTTGTCTAAATGGCCGTGGTCTTTCTTGTGTTTTACCTATGGCGATATTATGTTTTAAAACTGGACAATCGTGTACATAATGACCTGGCTTTTTACAATAATTGCATGTCCCTTTTACAGGTCCCGCTGAATCGGAATGTGTCATACCCTTTTTATGTCCTTCAGCTGGAACTGTCTGGGAAACTAACATTTTCATTTTCGTGTCTTTCATGCGTCTGTGTTCATGTTCTTGTTCCTCTCTAATTCTATTATGATGGTACTGTAACATTTGTAACATTTGTGATGGAGTGTTACCTTGCCAGGTACTCTCGAATTTTAATACTCTATTCTTTACTGGTGGCAGGGCATTTTCTACTAATTTTGTTACAAACAGATGTGGGTATGATTCGCTACTTGCTTTTATGCCACTATTTATACCAAAACATTTTTCAAATCGGGCATAGTAATCACTAGTGTCTTCATCTTGCTTCTGTTTACAGGCTGAAATTGTACCCCAATCTTCCTTTTTCGTAGTTAATAAACGTGGCAGTACCTGTACTAATAAACCTGGCAGTGCTTTAGTTTTATCCCCAAGTCCTGCTCCTGCAGTTCGGGCCTTTTCTTCTGCTTCTAACACTGACCATTCTATCTTTTGGTCTCCTACCTCCCACTCTTTTTCCTTGAGTTTCTCATAAATACCAGCAGGCATCAATACCTTTAATATTGTCATAATGTCGGGATAGGTATACTCTCCCATGAGTAACATGTCTTTAATTTCTCGGTGAAAACCCGCTGGATCTTTGTCATGACTGGGTACCACTTTCTTCATTTGTAACAATTCTATTTTCGATATGGGCGTATATACAAATACGCGCTTGAACTCGTTGTCCTCGCCTTTTATTGGGTGCACTTCTCGTAAGGGATTCTGTCTATCCATGTGATACGTGGTTCTTTCCTTGACGGGCAATGAGACATGCTCTGCGCATACAAAAAGAATATACTGCTTTCTTGATTCTAGAATTTCTTTAATTAATTTAGTACCTGCACCTCTCCATTTATTCATAAGCAATTCAGTCAGTATGTCAGGTAAGGGACCAGGGTCCGAATGCTGACTTCGATATAGTATAATGAGTTGTTGAATCATATAAATCCCAGCTAACCTCTGTTCATCTGGGGCAAGATTCAAAAATGTGCGTACTACTGTATCATCACTATATTTTCCGGGACTGTCCACCCAATGGACAGCTGCCCTGGCTAAATCTTGTTCATCCATAGAATCGAGAAAATGATAACCCCTTCGTTCTCGGAGTAGTTTGTCGGCAGTTTGGAACGAATGCTCGTTAGACCTTATATTAATTATAGGTATTTGGAAATTCCTGTTATTATCTGGACATATCGGACGTACCGAGTCAGTAAGACGTCTATTATTATTACAAGATCTTCCTCTACCTACATAGGCTATGGTGTCTGACTGTCCTGTGGGCAGTCCTGACCCTTCTTCCTCGCTTTGTTCGAACTCGTCTACCTCTAATCTCTCTTCGTGTAGGCGTTCTATTTCTTTACGGATCTTTCGGCACATGGCTATTATACAATTTTGTTTATCATGTCTCCCTTCAGATATATTCTGGCTCCATCTTGTAAGAACTCGCATTGCTTCCGGGTCTACCCCCGGTCGGTCTTGATTTCTGATCACACAGTTTATGAGGAAACGTAACAGTTCCCCCTGTATCTCTACTCTCTGGTATTCCATAGCTCTGTTAATACATTCTGGATCTCGCCCTGTTTGGACAAAATGATATATTTTATCTAGATGCTCAGTCATTCCTGGTAACTTTCCTAAATACACTGCGGCTCGTCTGATACGCAATGAGGCCAGGGTCATTTCGTCCTCTTTACCGGGCACAGGATCATATCGGCAATCTATAAGAAGTTCCTTCAGCGTACGGGCACTTATGAGTTTGGGTGTACGTGAATGTGCTGACTCTTGAAAAGTAAGTTTATTTATTCTGGGTGGCGTAGAAAAGATATTGGTAGCACCTCCCGTGGCCCCATCTGGGGTGTCGGGTGTGAAAGGATTCGTCGAACGTGACACAGCAACTATAGGTGTGGACACAGCTATAGAAGTAGCTGTAGGAGCGGATGCAGAAACAGATGTGCTTGCCAGAACTTGTGACTCGATTGGTTGCTGTAGGGATACGGGTGCTGGATCTTGGCGTTGGACCTCCCCGGTATGCGGTCTATGCGGGGCGGAATTTGCATATTCGGGAGCTGCGTCATCTAAATATGAGGAAAGAAAAACATCTTCTGCGGTTCTAGGATGCCCCTTAGGATGTACCTTTATTGGGAACAATGGGGGTGGCAAGTCTTTCGGTATTTCTGGAGTAGCCTTAGGTAATCCTTCGGCTAGAAGGGGATACATACCATTCATAAGGGCGTTTCTTTGTCTGTCTACTTGTTCTGATTTCACTCGGATACCTTCCTCAATTAATAGATTTTCTCGAACTTTATTTGAACTTTCTTTATTTCTTTCTTCCTGTCTCCGTGCTTTTTCTGTGCGTCTATGAGATTCTTTACGCCATAACTCAACGGCGTCTTTCTGTGACTGTCTGACTTTCCTTTTCCATAACTCTTCCTCTACTTTCATGATGCACTCTGCATCCCAGGTTCCCGCTGCGGGCCACCTCTGACTTTCTGGTAATCCCTTGGTGTAGTCTACCCATAAATCAAGAAATAATATAGCATCTAAGCCATGTTTGTGATACATGAAGTGCCCTGGAGTGTCCCTAGGAGGAATAGGGACGGCTTCTTCGAGAACCCCTTTTCTAGTAGTGATCTGTCTTAATTTCGAAAAGAGCGGCATATTGACAACTGATCCGATACTTAATCTTGAACACACTTAATACAGAAAGCACAATAATGAACAACCATTCATACCACAATGTGCAGGACGTTTAACACATTAAACATTAAACATTTAAACATTTTTAACCTTTAAAATAACCAACAATGATGATCGTCTGCATAACTAATCACCAAGCTTAATTCTTGACAATAACTAGATACTTCGGAATACTTGATATACTGCTAAACAGTACAGATACACTGCTAAAACAGTGCAGACCGGATTTGTGTACCCAAACCCGTCTTGACCGGCACAACCTATGTGCACGTCAGAAATGCCTCCCCAGTAATGGTACTCACCGGGTAGCTTCGGAAACGGAAGGCCTCGGTAACTTGAACTTGAACCGGACTGGACTCGACTCGACTCGTCGGACACTGGGCTTGACTTCGAACTGGTGGGTCTCTGTATACCTCGGATCTTGCTCTCTCAGCTAGGCTCTGGTCGGGATACTTCGCACTTCTCACCGCCTCGTCTGGGTGTTGATCGCAGTCTCAGTCGCCCCCGCTTGACCGGAGGGAGATACAGGAAATCCTGCTGGTACGCGTTATTGTCCGTCCAGCTGTGGCAGGAGACCGGGCCTGCAACGCACCGCCGGCGCGTGAGATGAGAAAGTGTCCCTATTCGGGCGCCATTCATGTGGTAAATAATTCTCCTTTACCTGGACATAATTTGATACGGAAACATAATTAAATAGCTCAGTAAAATGAGAGGCAGAATCCGTGGTATTAGAGGTTCGGAATGGGCTTTATTCCAATAATCGATTATAATCGGTTGCTCCAAGTTCCATCACCACGGGGGTTCAGGAAGTGAAGTACATACTTTATTGACAAGAAGTAACCTTACATACATTACAATGAAGCGAATGCAATAGGCGTAACAATTGATAAGGAAAATGACGATTTGTCTGCGTAACCAAAAATGGGTGTAATAAGGCGTAAAAATGAACATAATTGGTTATGATGTCACCTATAGGCGGATCTATAAGATAATACTTGGCATAGATGCGCGCGCAGCAGTATGACGTGTGATTGACGTGCAACTAGGGGGTGAAGGGGACTTGACATTTAGCTCTACATGTGGAGACAAAAAGTCTGGGGGGTCAAGTCAACCTAATCCAAAATCATATCTAACATCCTATGTTTAAAGAACTATGTTATCCACAAAAGAAGGACTCTCGGACAGAATCTATTCTATACTGACTGTGCGTGCGTGTACAAGCGTCTAAATGTCTACACTGAAAGCGAGGGGGTAGGAATATTCCATGGTAACAGGGCTATGAATTACTTGCATGAGGACAGAGAAGTCGAGCCTTTTGCTCGGTAGCTGGAAGAATGTTTACTTAAACTACTAGACAGGAATGCATCGGCTGAGGGGGGAAGCAGATAACTCGAAGGCGAAATACAGTTCTTGGCAGAGAATAGGCTGATGTCAGGCTTCGTGAGCCGCGCAGAGAATGAGACAAAGTTCATGGTCACAGATGCAGGCTCGAACTGGAGTTTTCAGAGGCGGAAAGCAAGAGGAGTTTGATGACAGAATCAGGGCCTACTTGCTTGGACTGTAAAATGGCATAAGTGAACCATATAAAGGCGGTGGCCTTTCGTACTTAGGAATGGAATATCCGGCCCATTCATGGCGGATCAACAGAGGACATGTTAACGGTGGACGCACATGTATTTGCGTCTTCATAACTGGAACTGGAGGGAACATACATGTACTTGTGACATGCACATAGAACCGTTGGGGTCCAAGATAGGGGACATAACTGATCGGAAAAATCCATATTTCCACACTAGAGTAAATGCCTCCATCTTCAACTTTGCCTCTAAATTGGGGAAAAAGCCTAATGTGGCTATGATGAAATTATACAACACTAAATCCATAGCCACCGCAGTATATGGAAGCGAGATATGGGGCTACATAAATGGCGAACAACTACAAATAGTTGAAAATAATTTCTTAAAGCGTCTGTTATGTGTCCCAGGTAGCACACCGAATTTAGCTGTACATGAAGAACTTGGTTGCCTGCATTTATCCGACATTGTTGGATTGAAACCACTGTTATGCTGGATAAAATTATGGTTAAGTGATGAAATTCCTTTAACACACCAGATAGTGGAAGATCTTGTATCACTTGATCATGCAATGTGTGTACCTTGGCTTAAATATTTGAAGTCCCAATTTTTGAAGCTTGGCCGCCTGAACTTGTTTGATAACCCGAGGGATATAGTTAAGGGTGATGTTGCAGCAATTAAGAGAGCTTTTTTCTTGGATTGTAATGCCCTAAGAGATGAAGTTGAGCTTTCGAAACCCAATGTTAGAAAGTATATCATGTTGAGAACCTGTGACTCTATGGAAATGTACCTAACATGCTCCTTTACCTCCTATGAGAAATTTTTGCTGACCCGATTTAGGTTTAACATCTTTCATCATTTTTTAATTAGACCCAAGTCGGACATTTTTAAGAAACCTGCAGCTCCCTGTGGCTGCGACGGGAAGTCTCCACAGGATATGCTGCATTTTATATTTTTATGTACATTTTATGAATATCCCCGTAGGCGGTATCTTGTTACTCTTTTAAAGAAATTAAATTTTAAACAAATTAGACCCGCCTTTATGTACTTACAGCTGCTGCACTCTGATAGTGTCCTCCAGGTGCTAGAATTTTTAAAACTAACCACGAGACTAAGAAAATGTTTAGATGAGTAACTGTGAATCATCTGCAGCCCAATGCACTAAATGCACTTTTTCTGTATGTGGGCACTACTTGTACCTTTCTTGTACTGACTTTGTCTATGCACTCTTTCAAGAATCATATGTGTTGTATGTAATGTAGATTGACTTTGTAGTTATTGTGATGTTTTTAACATGAATTATTTAATGTTGTGTACTTTTATGGATTGCAATATATCCGAAATAAAGTCAATTTTGATTTGATTTGATATCTCAAATCTTACAGCCTATATTCAAATCT
Organism: Triturus cristatus; assembly: GCF_964204655.1. Lineage (NCBI taxonomy): Eukaryota > Metazoa > Chordata > Amphibia > Caudata > Salamandridae > Triturus > Triturus cristatus. The sequence continues at coordinate 695,301,203 of NC_140588.1, forward strand.
CAGGTCTGTGTCCTAACACAAGAAAGCCTCAATATGTAAGACCAGCATTCACCCCCCACCTTTGTGCAGACATGAAGAGTGTCTGTCAGGCTTAGCAAAGGTCAGCCTGACAGACACTCTTTATGTTCAGGTCAGGCAGTATACATGCGCTGAATGTGCAGGCACCTGGCTGCCGAACTGAGAATTTTATAGCCCTGTGGGTGAGACCTTTTGAGCCAAGCAAAGTGCTTGGTGTTCCTTCCTTCGTGACAAGAGGGAGCATCACTGATGGACTCAGACCTGGGTGCTTCAGTTTTAAGCCCTGAGTATCAATCAGTGACGCTTCTTCACAGAGTGGGGTGGGGTCAGCAAGTCTCACTGACCCCACCCTACTCTGTGACAAATAAGGGACTGCCGCGTCCTCTCTTTGGCTGACCATCAGTCAGCTCCTCTCATTGGCTAACCATCAGTCAGCCAATGAGAGGAGGTGGCAGTCATACCCTATCCGGAACTTCAGGGGTTTCCCTCCTCCCACCGAGGTGTCTGCTGCTGCCAGTAAATTGCTTTTTTTAATGTTAGGTGTGTGCATGCATGTGTGTATGTATGAATGTATGTGTATGTATGTGTGCATGCTGTGAATAGGTGTGTGTATAATATGTATGTGCTTGTGAATAGGGAGCATATATGCGCACACTTATGAAAGCATGGGTTTGAGTGAGTGTGTATGTAGATGAATGAGTGTATGTTTGAGTGTAGGTGGCCCGATGACTTCCCTACCTCCTGCTGTGTTTCCTGGCCACCACTGTGTAAAACCATAGAGTCTCCAACCTACCTGCCCCAATACCTCAGATCTTGCATACCGGTTCCAAATTTTGTGTCTGCCTCCCAAAAATAGATGACCTCAATGCTCAATAAGAAATTATTGGTAGACGCATATTTTCTGTAGTATGGTGCTTAATATGGACGTCTTCCCACTATTCATCTAAAAAAATCTGAAGAAAACAAAAAAGACATATCTTTATGAGCAGAAATAAGTAAGGCTGTGAAAACATTGCCCACAAGCCTCAAGACCTAGAATAATGAAAGGATCTAACGTATGGATACATGAGACCATAAAAATTGCATACATTTAAAATGCTAATACAATTCAATGTGTCTGTCACATGTTTTTTTTTTTTTAGTTAAGACAAATCGTCTCATTTGAAAATTATACCTCAAATAAAGGATGAAATCAAACCGAGTATGACATAAGACTTTTGTAACAAGAATTTCATGCCGTACTGAATAATCCATAAACTATTAAAAAGTTAATCCGAAAATCTATGACCTTTCCAAAAGCAAAAGTTAAAGCAATGTTGGTATCATTTATCATCATTGACTAAAAGAGGACGGTAAATCAATTGTATAATACTCATATGCAGACTACATAAATCGAAGTGCAGGGCATGAAAAAGCAGGAGTGAGGAGAGTCGTTATGAATTATTTTACGAACCAGCTCTAGAGTAAATCTTATAAATGCTACTTATACGGACCCAATCGAGCAACTTCAGCCATTTGTGCTACGTTGCTTATCATTGCAGTTTATGCTTGTTGTGATATACTGGTGGATGCATAGCTACTTAATCACTCACGAAGGAGTATGCCCTACCAGCAGGACTCGCTCTACCGAAATTATTTCACCATTGCATTATTGTACTTACTAGTATTTCTAGTGCATATTAATCATTTTTGAAAAATGTACAAGGGAGTTTATTCCCTTGTTTTAACATACACAATATGTTTCACCCTATCCAATTTATCAAGCGTTTTATTTTGTGGCATGGTATATTCAATTTACACATTTTTTATGTTCAGTCATTGCACCTCAACCATACACACACTGCTTTACTTGATGTGCAGTCTGAATTAATTTCTCTACAGTATATCATAGTAATTGCCGTTCTCTTTTGCGTGCATTGAGTCAGATTGTTATTGACCATTATTGTGATAGATGTTCGCACTTGAGGATATCAAAAGAACATTGTCAAATATTTTTGAACAGTTCGAGCGAATCTCAGTGTTTGAAAGAACAAACAACATGCCTTGTGTAAACCAGGCCTCTAGAGGGCTACTACAATACATGCACCCAATTTAATATACTGCAAAGTATGCCACAGATCTCATGAAATGGAAACAGGCCACAGGTACTGAATGGGTGACTGGCTTTTGCCAACTGAAAACCTACCTGTTCTCTTGATGTAGTTTGCCATCTCTCAGGTCTCCTGTCAGTGCTGGGAAGCCCGTGTCTGGGTAGCCATGCGCTCTACAAGACTCTGAAATGAAATGGCTTGGAAGATTCAGCCACAGCAATATGAGGTAGAAGACTCTAGTAGGATGAATGTTATGGCAACGTCTTAGCATGGCAGAGGTCAAATATGACAATGGAGTGCTAAAATCCTCTGAGGCCCTTAGAAAAGGTCACTCTTTAGCGAAAGGTGATTTTTGGAAGTACTTATAGCAACACGACTAAGAAGGTTAAATAGAAAACAAAGAAACAGAAATGTTCCTAAGAATATGAGGACACAGGTGAATAGAATCATGGGAGTAGGGAATTCTGGCTTTAGAGACTGTTAGACCTGGAATCTTTTGGCGTGGTTTACCCTGACTTTTTGCCTTCTGACCTCCTGTTTTGACTGTGTGCCTACCTTCCTATTTTTTGGTTTTAGGACTCTAGGCACTTTTTCAATGCTGACCAATACTAAAGTTCATGTGCTCTGTGTCTAAAATGTTATGGTATCTTGTCTCTCCATGATTGGCATATTTGATTTACTAATAAGTTCCTAGTACAGTGCACTACATGTGCCTAGGGCAGTGGCAGATGGTAGGGGATGGGGGTGGGGACGTGTGAGGGGAGTGGGGAGACAAAAATAATCTACTTACCTTTTGCCAGCCTTCTCTTCAGTCCCTTTAGCCACCTTCTCCTCTGCTTCCATAGCAGAAGGAAGCAGGAAGCACACAGGCTCCCTCCCCTAAGCCAATTACAATGCTTCGATGCAGCATTGTGATTGGTATGAGCGCTGTGGTTCGGCGCTCAGATGGGGACTGGGAGGCTTTGCATGTTCCTCACAAGGCTGTGTAAATGAAGTCTGGTGAGGAAGATGCAAAGTGCACAGGACTGTTTGGCTGGCCCGGTAGGACCATCCAAGAAGACATACGCTCTTAAACTGTGCAAACCACTCCTCCCCTGTAACCCCAGCCCCGCCCTACCCTAACCCAGCTCGGAGTGAAAAATAAAATTATAATAAGCAGGTTATAATCATTTAATTTTTCCGCTGCACTGCTCCTAAAGCAGTGGCATGACGCTCCTCCGCCTTTGCGGAGGAGCCTCCACTGGCCCAGGGCCTGTAAATCAAATGCTACTAGTGGACCTGCACCCAAATGAGTAGCTCTTTAAACCTGCCTTTGGCCTGCCAGTGAAAAACCTGTGGGGGCAGTTTTAAACTGACATTCCGACCTGGCATGGTCACCTACTTACCAGGCCCAAACCTTTCCTTTTATTACATGTAAGTCACCTCTAAGGCAGGCCCTACTAGCCCCATGGGTAGGATGCAGTGTATTTAAAAGGTAGTACATATACTGTGGAGATTTACATGTTCTGGTTGTGAAAAACTGCTAAATTCGTTTTTCACTACAGCAATGCCTATCTCTCCCATAGGTTGTCATTGGAGCTGCCTTGTAACAGTTTACAAGTGTAACTTCTAATTGGGAAAAGATAGGAAGCGTAAGTTTGGTGACTGGACTCGCAATCTAAAAATACATCTTTTAGTGAAGTTGGTTTTCAAATTGCAGGTCTGAAAATGCCACGTTTAGAAAGTTGACACTTTCTTACTTTAACCATTCTGTGCCTCTGCCTGTCTCTAGACTACACGTCTGGGTTGGATGACAGCTGGGCTTTGAGCATTCCCTCTAGACAGTCACATACAAAGGGAGCTGAGGTGTGCCCTGCAAATCCTGAAGGCCCGTTGTGGTTACAGTAGCAGACCTGTAGTTTCATTTTTCATGGCCTCTCATGGGTGGCATAATACATGCTTCAGCCCTTGGGAGGCCTCTGGGGTACCTATGCCCTGGGTACATGGGTATCATATACTAGGAACTTACATGGGTACCCTTAGTATCCAATCTGGGGTGTACCAAAGTACATGCATAACAATTTATAGGAGAAAGCAGATATACTGGGGTCCTGATTAGCAGGATCCCAGTCAGACTATTCAAAACAGTGCAACATCAAGCAAAAAGTGGGGGTAACCTTATGAAGCAGATCCTACTTTCCTACACCCATCACCAGGCTGATGTGTCTTCCTGAGTTAGAGTGAGAGGGAGAAGCTGACACTTACAACTAAATAGGTATGTGCCTTTCCCCAATCAAAGAGTTGCATACGTCCTTGTAGTGTGTCTGGAACCAGGAAAGGCATGGTTTTCTGCACTACAAAGACCTTTCTTTGAAGTCTTCCTACTTCAAAGGCTAACATGGTTATAAGTACTGGACCTCCGATGATTTACACTCAGAACAATTCTTCTGGACGTTCTGCCAGAAAGAAGAGCTGTTGTTCTGCCAGGAGGAAAAGCTGCTTGCTTTGCTGTGTTGGCCTGCTGCTTCCTGCCAGGGAGTGAGAGGACTGGACTTTACACTCTGCATCCTGCATCTCTAAAGGTTCTCCAATGGCTTGTTTGGGCTTGCTGCCTGTTATCGAAGTTTCAGGGATATCAAAGACTTCAGCTGCATCTTGCTACTAGCACCTGGGCTCCTCTGCTGTCCAAATCCAGTCCTGGGGCTTTGGAAGTGAGTGTTTGTTGCTGCAACCCAAAAAAACAACACATCAACACTGAAGCGTCATTTGGAACTGTTACATTCCCTGAGAGATCAACGCATTGCTGCTGCCTTCACTGAAGCCATGGACAAAACTTGCTGAGTGAGCAACACAACAACCTCTACTTACAAAGCAGCTCTGACTTTGGCGACCCAGCACCTCCGAATCACCACTGCTGTGTGAATCTCGGACAACGCATCACCGACGTCTGCGATGCCCCGTCCCCGACTCTGACACATCCCAGGCCCTGCGCAACTTCAAACCAATGCATCAACTTCAGCCCAGCAGTTCAACATCGACACATTAAAACCGTCGCACATCACGCTTGACATCGACACATCAACAACTTTACCCGACTTCGGAACCGAAGCATTGCCTGCGACAGTGAATGCATCACCTCTGTATTTCAACACTATGTCCCCTAGCATCAATGCATCCAAAGTTTGCATGTTATGTCTAACTTGATACTTTTACTATTTTACATTTAATTGGCTTTTGTTGCTTTTTCTCCCAGTCACAGCAGAGACCATTTTCCTCATGCTCCTTATTGCCTTGGCTGTAAAATATTTGGCTTGTTTCATGTCTGCTTAATCAGTTATATGTGTAAGTACACAAAGGTCTAAACCACTTCCTATTTTAAGCAATGTATTTTATTTTAGAGTTTCTTGAAGTCCATACTAGGCCACAAAAGGAATTAGATTGTTGTTGAATAAAAACAAGTGTAGCTCATAGTGGCAGAGCACAAACACAAGAACGGAGAATTAAGGTCAGCAATCAATTTGTGCTCAACAATGAGAGCTAATATAAGCAGAGGCAGAAGCATCACTGTAAATAGTTGAGTCTTAATATCTAATTAGTAAAAACCAGTAGCATGGTAGCTACCACATTGAGCAGGATATTGGTCTTTAGAGATACCTGTAGCGAACATAGAAGCAATGAGAGTTGCATCACAGGGAGCGGGCGACCATTTAAAGGGTAGAAGGCAATTGTTGACGGCATTTGTGTCACAATATAAAGGACTGGTATAAAGATATATGGACGAAAAATAGATTGTGCAAAATACGAGAGACTTCAAAATTAGAACAAGCATTGGCAAAGCCAATAGGTTTCACCCTGCGAAATCATTTGGTTTTATTAATGTTGCATTGACATGTTACACAGCAGCGCTATCTGCGATGCAGCATGTCTTAAAGCTTAAAAAAAAGGACTGTGATGAGGTCCAAGCTGTCTGTGTGATAGGTTTCATGTTTTTTAAACCTTAAGCCATGTTGAACAGCTGCCAGCGCCGCTGTGCAACATGTCTTTAAAAACATTGTTAGTACCAATAGATTTTGCACAGATGAAACCTATTGGCTTTGCCAAAGCTTTTTGTGTTTAGGCACGGGGTGATTAAGTAATGTGCCCATAGTCACAAGATGTTGAACTGAGGCCGAGGCTAGTGAGAGGATATGGCATGATTAAGTTTGCGTAAAAGTGTCACTCAAAGTGTTATGCATGAGACTTGGAAATGTCACACATTGTCTCACAGCAAAACATGAAAATATGACACAAAAGCTGAAACTTGTCAGTCCTGATTTCATTGCATAAATGCGTATTAAATATCACTAAAGATCAGTACACAAGCACGACTGTATTCGAGAGTTTACAGCAGAACTAGAATGTGCTTGAGATAAAGTCCTTGTGTAAAGTAACTTGTGCTTATGCAAAGTGCTCCAATAGCTTTGGGTAGTGTTGGCCCTGTATAAAACTATAAAACTAAAAAGTAACTGGGGCTAATGTAAGGCGCTCCAACACCTTCGGTGGTGTGGCACTGCCTAACACTGCACAAATAAATGTGAAAAACAAAGTCGGTGGAGGAGGTGATCTGTGCAATGAAGTTCTGCAGGGCCAGCAGCGACATATGGGAGGTGGACGGGCAACTAACAGCAAATGTGGACTGCCACAGGGAGGTTAAGTGATTTGCCTACATTCACAAAATGTGGTACTGAGGCCGACGCTGGGGAGATAATGTGGTGTCCTGCTGGGAGAGGAGGAAGCGTGAGGGCCGCCGCTGCCGATTATGGAGCTGGGAAACTGGTTTTGAGTTTTTGGTATTGGCTTAACATCCATGATTCTAAGAAAGTCACTTAATCTACCTTGCCTACAAAAATTAATGTGTCCTTGTGTAAAGGAACTGGTGCTAATGTACAGCATTCCAATACCGTCGGATGGTGTTGGTGCTATATAAAACTGCACGGAAAAAGTAACTGGTTCTCATGTAAGTCACTCTAATACCTTTGAGTGGTGTTTGTGACATATAAACTACAATAAAATAAAGCAATGAGAAAAGCAGGGTGGGGGAGGCGGGGATCTGTGGACAGCAACAGGAGGGGGCAAGCAATGACGGGTGGGAGATGGTGGGGGGACGGGCAACCAACCACAAATGCGAGCAGGTATGGGAAGATTAAGTGATATATGAAGTAATGTCATGTTGTTGAGTTTATGGCAGTACTGAAGGCACATGAGGGAGGAAGGCGACAACTGGAATGAGAGTAGACAAACAGCACTCATAATAAGAAATGAATAAAAATATTTGAATTGCATTAGATGCACAGCAGCACAAATCACATGCAGTCGCCAAACACGCTTGCCCAAAAAGAAAAAAGTAGGTAAAAAAAAGCGGATGAAAAGTAAAAAAGGAGTACTTGAGCCAAGCTCCACTGATAAGAAAAACACTCAAAGAAAAACAGGAGATAAAATGCTACAATCATCAGAAACAAGCATTGGCATAGCCAATAGGTCTCGCCTTTGGGACCTTTGTTTAGCCATGCAACAGTTGATGTTGTTGCACGAAGGATATTGTGCTGGATAACGATACACTTATAAGGTCCCAAAGGCGAGAACTATTGGCTATGCCAATGCTTGTTTTTATGTAATTTGCTTGCTTGCTTTCTTTTAAGTTCTTACATGTTTTAAAACATTAGTTATATGGTTTTTTAAGCAGTGTACAGAAATTGACTAAGCTGGCATTATTCATTTATAGTTGAATGTGATTATATGTGATGTTAGGAATTCAGTAGAAAAGCAAATACAAAGTGAGGCGCTTCATATGGGACATCTAAAATTAGCCGGACCCAGTAGTGCTGAAGTGTCATTCTCACAGAGGTACAGCCAGAGGGCCACGGATCCTAACGCAATCACCGGAAATGGGCCCCTCACCCCATGGTAAGGTAGTAAAAAAAAGCCTCAATTGAGTCCCAATCGGCCATTGTCACCCTATGGTCCCGGTGCAACTGCACCTGCTGCAGCAATGAAAGCTGCACCCCTTTATTCACTTACTCAGTTCTGTAGCAGTTGGGGAAAGGGGCTGTTCCAACAGGCAGAAAGTGCTTCATGGCTGCCAGCGCCTTAGAAAGCGCTAGAAATGGAGCGTCGACTGCCCTAGTGACGTCATATGGGCAGATCCACACACTTACGGAGGCTCGAGGTCTTAGTATGGGTATTTGTTATGCGCTACATAAGACACCCTCCTACAATCCTGTCAATATTATTTGGATTACTTGCAGATATTCTATAAAATATCTTATTGATTGACTTCGAAGACTGATGACTTCACATTTCATGAGTCAGTGTGCGCGCCTGTTCATTCCTGCACTGTCATTACTGCACATGGCTGAGGAGCCATGACCGTGCGATCTGTAGATTCTTACATGAGAACAGCCACGTTGTCCTCTCTGGCATCACAACATGGTACAGAGAGTTAAACATTTACTGCTGACATCTGGTGTAGTCATGAGCCAGCAAGTCAAACTCCACCTTTAATCCTCTCTTGGTGGTATATTGGTCATCGTTCTAACAAACAATAATAACTCTGGGTTCGACAAACTCTCTGAGTCTAACTGATTTTTGAAGTCGAGATGGTTTGACCACTATAGTTGCTTCGCCTCGTATGCATTCAAGAAAAACATGTTTTTCGCTGTTACACACACCAGTCAGATGTACTGTTTGAACTACCTTGTAACATCTAAACTGTATTTATTTGTTAAAATAGCATATTAGTATTCATTTAGAGACAGCTCAATTGGCAGCTCCTGGAGGCAACGAAGTATTGTAAAGGAGCAGGGCTGCTCGTGTGAAAACGCGCTGAAAGTAAAAAAAAAAAAACAAGGAATGTGCGTGAGAGAAAGGGAAGAAGGAGGTGAGTTCGGGAGTGGTGCGTCTGCTCTTTGTCGAAGCACACACTCTTGCTTGTGGTGCGCTCCTGCTCGCTCCCGCAAGGTGGATGCCGCCACAAGCACGAGTATGTGCTTCGAAAAAGAGCAGACCGACGGCTAAAGGTCTCCTATGCAGCGCATGCACGCTACGTAGGCGAGACCTAAAAAAGGAAAACAAAGCAGCAAGCACTCAAACAAATGAAAAGTAAGGACAGGATAGAAGTCACTTTTAAAATATACATTTGATTACCATAGATTTCACAGCGCTGTGCCGGTTAAACCTAAACATTGACGCTGAGGTTCTGTAATTCTCAAGACTGACTCCATTTTATTGTGCCACCATTATGTGTTGCCCTCACGTAGGCCTGTGAAGGTAGCCTGGCGAACAAAGTGGCCTGGCCTTCTTAGTCCATGTATACATTAACTAGGTTTCTTTCTGACTCCGGAATGAACTGTAAGAAACTGACCTCTTCACCTGAAACTGACCTCGCAAAGCCAATTTCCCTGATCGATCTTTGTCTGAGATTGCCAATCAAGATACTGTACATGTAATCATGCCATGCCCTGCAGTGCCATCTAAATCAGATTAACCTTTGTGAACTATGTAATTATAATGTTTTGCCCATATCCTGCTAAAACCCCAAAGGCTACTCACCTGCTGACCCTCCAGATTTTCCATTTGTTTAGGAATGTAATTGGTACAACTCCCTTACATGCCTGGGGCAGGATAAAGAGTATATAAGAAGTGAAGTAAGACCATTCTAGGGACTACCTCATTCAGTTGCTACGGCTTCTGTGTGACGTAGTCACACTCATTTGAGTTTAATAAAAATGTTCTTTTATATTTCAGCTTCTGTGCCAAATTCTTTATTATTGGTTTGAATGGACTAATTATCAGTGAGACCCCTGAGAAGGAAATCATATTTCTTCAATTGGCGCGGCCAACATGGGCTTCATCAGAGAAGTGGCTATCTGAGGGAGTGATCTTGTCAGAAGACAGAAATCTACTGAGGAGGACTCTACTAAGGAGGTACTCTGTGCACGGAGATTCTGGGGATTCTTTGTCTCTGCAGCCCAGTATATTTCTGATCTTCCTGATTTTGATCCTCCACATGATGTCACCTCTGACTGAGAACATTTTTGGCGTGAGTATTTTAAAAAAAGACCGTTAGGTCCTTTAGAACTTGGCAGTTAGAATTTGGACAACCATTAGTTTGGTAAAAGTCGTTATGTGACTCATACTGTTGGTTTTTGCCTTGGATTGGTAAGGTAGTTTAGTAACACTTACTATAGCTTTGGAATTTTGGAATTTGTGTTGGCCAACTTTGGATTTGTATAGGTTTGTATATGCGAATTGCAATTTGTATAGGCAGGTAATGAGGACATTTTTCTCTATCTGGTTTTGTTGAACGGTGCAACAAACGAAGAGTACCTTAAGCACTACGTTGATTATAATATTGCATATTCTGCAGTATTTTTGGCATGCCTGTTTTCAAATCTCACATTGAAGAATGTGTTGCTTTTTCTTGGTGTGATGTGAAGTGAATTAGCCGGCTCCCCTAGAGGGAATACCTAAATAGGTTTAGGTATAAAAACATATTTCTTCCTTGGTGATTCTGTATCCCGAGGGAATTAAAATATGGACATAATACATACAAGGATCCTTTGTTCTGCGCAATCTTATGAATGGAGATATGCAGAGCGATTTTTGGTGTTCTGCCAGCCAAAGCTAGTGAATTGAGTGTATTTTGGCTTCTTGGAAATAAAGGTCTGTGGGGCTGTTTTTGCAGTCTTTTGAAACACCATTGAAAAGCGCTTCTTGTAAATATGACTTACAACTAGTATTTACAAATGGTTTGGTTTAAGTACAGTCTGTGGGCTGTCCTTTGTTTCTGTCTTGAGTATTGATCTGTGGGTTAAATGTGTGTTTAAATGTCTATGTGGTTTTCCCATTAGTGCAACTTCTGTAAGTAAATAGCGATGGCGCTATTTATGAAATAAATGACTAAAACGTGCTGTATTGTGTGTCCTGAGTGTTTGACCCCTTTCTGTTTATGTGTGAAATGAGCTCAATGTGTGTTTGTGGTTTTTTCTTGATGTTTTCAGTCTGTTAAGCAAAATCTCAGTTAATTAATTAAGTAGAAATTAAATAAAAATCCGGAAATGAACCATGTGATATGCTACAATAGCTATATGCTGCTATTTAATTTATAGAGTAAGCAATTATGCATATGTACAAACTGTTAAATGCTTAAAAGATAAAATTAAAATTCACATTCACTAGGAATAAAAAGGCATCAAAAACGAAATTGTGTGTTTTGTAGAAAAATAAACTTATAGTATTTTTTTTACTTACATACATTGTATTAGGTATTAACAGGCAAACACTTCAGCTGAAGTAAATCTTTGCTGAACTCAAACGCAACACGCATTGATATGTCAGAGTTTGAAAAAGACTGACACCGTGCTCATGTTATAACACTGAGAGACAAGCTTTTACTGCCGCGGAGCAAATAGCAGGTCACGAATAGACAGGAATGTTTACTCAAGCCAGGACTTCGCCCTCAGTTAAACACGGGTGGAACTTTTCATTTCAGGCTGTTGTTTTAAAAAGGCTCCAAAACTACGGTTCATTATTTTGTATTACAAGAAGACATTTCAATTAAGGGTTTCCTCTCTTTAAGCATTTTTATAAGCATGTTCTTGGTTCTAATGTTAGAATAATTGTTCTTTTAAAAAAAAAAGTGGCGCAAGAATTTGTCATGTTTCAAGTTAAGCTTCTGTGTTTAGGCTTATAAATAAATGCGTCTAAAATGATAGGCAAGGGATGCAGCTTGCTTTTATATATGGACCTATCAAAAATGATTGGGTTTATTAAAAATAATTATTAATTATGAAAAAGAATTATTAAAAATAAGTGCTTCTAAATTCGTTTTTTTAATATTTATGAAGCTTAATACTCATACTGTGACCTCCTAGCATTAAAATTTAATTTAAGTTGTGTGAAACCGCAAAAATGAGAACATTTGCATATGGAATTTCACTTGGCGCAGGCATAAAAAAACTCATTTTTCTAAGGATTTACATGAGATATGTCTAATGTCCAATCTCTGCAATTTGTAAAGAACATTCTGAGGATGATTAATATGTAGCACAATTATAGGATATTTATTTTTAAGTGCCCCAGGTGTCAAAGTCGAAATTGGGTAAGGGCACTATTTAGGCAGCATTTTTTTTCATTTAGAGTAGCTTTTAAAGTGCCTTAGGCTTCAGTAAATGCATACATTTAGGTATAATACAAATGTGCAGGTTGTTCTCATTTGGGGTTGCTTTTAATGGCTCAGTGAGCCAATGTGCCCAGTGCAGAGGTTTGAGTTTAATATCAGGGTTGAAGGTTTTAACTCTAGCTGGACCTACTGAGACGTTCATCCATTTAAGGTCGATGAAATGAGTACCATTGCATAAAGTGGTAACAAGCATTTGTTCTAAAGCTGGTATGTTGTGTCGTTGTGTTCTGTGAATTATTCACAGTAGATGTTTTTGAGTCTGGGAATAGGAGTGGATTGTGGCCCCTAAAGGGAGTAATATATATGGTATGTGGTTTTGGATAGGGTTGGTTATTGCAACTTAGAAAGAGTTAGGTAGGCTTTTTGTCTTTGACAGCTTCAGGGTGAAGAGAGAGAGGGTTGAGGAGAGGCAGATGTTGACCTTGAGGTCAGTAAGGTGGGGGTTAGCAGTATGTTGAAACAAGAGGAGTTTTTGTATGACTCCTTTGAAGAAAAAATGTTCGTGTGTTTTTCACGTTTTTGCATTTTGCCCTTTTATGAATTGTTCCTGCTGGTCTTGTGTGTCAGAAGTGACACAGTAAGTTGTATTTGACAGCTGATCACCACTAACTGGTGACCAGTTGTCAAAAGGAGGGTGAGGAAAGTAAAAGAAAGTGTACTTTTAATTTTAAGCCTGACAAATTAAGCAGGCCCGAATATTGGGTTTTGGGCTGCATGAAGTGCGTGCGTCACCGCTCATTTACATGTGCTATTGTAATTTGTCCATGAAGTGCGTGCGTCACCGCTCATTTATATGTGCTATTGTAATTTGTCTATGCTTTCTGTGCTTGGTATACAGCAAGTATACCTGATGGCTTGGCATGTGTGTTTTTATTTTATGCACTTTTTTTGTTTTTGCGTTGTGTTTACGCTTTTGCTTTTAATACTGTTACAAGCTCCCCTGTGTTGTGAGGGGATGGTCATGACGATGCCCATCGCTACGCAACAGTTGGTTGGATTTGTTCTGGTTACTAAATTTCACAGATATGATATTTCATGCTGTGAATGTGACAGACAACACTTCACCAGTGCATGTCTATTTGGCTATAATGGTATTGAAAAAATAAAAAATAAACAAAAGAGATATACAGGATTAAAAGTGTGTCACCTGCAGTTAGTCATGTTACTGCTCCTTCCTTTAAGGGACGAGCAGCCTAGATTGATGTTCCCTGATTAGACCCTAAGGATGAACTATAAATCTGTGGCTCCTGCTAAAGGTGACCTAACTTTCCTTGTGATATTGCACTTCTACATGTAGTCATAAGAGACACCAAGAGTTTCTTATTTGCTGTCCTGAGTAGCAGGATTGTGATTTTAAGTGGGTATAGTGCCCCCTCCGGACAGGTGACTAGGGAAAGGAAAAATTGTAGATCAGACACCAGAGACCTGAGAATTATTAGACTAGGGTGACAGGTATTCTCAGTGATCATGAGGAGATATTGTTTAGCCTGTGTATTGCATGGTGCACTTGGTGCACAATTATTAAAGGGAGGTATCTGCATGCCCCTGATAATTTGTATCATGCGTTTCCCCTTTTGAGGTGTTCTAGATAAGGAATGTAGGAACACACAAATGTAGTAATTTAAGAGATGTTTATCCCATTAGAAAATCATGAAATGAATATTTGTTGATCCATAAGGGACTGGCCTATCTGTAAAACTGGTGCCACTATGAACCACGTCCAGTTTTACTAATGATACCAGAATGTTTAATTGATTGGTTATTGAATTTGCCTTTTGGATTCCCCTCCTTTATATCTGTCCTACCTCATGAGCACTTACTTTTTTTCACACTCCCCTTGGAGCAACCTCTTTCTCTATTAGGAGCGTTTAATATGGTGATCTGTTCTAAAAGAGTCTTAGTTGTCTCTAGTCTGTATCATACCCTGTTCTCCTCAGGTTTTGAGCTGATCATGCATCTAAACTGGCACATTTTCACTCTGACTCCTGCAGTCCCGCATTTTGGTGGGTCAGCACTGATTACAGCTCAGGCTACTGCTGCCATACCTTTTTGATGGTGCACTGTTCACACACATGTTGTGACTGATAAAGGAGAGACTGCAACATGGTCAATCTCCTTGTGGCTTAATTATATTGAGATTGGATACAGACTGTCATGTAGCAGATCCTATAGGCTGGCACACTGTGTGTTTGAGTGTTGGTATGAGTTACTGTGATACGTTTGGCTGGCTGTCACTCTTAGGGTCTTGAGATGATCAGTGCTGCCTTCTTTAATAGGCACCTACTCTGAAATTGATTCTGGGCTTATCTTCACCTCAGAGAGCTACTTTGAAGGTACTGGCGAGCTACCAGTGGCTCCCGAGCTACTCGTTGGAGACCCCTGGACTAGAAGTACTGCCTTTGCCTTTGCATCTTATGAGAGTGACAGTGCATTCTAAACCAAAGTTGTCCCATGGCTTCTGGCCACTCCCTTGAAGATTGCAGGCCACCTGCCTGCAGTCCTATTGTTAAATACAATGAACTGTTTTTATACTAAACTGAAGGAAACTAACAACTGTGTCACATTTCCTACGTCACTAGATTCTGCTGGAATTAAGTCATAATAACCTGCACAACATTGATTTAAGCCTAATTCCCATCAGTGACAGCTACAGATGAAAGGCGGACGTCTTGGCCCTACAGTCCCAGCACCCAGAAAGTAGCACGGCTGGACAGCGTTAGCCAGCGCGCCATCAATGGTATCGTACTTGCTCCATCAGACGGCATTGGACATCACAAAACCAGAGTTTCAGTGTAAAAGAGCGAAAGAGAAGGATCCCTGTTGTTGATAGCAGGGCTGGTTTGAGGCTTCAGTTTTCTACCTGTCATGTGCTGGTAACCTCTGACAGTGTGCAGTCCCTTAAACCCCTTGGCCTGAGTTTTGGCCACACCCCTCCCCCCTTTTTCTTTGCTCCAATGGAAGGGCAGTGCACCGGAGGATCTAAGATTGACAAAAGGCACTACATTATGGTGCCCATGAAAGAGCAGCCTGAGCGTCCTTTGACACTGAATAATGAGTGTTGGAGCCTGAGAATGTAGACCCGGGTCTGCACAAGATGATCTGTGCCCATGACCAATGAAGAGCACATTATTTGTAGTGTCTGCCGCAGAGGAGAGACACTGGTGCACTGCCTTGAGACATTGAGACTTTCGAGTGAGCTGTGAGTGTGTGCCAGGAGGGAACTCCAACTAAGCAGTACTATTTTCATGAAGAGGCCTGAATCGAGAGGCCCCATGCGGAAGAAGACAATGGAAGCAGATTTGATGGACGATAGAAGCCTGCCAGAGAGGCTTGGAACGGACTTTGGGCACAGTTGCACAAGCGATTCCAGTGCAATTGTATAAAGTAAATGTTAATTAAGTTCTCATTTGACTGAATTGCCATGGAAGAGGAAGTGGCTCCGCCTCTAGCATCCAAAAATGGTCCACCAGAAGTGAGTCTTTGTGCTACTATGTGTGTTCGGAGACCTGTCCCGAGAGAAGTAGAGAATAATAAGATGATGTTACAGCAACACCTTAACGACCTAATGAATATTGATATAGACCTAGATTCAGATTAACATGAGTCTTAGGTTATTGCCTACGTAATGGCAAAAGGAGGGTCTGAGGTTCTGTAATTCTCGAGACTGACTCCATTTTATTGTGCCACCATTTTGTGTTGCCCTCATGTAGGCCTGTGAAGGTAGCCTGGCGAACAAAGTGGCCTGGCCTTCTTAGTCCATGTATACATTAACTAGGTTTCTTTCTGACTCTGGAATGAACTGTAAGAAACTGACCTCTTCACTGAAACTGACCTCGCAAAGCCAATTTCCCTGATCGATCTTTGTCTGAGATTGCCAATCAAGATACTGTACATGTAATCATGCCATGCCCTGCAGTGCCATCTAAATCAGATTAACCTTTGTGAACTATGTAATTATAATGTTTTGCCCATATCCTGCTAAAACCCCAAAGGCTACTCACCTGCTGACCCTCCAGATTTTCCATTTGTTTAGGAATGTAATTGGTACAACTCCCTTACATTCCTGGGGCAGGATAAAGAGTATATAAGAAGTGAAGTAAGACCATTCTAGGGACTACCTCATTCAGTTGCTACGGCTTCTGTGTGACGTAGTCACACTCATTTGAGTTTAATAAAAATGTTCTTTTATATTTCAGCTTCTGTGCCAAATTCTTTATTATTGGTTTGAATGGACTAAGTATCAGTGAGACCCCTGAGAAGGAAATCATATTTCTTCAACGCCCTCGTGAAAGTGCAAGTTTTGTGGGAATGGTGACCTCTTGTTTTAATACCAAAGAGTAAGGCTTGTGCCTATTGGCAGAGAGAGCCAATAAACAGTGAGGGATGACACAAAATGTTGTGAGTAAAGCTAGAGATTGATGGTATGGAAATGTCACTGTTTGCAAGACAGAATATCTGCATAAACACATTTGGATACATGCACTTGCAAATCCTTTTTATGCAGGGTCTGGAACTCCATCCCTCCAGACAGTAGAACAACTCCATCGTATGATAACTTTAAAAAAGAAACGAAAGGCATGTTGGTCCGTCAACAGTTCACGATCTATAGAGATCATGTCAGTGCCAAGTTACATCAATTATGAAAATACCTCTCTGGAAACTAGTTGAAGTAATAACAGATGGGTCTTTCCTGCATAAAGGACTGTCTCTAATTTCCTTATTACAGGCGGGTTGTGACATCATTAGACGCCTGTAATAAAGAAATGACGTAGCCGCTCATCTGTAATAACTTATTGCTGTTGAGTTCTGATGTCTCAATGCCTGCTGCCAGGAGCTGAGGGGAAAGGCAGATCACAGAACATAATTTAAGTTGTGCCTTAAAAGCCAAAATGAAACATGGCTTTTCTGCTCACTTTTTCTAGATGAGGAGTGATAAACAGAAAGGAGATGTGTATGGCAACATGTTTACTATTTTCACTTCACGTAATTATAGGGAAGATAGAATTGCTCTGCCAGGGCCGGCCCTAGGCATGGTCAGTGTGGGCAGCTGCCCAGGGCCCCGCTCTCAGCCCACAAACACAGGACCACGCACCAGTGTGTCATAGCCAGGTCATGGCACACTGGTTGTCTCCTCGCCTGACCAATGCTCATCTAATTTGAGAGCAAGGTGCCTCCTTGCAGTTGTGCACACAGGAGGGGTCCCCTCCCCTAGGCCTCACAAGCATGGTATAGTGAGGTAAGAACTAGCAAATGGGGCCCTCCTATGGGCCCAGTTGAAAGGAGACACATTCTGCAGGTTTGTCCTGCAATCAGGCCTCCTGCCCTGCTGTTCATTCAAGGGCAACATGGGATGGCCATTGTCCCACAGCAGTTTTAACCCTTTCTGATTAAAAACAACTCTCACCCATTCGGCCCTTTATGAGCTGCTAAGAGGTGCTTGTAGGTAGCTGAGAGGAAGGGGCTGCAACCCCGGAGGGGTCGGCGCAAAGCAGTTGAAGGGGCATCTATTGAGATGCATACAGCCCTGAAAGTGTCAGATTGTATGCAAATTAGAGGGGCCTTGCACATTCCCTTCCCGCCCAGGACCCACAAAATCCTAGAACCATCCCTGGTCTCTTCATGTTTCTACCCATTTTGAGCTACAGCTTTAAAACAGACTTTTATTGGATTAGTTCTAATATGTTTTTGCGCAAAAATCTAAGGACGGCGTTCAAATTATCGTCGCTTTAGCGGCAGAAAACTGCTGCTAAAGCGGCGATAATGGGCTCGATAATATGCCCTGGAGAATTCCAATAGAAGCCCATGTTCACACCAGAACATGGGCTTTTATTGGAATTCTCCAGGGCATATCATCAAGCCCATTATCGCTGCTTTAGTGGCAGTTTTCTGCCACTAAAGCGGCGATAATTTTTAACGCCGTCCTTGATAATATGCCCCTTGGTGCTTTTTGGTGTGATTAATTTTGCACTAAACATTTCTAATTTTATTCTTTGTGTTTATAAACATTCTATCTCTTTCATATGAAACAGCCCCACACCAAGGATATAAGTAGTTTTTGGGAAGGGTTCTGGCATGGCCATGTATTATAAGGTATAAAGTAACCCCTGCCATACATTATAGAGATATTGCAAGTCACCAGGGCGTTTCATGACCGTGCAAAAGTAGGTCGCACACTGCTCGTCACACCAGCAAGTTGCCCCAAAGGACTGTGGGAAATGTAGTGGCGACGGCGGGTACGCCTATGCCACGATGTGTAAAAAGAACAATATGTGTTGCGTTAGCCATCCCTGGACACGTGTTTCGAGGTAGTTGCCTCTCGTCAGCAGGGAGCAGGTCAGTGTAAGGGGGTGCCGTGTGGACTGCCAAAATGTAATTAAAAACAGGTCAAGTACCTCTCCTGGCGCGCAGGTGCAGATCCAAGGCTCGTCAGCCCGTTGGCTCAAGGGAGCCGTAATAAATTGTGCAAAAGTAGGTCGCACACTGCTCGTCACACCAGCAAGTTGCCACAAAGGACTGTGGGAAATGTAGTGGCGACGGCGGGTACGCCTATGCCACGATGTGTAAAAAGAACAATATGTGTTGTGTTAGCCATCCCTGGACACGTGTTTCGAGGTAGTTGCCTCTCGTCAGCAGGGAGCAGGTCAGTGTAAGGGGGTGCCGTGTGGACTGCCAAAATGTAATTAAAAACAGGTCAAGTACCTCTCCTGGCGCGCAGGTGCAGATCCAAGGCTCGTCAGCCCGTTGGCTCAAGGGAGCCGTAATAAATTGTGCAAAAGTAGGTCGCACACTGCTCGTCACACCAGCAAGTTGCCCCAAAGGACTGTGGGAAATGTAGTGGCGACGGCGGGTACGCCTATGCCACGATGTGTAAAAAGAACAATATGTGTTGCGTTAGCCATCCCTGGACACGTGTTTCGAGGTAGTTGCCTCTCGTCAGCAGGCAGCAGGTCAGTGTAAGGGGGTGCCGTGTGGACTGCCAAAATGTAATTAAAAACAGGTCAAGTACCTCTCCTGGCGCGCAGGTGCAGATCCAAGGCTCGTCAGCCCGTTGGCTCAAGGGAGCCGTAATAAATTGTGCAAAAGTAGGTCGCACACTGCTCGTCACACCAGCAAGTTGCCCCAAAGGACTGTGGGAAATGTAGTGGCGACGGCGGGTACGCCTATGCCACGATGTGTAAAAAGAACAATATGTGTTGCGTTAGCCATCCCTGGACACGTGTTTCGAGGTAGTTGCCTCTCGTCAGCAGGGAGCAGGTCAGTGTAAGGGGGTGCCGTGTGGACTGCCAAAATGTAATTAAAAACAGGTCAAGTACCTCTCCTGGCGCGCAGGTGCAGATCCAAGGCTCGTCAGCCCGTTGGCTCAAGGGAGCCGTAATAAATTGTGCAAAAGTAGGTCGCACACTGCTCGTCACACCAGCAAGTTGCCCCAAAGGACTGTGGGAAATGTAGTGGCGACGGCGGGTACGCCTATGCCACGATGTGTAAAAAGAACAATATGTGTTGCGTTAGCCATCCCTGGACACGTGTTTCGAGGTAGTTGCCTCTCGTCAGCAGGGAGCAGGTCAGTGTAAGGGGGTGCTGTGTGGACTGCCAAAATGTAATTAAAAACAGGTCAAGTACCTCTCCTGGCGCGCAGGTGCAGATCCAAGGCTCGTCAGCCCGTTGGCTCAAGGGAGCCGTAATAAATTGTGCAAAAGTAGGTCGCACACTGCTCGTCACACCAGCAAGTTGCCCCAAAGGACTGTGGGAAATGTAGTGGCGACGGCGGGTACGCCTATGCCACGATGTGTAAAAAGAACAATATGTGTTGCGTTAGCCATCCCTGGACACGTGTTTCGAGGTAGTTGCCTCTCGTCAGCAGGGAGCAGGTCAGTGTAAGGGGGTGCCGTGTGGACTGCCAAAATGTAATTAAAAACAGGTCAAGTACCTCTCCTGGCGCGCAGGTGCAGATCCAAGGCTCGTCAGCCCGTTGGCTCAAGGGAGCCGTAATAAATTGTGCAAAAGTAGGTCGCACACTGCTCGTCACACCAGCAAGTTGCCCCAAAGGACTGTGGGAAATGTAGTGGCGACGGCGGGTACGCCTATGCCACGATGTGTAAAAAGAACAATATGTGTTGCGTTAGCCATCCCTGGACACGTGTTTCGAGGTAGTTGCCTCTCATCAGCAGGGAGCAGGTCAGTGTAAGGGGGTGCCGTGTGGACTGCCAAAATGTAATTAAAAACAGGTCAAGTACCTCTCCTGGCGCGCAGGTGCAGATCCAAGGCTCGTCAGCCCGTTGGCTCAAGGGAGCCATAATAAATTGTGCAAAAGTAGGTCGCACACTGCTCGTCACACCAGCAAGTTGCCCCAAAGGACTGTGGGAAATGTAGTGGCGATGGCGGGTACGCCTATGCCACGATGTGTAAAAAGAACAATATGTGTTGCGTTAGCCATCCCTGGACACGTGTTTCGAGGTAGTTGCCTCTCGTCAGCAGGCAGCAGGTCAGTGTAAGGGGGTGCCGTGTGGACTGCCAAAATGTAATTAAAAACAGGTCAAGTACCTCTCCTGGCGCGCAGGTGCAGATCCAAGGCTCTTCAGCCCGTTGGCTCAAGGGAGCCGTAATAAATTGTGCAAAAGTAGGTCGCACACTGCTCGTCACACCAGCAAGTTGCCCCAAAGGACTGTGGGAAATGGCGACGGCGGGTACGCCTATGCCACGATGTGTAAAAAGAACAATATGTGTTGCGTTAGCCATTCCTGGACACGTGTTTCGAGGTAGTTGCCTCTCGTCAGCAGGGAGCAGGTCAGTGTAAGGGGGTGCCGTGTGGACTGCCAAAATGTAATTAAAAACAGGTCAAGTACCTCTCCTGGCGCGCAGGTGCAGATCCAAGGCTCGTCAGCCCGTTGGCTCAAGGGAGCCGTAATAAATTGTGCAAAAGTAGGTCGCACACTGCTCGTCACACCAGCAAGTTGCCCCAAAGGACTGTGGGAAATGTAGTGGCGACGGCGGGTACGCCTATGCCACGATGCGTAAAAAGAACAATATGTGTTGCGTTAGCCATCCCTGGACACGTGTTTCGAGGTAGTTGCCTCTCGTCAGCAGGGAGCAGGTCAGTGTAAGGGGGTGCCGTGTGGACTGCCAAAATGTAATTAAAAACAGGTCAAGTACCTCACCTGGCGCGCAGGTGCAGATCCAAGGCTCGTCAGCCCGTTGGCTCAAGGGAGCCGTAATAAATTGTGCAAAAGTAGGTCGCACACTGCTCGTCACACCAGCAAGTTGCCCCAAAGGACTGTGGGAAATGTAGTGGCGACGGCGGGTATGCCTATGCCACGATGTGTAAAAAGAACAATATGTGTTGCGTTAGCCATCCCTGGACACGTGTTTCGAGGTAGTTGCCTCTCTTCAGCAGGGAGCAGGTCAGTGTAAGGGGGTGCCGTGTGGACTGCCAAAATGTAATTAAAAACAGGTCAAGTACCTCTCCTGGCGCGCAGTTGCAGATCCAAGGCTCGTCAGCCCGTTGGCTCAAGGGAGCCGTAATAAATTGTGCAAAAGTAGGTCGCACACTGCTCGTCACACCAGCAAGTTGCCCCAAAGGACTGTGGGAAATGTAGTGGCGACGGCGGGTACGCCTATGCCACGATGTGTAAAAAGAACAATATGTGTTGCGTTAGCCATCCCTGGACACGTGTTTCGAGGTAGTTGCCTCTCATCAGCAGGGAGCAGGTCAGTGTAAGGGGGTGCCGTGTGGACTGCCAAAATGTAATTAAAAACAGGTCAAGTACCTCTCCTGGCGCGCAGGTGCAGATCCAAGGCTCGTCAGCCCGTTGGCTCAAGGGAGCCATAATAAATTGTGCAAAAGTAGGTCGCACACTGCTCGTCACACCAGCAAGTTGCCCCAAAGGACTGTGGGAAATGTAGTGGCGACGGCGGGTACGCCTATGCCACGATGTGTAAAAAGAACAATATGTGTTGCGTTAGCCATCCCTGGACACGTGTTTCGAGGTAGTTGCCTCTCGTCAGCAGGCAGCAGGTCAGTGTAAGGGGGTGCCGTGTGGACTGCCAAAATGTAATTAAAAACAGGTCAAGTACCTCTCCTGGCGCGCAGGTGCAGATCCAAGGCTCGTCAGCCCGTTGGATCAAGGGAGCCGTAATAAATTGTGCAAAAGTAGGTCGCACACTGCTCGTCACACCAGCAAGTTGCCCCAAAGGACTGTGGGAAATGTAGTGGCGACGGCGGGTACGCCTATGCCACGATGTGTAAAAAGAACAATATGTGTTGCGTTAGCCATCCCTGGACACGTGTTTCGAGGTAGTTGCCTCTCGTCAGCAGGGAGCAGGTCAGTGTAAGAGGGTGCCGTGTGGACTGCCAAAATGTAATTAAAAACAGGTCAAGTACCTCTCCTGGCGCACAGGTGCAGATCCAAGGCTTGTCAGCCTGTTGGCTCAAGGGAGCCGTAATAAATTGTGCAAAAGTAGGTCGCACACTGCTCGTCACACCAGCAAGTTGCCCCAAAGGACTGTGGGAAATGTAGTGGCGACGGCGGGTACGCCTATGCCACGATGTGTAAAAAGAACAATATGTGTTGCGTTAGCCATCCCTGGACACGTGTTTCGAGGTAGTTGCCTCTCGTCAGCAGGGAGCAGGTCAGTGTAAGGGGGTGCCGTGTGGACTGCCAAAATGTAATTAAAAACAGGTCAAGTACCTCACCTGGCGCGCAGGTGCACATCCAAGGCTCGTCAGCCCGTTGGCTCAAGGGAGCCGTAATAAATTGTGCAAAAGTAGGTCGCACACTGCTCGTCACCCCAGCAAGTTGCCCCAAAGGACTGTGGGAAATGTAGTGGCGACGGCGGGTACGCCTATGCCACGATGTGTAAAAAGAACAATATGTGTTGCGTTAGCCATCCCTGGACACGTGTTTCGTGGTAGTTGCCTCTCGTCAGCAGGGAGCAGATCAGTGTAAGGGGGTGCCGTGTGGACTGCCAAAATGTAATTAAAAACAGGTCAAGTACCTCTCCTGGCGCGCAGGTGCAGATCCAAGGCTCGTCAGCCCGTTGGCTCAAGGGAGCCGTAATAAATTGTGCAAAAGTAGGTCGCACACTGCTCGTCACACCAGCAAGTTGCCCCAAAGGACTGTGGGAAATGTAGTGGCGACGGCGGGTACGCCTATGCCACGATGTGTAAAAAGAACAATATGTGTTGCGTTAGCCATCCCTGGACACGTGTTTCGAGGTAGTTGCCTCTCGTCAGCAGGCAGCAGGTCAGTGTAAGGGGGTGCCGTGTGGACTGCCAAAATGTAATTAAAAACAGGTCAAGTACCTCTCCTGGCACGCAGGTGCAGATCCAAGGCTCGTCAGCCCGTTGGCTCAAGGGAGCCGTAATAAATTGTGCAAAAGTAGGTCGCACACTGCTCGTCACACCAGCAAGTTGCCCCAAAGGACTGTGGGAAATGTAGTGGCGACGGCGGGTACGCCTATGCCACGATGTGTAAAAAGAACAATATGTGTTGCGTTAGCCATTCCTGGACACGTGTTTCGAGGTAGTTGCCTCTCGTCAGCAGGGAGCAGGTCAGTGTAAGGGGGTGCCGTGTGGACTGCCAAAATGTAATTAAAAACAGGTCAAGTACCTCTCTTGGCGCACAGGTGCAGATCCAAGGCTCGTCAGCCCGTTGGCTCAAGGGAGCAGTAATAAATTGTGCAAAAGTAGGTCGCACACTGCTCGTCACACCAGCAAGTTGCCCCAAAGGACTGTGGGAAATGTAGTGGCGACGGCGGGTACGCCTATGCCACGATGTGTAAAAAGAACAATATGTGTTGCGTTAGCCATCCCTGGACACGTGTTTCGAGGTAGTTGCCTCTCGTCAGCAGGGAGCAGGTCAGTGTAAGGGGGTGCCGTGTGGACTGCCAAAATGTAATTAAAAACAGGTCAAGTACCTCTCCTGGCACGCAGGTGCAAATCCAAGGCTCGTCAGCCCGTTGGCTCTAGGGAGCCGTAATAAATTGTGCAAAAGTAGGTCGCACACTGCTCGTCACACCAGCAAGTTGCCCCAAAGGACTGTGGGAAATGTAGTGGCGACGGCGGGTACGCCTATGCCACGATGTGTAAAAAGAACAATATGTGTTGCGTTAGCCATCCCTGGACACGTGTTTCGAGGTAGTTGCCTCTCGTCAGCAGGGAGCAGGTCAGTGTAAGGGGGTGCCGTGTGGACTGCCAAAATGTAATTAAAAACAGGTTAAGTACCTCTCCTGGCGCGCAGGTGCAGATCCAAGGCTCGTCAGTCCGTTGGCTCAAGGGAGCCGTAATAAATTGTGCAAAAGTAGGTCGCACACTGCTCGTCACACCAGCAAGTTGCCCCAAAGGACTGTGGGAAATGTAGTGGCGACGGCGGGTACGCCTATGCCACGATGTGTAAAAAGAACAATATGTGTTGCGTTAGCCATCCCTGGACACGTGTTTCGAGGTAGTTGCCTCTCGTCAGCAGGGAGCAGGTCAGTGTAAGGGGGTGCCGTGTGGACTGCCAAAATGTAATTAAAAACAGGTCAAGTACCTCTCCTGGTGCGCAGGTGCAGATCCAAGGCTCGTCAGCCCGTTGGCTCAAGGGAGCCGTAATAAATTGTGCAAAAGTAGGTCGCACACTGCT
Organism: Triturus cristatus; assembly: GCF_964204655.1. Classification (NCBI taxonomy): domain Eukaryota; kingdom Metazoa; phylum Chordata; class Amphibia; order Caudata; family Salamandridae; genus Triturus; species Triturus cristatus. The sequence continues at coordinate 695,326,129 of NC_140588.1, forward strand.
CGTCACACCAGCAAGTTGCCCCAAAGGACTGTGGGAAATGTAGTGGCGACGGCGGGTACGCCTATGCCACGATGTGTAAAAAGAACAATATGTGTTGCGTTAGCCATCCCTGGACACGTGTTTCGAGGTAGTTGCCTCTCGTCAGCAGGGAGCAGGTCAGTGTAAGGGGGTGCCGTGTGGACTGCCAAAATGTAATTAAAAACAGGTCAAGTACCTCTCCTGGCGCACAGGTGCAGATCCAAGGCTTGTCAGCCCATTGGCTCAAGGGAGCCGTAATAAATTGTGCAAAAGTAGGTCGCACACTGCTCGTCACACCAGCAAGTTGCCCCAAAGGACTGTGGGAAATGTAGTGGCGACGGCGGGTACGCCTATGCCACGATGTGTAAATAGAACAATATGTGTTGCGTTAGCCATCCCTGGACACGTGTTTCGAGGTAGTTGCCTCTCGTCAGCAGGGAGCAGGTCAGTGTAAGGGGGTGCCGTGTGGACTGCCAAAATGTAATTAAAAACAGGTCAAGTACCTCTCCTGGCGCGCAGGTGCAGATCCAAGGCTCGTCAGCCCGTTGGCTCAAGGGAGCCGTAATAAATTGTGCAAAAGTAGGTCGCACACTGCTCGTCACACCAGCAAGTTGCCCCAAAGGACTGTGGGAAATGTAGTGGCGACGGCGGGTACGCCTATGCCACGATGTGTAAAAAGAACAATATGTGTTGCGTTAGCCATCCCTGGACACGTGTTTCGAGGTAGTTGCCTCTCTTCAGCAGGGAGCAGGTCAGTGTAAGGGGGTGCCGTGTGGACTGCCAAAATGTAATTAAAAACAGGTCAAGTACCTCTCCTGGCGCGCAGGTGCAGATCCAAGGCTCGTCAGCCCGTTGGCTCAAGGGAGCCGTAATAAATTGTGCAAAAGTAGGTCGCACACTGCTCGTCACACCAGCAAGTTGCCCCAAAGGACTGTGGGAAATGTAGTGGCGACGGCGGGTACGCCTATGCCACGATGTGTAAAAAGAACAATATGTGTTTTGCATTAGCCATCCCTGGACACGTGTTTCGAGGTAGTTGCCTCTCATCAGCAGGGAGCAGGTCAGTGTAAGGGGGTGCCGTGTGGACTGCCAAAATGTAATTAAAAACAGGTCAAGTACCTCTCCTGGCGCGCAGGTGCAGATCCAAGGCTCGTCAGCCCGTTGGCTCAAGGGAGCCATAATAAATTGTGCAAAAGTAGGTCGCACACTGCTCGTCACACCAGCAAGTTGCCCCAAAGGACTGTGGGAAATGTAGTGGCGACGGCGGGTACGCCTATGCCACGATGTGTAAAAAGAACAATATGTGTTGCGTTAGCCATCCCTGGACACGTGTTTCGAGGTAGTTGCCTCTCGTCAGCAGGCAGCAGGTCAGTGTAAGGGGGTGCCGTGTGGACTGCCAAAATGTAATTAAAAACAGGTCAAGTACCTCTCCTGGCGCGCAGGTGCAGATCCAAGGCTCGTCAGCCCGTTGGCTCAAGGGAGCCGTAATAAATTGTGCAAAAGTAGGTCGCACACTGCTCGTCACACCAGCAAGTTGCCCCAAAGGACTGTGGGAAATGTAGTGGCGACGGCGGGTACGCCTATGCCACGATGTATAAAAAGAACAATATGTGTTGCGTTAGCCATTCCTGGACACGTGTTTCGAGGTAGTTGCCTCTCGTCAGCAGGGAGCAGGTCAGTGTAAGGGGGTGCCGTGTGGACTGCCAAAATGTAATTAAAAACAGGTCAAGTACCTCTCCTGGCGCACAGGTGCAGATCCAAGGCTCGTCAGCCCGTTGGCTCAAGGGAGCCGTAATAAATTGTGCAAAAGTAGGTCGCACACTGCTCGTCACACCAGCAAGTTGCCCCAAAGGACTGTGGGAAATGTAGTGGCGACGGCGGGTACGCCTATGCCACGATGTGTAAAAAGAACAATATGTGTTGCGTTAGCCATCCCTGGACACGTGTTTCGAGGTAGTTGCCTCTCGTCAGCAGGGAGCAGGTCAGTGTAAGGGGGTGCCGTGTGGACTGCCAAAATGTAATTAAAAACAGGTCAAGTACCTCTCCTGGCACGCAGGTGCAGATCCAAGGCTCGTCAGCCCGTTGGCTCAAGGGAGCCGTAATAAATTGTGCAAAAGTAGGTCGCACACTGCTCGTCACACCAGCAAGTTGCCCCAAAGGACTGTGGGAAATGTAGTGGCGACGGCGGGTACGCCTATGCCACGATGTGTAAAAAGAACAATATGTGTTGCGTTAGCCATCCCTGGACACGTGTTTCGAGGTAGTTGCCTCTCGTCAGCAGGGAGCAGGTCAGTGTAAGGGGGTGCCGTGTGGACTGCCAAAATGTAATTAAAAACAGGTCAAGTACCTCTCCTGGCGCGCAGGTGCAGATCCAAGGCTCGTCAGCCCGTTGGCTCAAGGGAGCCGTAATAAATTGTGCAAAAGTAGGTCGCACACTGCTCGTCACACCAGCAAGTTGCCCCAAAGGACTGTGGGAAATGTAGTGGCGACGGCGGGTACGCCTATGCCACGATGCGTAAAAAGAACAATATGTGTTGCGTTAGCCATCCCTGGACACGTGTTTCGAGGTAGTTGCCTCTCGTCAGCAGGCAGCAGGTCAGTGTAAGGGGGTGCCGTGTGGACTGCCAAAATGTAATTAAAAACAGGTCAAGTACCTCTCCTGGCGCGCAGGTGCAGATCCAAGGCTCGTCAGCCCGTTGGCTCAAGGGAGCCGTAATAAATTGTGCAAAAGTAGGTCGCACACTGCTCGTCACACCAGCAAGTTGCCTCAAAGGACTGTGGGAAATGTAGTAGCGACGGCGGGTACGCCTATGCCACGATGTGTAAAAAGAACAATATGTGTTGCGTTAGCCATCCCTGGACACGTGTTTCGAGGTAGTTGCCTCTCGTCAGCAGGGAGCAGGTCAGTGTAAGGGGGTGCCGTGTGGACTGCCAAAATGTAATTAAAAACAGGTCAAGTACCTCTCCTGGCGCGCAGGTGCAGATCCAAGGCTCGTCAGTCCGTTGGCTCAAGGGAGCCGTAATAAATTGTGCAAAAGTAGGTCGCACACTGCTCGTCACACCAGCAAGTTGCCCCAAAGGACTGTGGGAAATGTAGTGGCGACGGCGGGTACGCCTATGCCACGATGTGTAAAAAGAACAATATGTGTTGCGTTAGCCATCCCTGGACACGTGTTTCGAGGTAGTTGCCTCTCGTCAGCAGGGAGCAGGTCAGTGTAAGGGGGTACCGTGTGGACTGCCAAAATGTAATTAAAAACAGGTCAAGTACCTCTCCTGGCGCGCAGGTGCAGATCCAAGGCTCGTCAGCCCGTTGGCTCAAGGGAGCCGTAATAAATTGTGCAAAAGTAGGTCGCACACTGCTCGTCACACCAGCAAGTTGCCCCAAAGGACTGTGGGAAATGTAGTGGCGACGGCGGGTACGCCTATGCCACGATGTGTAAAAAGAACAATATGTGTTGCGTTAGCCATCCCTGGACACGTGTTTCGAGGTAGTTGCCTCTCGTCAGCAGGGAGCAGGTCAGTGTAAGGGGGTGCCGTGTGGACTGCCAAAATGTAATTAAAAACAGGTCAAGTACCTCTCCTGGCGCGCAGGTGCAGATCCAAGGCTCGTCAGCCCGTTGGCTCAAGGGAGCCGTAATAAATTGTGCAAAAGTAGGTCGCACACTGCTCGTCACACCAGCAAGTTGCCCCAAAGGACTGTGGGAAATGTAGTGGCGACGGCGGGTACGCCTATGCCACGATGTGTAAAAAGAACAATATGTGTTGCGTTAGCCATCCCTGGACACGTGTTTCGAGGTAGTTGCCTCTCTTCAGCAGGGAGCAGGTCAGTGGAAGGGGGTGCCGTGTGGACTGCCAAAATGTAATTAAAAACAGGTCAAGTACCTCTCCTGGCGCGCAGGTGCAGATCCAAGGCTCGTCAGCCCGTTGGCTCAAGGGAGCCGTAATAAATTGTGCAAAAGTAGGTCGCACACTGCTCGTCACACCAGCAAGTTGCCCCAAAGGACTGTGGGAAATGTAGTGGCGACGGCGGGTACGCCTATGCCACGATGTGTAAAAAGAACAATATGTGTTGCGTTAGCCATCCCTGGACACGTGTTTCGAGGTAGTTGCCTCTCATCAGCAGGGAGCAGGTCAGTGTAAAGGGGTGCCGTGTGGACTGCCAAAATGTAATTAAAAACAGGTCAAGTACCTCTCCTGGCGCGCAGGTGCAGATCCAAGGCTCGTCAGCCCGTTGGCTCAAGGGAGCCATAATAAATTGTGCAAAAGTAGGTCGCACATTGCTCGTCACACCAGCAAGTTGCCCCAAAGGACTGTGGGAAATGTAGTGGCGACGGCGGGTACGCCTATGCCACGATGTGTAAAAAGAACAATATGTGTTGCGTTAGCCATCCCTGGACACGTGTTTCGAGGTAGTTGCCTCTCGTCAGCAGGCAGCAGGTCAGTGTAAGGGGGTGCCGTGTGGACTGCCAAAATGTAATTAAAAACAGGTCAAGTACCTCTCCTGGCGCGCAGGTGCAGATCCAAGGCTCGTCAGCCCGTTGGCTCAAGGGAGCCGTAATAAATTGTGCAAAAGTAGGTCGCACACTGCTCGTCACACCAGCAAGTTGCCCCAAAGGACTGTGGGAAATGTAGTGGCGACGGCGGGTACGCCTATGCCACGATGTGTAAAAAGAACAATATGTGTTGCGTTAGCCATCCCTGGACACGTGTTTCGAGGTAGTTGCCTCTCGTCAGCAGGGAGCAGGTCAGTGTAAGGGGGTGCCGTGTGGACTGCCAAAATGTAATTAAAAACAGGTCAAGTACCTCTCCTGGCACGCAGGTGCAGATCCAAGGCTCGTCAGCCCGTTGGCTCAAGGGAGCCGTAATAAATTGTGCAAAAGTAGGTCGCACACTGCTCGTCACACCAGCAAGTTGCCCCAAAGGACTGTGGGAAATGTAGTGGCGACGGCGGGTACGCCTATGCCACGATGTGTAAAAAGAACAATATGTGTTGCGTTAGCCATCCCTGGACACGTGTTTCGAGGTAGTTGCCTCTCGTCAGCAGGGAGCAGGTCAGTGTAAGGGGGTGCCGTGTGGACTGCCAAAATGTAATTAAAAACAGGTCAAGTACCTCTCCTGGCGCGCAGGTGCAGATCCAAGGCTCGTCAGCCCGTTGGCTCAAGGGAGCCGTAATAAATTGTGCAAAAATAGGTCGCACACTGCTCGTCACACCAGCAAGTTGCCCCAAAGGACTGTGGGAAATGTAGTGGCGACGGCGGGTACGCCTATGCCACGATGCGTAAAAAGAACAATATGTGTTGCGTTAGCCATCCCTGGACACGTGTTTCGAGGTAGTTGCCTCTCGTCAGCAGGGAGCAGGTCAGTGTAAGGGGGTGCCGTGTGGACTGCCAAAATGTAATTAAAAACAGGTCAAGTACCTCTCCTGGCGCGCAGGTGCAGATCCAAGGCTCGTCAGCCCGTTGGCTCAAGGGAGCCGTAATAAATTGTGCAAAAGTAGGCCGCACACTGCTCGTCACACCAGCAAGTTGCCCAAAGGACTTTGGGAAATGTAGTGGCGACGGCGGGTACGCCTATGCCACGATGTGTAAAAAAAACAATATGTGTTGCGTTAGCCATCCCTGGACACGTGTTTCGAGGTAGTTGCCTCTCGTCAGCAGGGAGCAGGTCAGTGTAAGGGGGTGCCGTGTGGACTGCCAAAATGTAATTAAAAACAGGTCAAGTACCTCTCCTGGCGCGCAGGTGCAGATCCAAGGCTCGTCAGCCCGTTGGCTCAAGGGAGCCGTAATAAATTGTGCAAAAGTAGGTCGCACACTGCTCGTCACACCAGCAAGTTGCCCCAAAGGACTGTGGGAAATGTAGTGGCGACGGCGGGTACGCCTATGCCACGATGTGTAAAAAGAACAATATGTGTTGCGTTAGCCATCCCTGGACACGTGTTTCGAGGTAGTTGCCTCTCATCAGCAGGGAGCAGGTCAGTGTAAGGGGGTGCCGTGTGGACTGCCAAAATGTAATTAAAAACAGGTCAAGTACCTTTCCTGGCGCGCAGGTGCAGATCCAAGGCTCGTCAGCCCGTTGGCTCAAGGGAGCCATAATAAATTGTGCAAAAGTAGGTCTCACACTGCTCGTCACACCAGCAAGTTGCCCCAAAGGACTGTGGGAAATGTAGTGGCGACGGCGGGTACGCCTATGCCACGATGTGTAAAAAGAACAATATGTGTTGCGTTAGCCATCCCTGGACACGTGTTTCGAGGTAGTTGCCTCTCGTCAGCAGGCAGCAGGTCAGTGTAAGGGGGTGCTGTGTGGACTGCCAAAATGTAATTAAAAACAGGTCAAGTACCTCTCCTGGCGCGCAGGTGCAGATCCAAGGCTCGTCAGCCCGTTGGCTCAAGGGAGCCGTAATAAATTGTGCAAAAGTAGGTCGCACACTGCTCGTCACACCAGCAAGTTGCCCCAAAGGACTGTGGGAAATGTAGTGGCGACGGCGGGTACGCCTATGCCACGATGTGTAAAAAGAACAATATGTGTTGCGTTAGCCATCCCTGGACACGTGTTTCGAGGTAGTTGCCTCTCGTCAGCAGGGAGCAGGTCAGTGTAAGGGGGTGCCGTGTGGACTGCCAAAATGTAATTAAAAACAGGTCAAGTACCTCTCCTGGCGCACAGGTGCAGATCCAAGGCTCGTCAGCCCTTTGGCTCAAGGGAGCCGTAATAAATTGTGCAAAAGTAGGTCGCACACTGCTCGTCACACCAGCAAGTTGCCCCAAAGGACTGTGGGAAATGTAGTGGCGACGGCGGGTACGCCTATGCCACGATGTGTAAAAAGAACAATATGTGTTGCGTTTGCCATCCCTGGACACGTGTTTCGAGGTAGTTGCCTCTCGTCAGCAGGGAGCAGGTCAGTGTAAGGGGGTGCCGTGTGGACTGCCAAAATGTAATTAAAAACAGGTCAAGTACCTCTCCTGGCACGCAGGTGCAGATCCAAGGCTCGTCAGCCCGTTGGCTCAAGGGAGCCGTAATAAATTGGGCAAAAGTAGGTCGCACACTGCTCGTCACACCAGCAAGTTGCCCCAAAGGACTGTGGGAAATGTAGTGGCGACGGCGGGTACGCCTATGCCACGATGTGTAAAAAGAACAATATGTGTTGCGTTAGCCATCCCTGGACACGTGTTTCGAGGTAGTTGCCTCTCGTCAGCAGGAAACAGGTCAGTGTAAGGGGGTGCCGTGTGGACTGCCAAAATGTAATTAAAAACAGGTCAAGTACCTCTCCTGGCGCGCAGGTGCAGATCCAAGGCTCGTCAGCCCGTTGGCTCAAGGGAGCCGTAATAAATTGTGCAAAAGTAGGTCGCACACTGCTCGTCACACCAGCAAGTTGCCCCAAAGGACTGTGGGAAATGTAGTGGCGACGGCGGGTACGCCTATGCCACGATGTGTAAAAAGAACAATATGTGTTGCGTTAGCCATCCCTGGACACGTGTTTCGAGGTAGTTGCCTCTCGTCAGCAGGGAACAGGTCAGTGTAAGGGGGTGCCGTGTGGACTGCCAAAATGTAATTAAAAACAGGTCAAGTACCTCTCCTGGCGCGCAGGTGCAGATCCAAGGCTCGTCAGCCCGTTGGCTCAAGGGAGCCGTAATAAATTGTGCAAAAGTAGGTCGCACACTGCTTGTCACACCAGCAAGTTGCCCCAAAGGACTGTGGGAAATGTAGTGGCGACGGCGGGTACGCCTATGCCACGATGTGTAAAAAGAACAATATGTGTTGCGTTAGCCATCCCTGGACACGTGTTTCGAGGTAGTTGCCTCTCGTCAGCAGGGAGCAGGTCAGTGTAAGGGGGTGCCATGTGGACTGCCAAAATGTAATTAAAAACAGGTCAAGTACCTCTCCTGGCGCGCAGGTGCAGATCCAAGGCTCGTCAGCCCGTTGGCTTAAGGGAGCCGTAATAAATTGTGCAAAAGTAGGTCGCACACTGCTCGTCACACCAGCAAGTTGCCCCAAAGGACTGTGGGAAATGTAGTGGCGACGGCGGGTACGCCTATGCCACGATGTGTAAAAAGAACAATATGTGTTGCGTTAGCCATCCCTGGACACGTGTTTCGAGGTAGTTGCCTCTCGTCAGCAGGGAGCAGGTCAGTGTAAGGGGGTGCCGTGTGGACTGCCAAAATGTAATTAAAAACAGGTCAAGTACCTCTCCTGGCGCGCAGGTGCAGATCCAAGGCTCGTCAGCCCGTTGGCTCAAGGGAGCCGTAATAAATTGTGCAAAAGTAGGTCGCACACTGCTCGTCACACCAGCAAGTTGCCCCAAAGGACTGTGGGAAATGTAGTGGCGACGGCGGGTACGCCTATGCCACGATGTGTAAAAAGAACAATATGTGTTGCGTTAGCTATCCCTGGACACGTGTTTCGAGGTAGTTGCCTCTCATCAGCAGGGAGCAGGTCAGTGTAAGGGGGTGCCGTGTGGACTGCCAAAATGTAATTAAAAACAGGTCAAGTACCTCTCCTGGCGCGCAGGTGCAGATCCAAGGCTCGTCAGCCCGTTGGCTCAAGGGAGCCGTAATAAATTGTGCAAAAGTAGGTCGCACACTGCTCGTCACACCAGCAAGTTGCCCCAAAGGACTGTGGGAAATGTAGTGGCGACGGCGGGTACGCCTATGCCACGATGTGTAAAAAGAACAATATGTGTTGCGTTAGCCATCCCTGGACACGTGTTTCGAGGTAGTTGCCTCTCGTCAGCAGGGAGCAGGTCAGTGTAAGGGGGTGCCGTGTGGACTGCCAAAATGTAATTAAAAACAGGTCAAGTACCTCTACTGGCGCGCAGGTGCAGATCCAAGGCTCGTCAGCCCGTTGGCTCAAGGGAGCCGTAATAAATTGTGCAAAAGTAGATCGCACACTGCTCGTCACACCAGCAAGTTGCGCCAAAGGACTGTGGGAAATGTAGTGGCGAGCTATGGGCTGACGAGCCTGGATCCCGCACCCGCGCGCCGTGAGAGGTACTATACCTTATTTATTTTGGCAGTCTACTTGGCACCCCGCATACATCCCTGCTCCCTGCTGACGAGAGGCAATTACCTCGAAACACGTGTCCAGGGATGGCATTTATAACTATATACTCGTGGCATAGGTGTACTCGCCGCTGTCACTACATTCTCCAGAATCCTATGGGGCTATTTGCTAGTATGACGAGCGGTGTGCGACCCACTTCACTTTCGTTTCATGACCGTATAAAGGAACTCTGTGGCATATTATCAAGGACGGTGTTAAAATTGTAGCAGTGGTGGGGCCTTGTAAGGGGGGATTCCGAGGGACAATGGTTAGGGAAATGCAATTATTTATTTAATTTTCCCTCGGCATTGTCCCATGTGGGTGAGAGAGTGCGCATGCGCAGCTACTGTAGTTGTGCATGCGCACTCTCTCACTCACACCTACACTAGAAGAGAATAATTTGACGCTGACCCGTGCGCATTTACCTCAGAGGCCCTCCTGCGGAGGAGCCGCTGTTAATCATTTGCTCGCTGCTATTCTGAGACATCATTTAAATCATCAAACACATACTCCTTAAATCGTAGCTCCGTCTCCCCCAACAGAGAAAATGAAAAGTATCGCCTTCTCCTGTCAGCAGCCGCTGTGATTAGACACACGTGCCGTGAAGACCTTTCTACCCGAGATTATTAATCATGCACTTTTTTCCTTGAACAAAAACAGAACTCTGCTTCATTCAGCAGGCAACGCGTTTCCACTCGAAAACATTCTGAGAAGCAACAACCAGCGCCTTTAACCAACTGTTGACATGCAAGATTTTACATTTTAAGCAGAATCAGAGGCAAATACTGTTACTGTCTGAGGTCCTCTGTATATATAGTGCAGTAATTGCGAAATGCGCTCTCGAATCGAGATTCCAACCAATAATAAATTGCGTCACCGTGGGTGTCTGCACAATTTTCGCCGGAAAAAACCCGGTGCAAACCTTGTCAATGCAACGCCCCGCGATATATTTAACCGGAAGGTGCACGATTTCAGCCAGGGATTGAGACCCACGTAGAGTGGGGGCCGTGTAAGTTATGGCGGAGACTGAATAATGTCGGACAAAGCAGTTTGCTCAGCTCCTCGGATGCATGCCAGGCTAGGAGCGCCTGTCTGAAATGGGATGGCGCCAGATTAGATGGGCAAAGTTCTTAAATTAGGGTCGGTGCCCTTATGGGTGGTACAAAAGCATGAAATTGCACCCGTTTGGGAAAATGGCATGACTTTGGGTTTGTGGTTCATGTGGGATACTCGGAGTAATTAGGGAACCCAGTGATCAGCTTTGGTTTATAGAGAATTTTCCAAAAATACCTGATGCTGAGTACTGTGAATAAGGGGGACAAGGTCTGTCTGGGTGAAGACAACTAGGACTGCAGGGTATAATTAGCTCATAATCCACAGTTCATTTTAAAATAGATCAGGGTCCTGTTTGAAAAGTATGCCTTATTTTTACTGGCAGGCAGCTCGAAGCCGCTTTTATAGGGAATAAGTGCACATTGTTATGTTTGTTGAGGCTTATGTAGCTTTTTTCATGAGACACATTACTCAGCCTTTTCTGATTTGAAACCAACACGACTCTTTTGAACTTCATACATCTACAGAGCAGGGAAAATGGTAACTATTTCATCTTCCAAGGCTTCCAAGATCTACTAGACAGAGGGGGTGCTCTTCTTGCACCCAGGAGGGCAGTTACCTGAACTTTGTTCTGGAGTCTGCCAGGGGCAAGAGTCTATTGGGGAAATGGAAGTGTCAAGGAGTCTGCACAACAACTGGGTGTTCAAGTTCAGCAATAATTCTCGAACTCCACAATTTTCCTCTCACTGAATTCACCTGTAAATTACGATTGGCACTTTTGGAACACATGCTGCTAGAAAAGGAGCCGGATGTTTGAAACAAAACTGTCCTTTCAAAAACCAGCCTGGCACATTTAGATGCAGAGGAACTATCTCAGAGGGTGAATTTTCTTTGCTGGCATTAGAGAAGAGCTGGAGAGTGAACATGGGGGTTCAGGCTCTGTGTTGAAAAGAACCCCAAAATGGGGCTCATGTGTCATGTCGCAACAAATACAGTAAAGCCCTCCAGCATGGAATCTGCTGTGCCTATATTCTGTGACATTAGATGCCACTTCCTACCCCAGGGTAGGAAAAGAAATGAGAGGGAGAAGAGGCTGTCTAGAGTAGAGCAAGCAATGGACTGCACTCAGGAGATCCTCTGTTCCAGAGGGAATAGAACAACGTGTCAGAAAGGGCCATAGCTTGGTCAGATGCCCATCTCAGTGCCATCTCTTCATGTGTCCAGCCATATGTACCTTAAAAATTCAGTGAGCCAATACTTTTTAATAGGCGAGTCAATTGTGATGCCTGACCCATGAAGAGTATTTCCAAATAACTTATTTTGGCTATCATAATTGTTCTAGCAGCGAGGTTAACAAAGCAAACATTGCCGGACCACATAAAACGAATTTAATACGTGTTTGCCACAGTTCTTGGCCTTAAATGGTGGAAGTGCGGCAGCAGTGGCATTTCACCCCCTTAAACAGTTGTTGTTTTTTACTGCAACTATGAATGTATGTGCTGCTTTTATCTGGAAATATAGGAGCATTTGTAGACATCTGTAAAGTAGTTATAAAGCAAAGCGCAAGACACCACAACACAATAACACAACACATAGCAAAATAATACAAAAACGCATAATGGGGCATATCTGCAGCAAACAGAATGCAACACAACAACCACAGTATAAAACAACAATAGCGCAATATGATAATGCTACACAACAAATACTCACAAATATTTGTATCACATATTCTACCTGCACAAACTTGCTTTCATAATACTGTGGTAAAAGGTGTTTGCTCCGAGCACTGCCTTACTTATCTGAAGATGCAATTATTGGAGCCCCACAACTATTCTCCTGCAAAATGTATAACTGTCTGCAGGGTTTGGAGGAGGGGAAGCTGCATGAAGAGAACATATTTAAGTAGTATAGTCAAGATAATAAACAAACTTATTTTAAGAGAAGTCCCACAGGAGAACAGCAGAGGAATGTGAAGATAGAGATTCATGTAAAGTCGGCCAAATGAAGGTTTATTTTTGTTTTATTTGCATTAACCTTGGAGTAATTCGACCACACGACAAAAAGTTGAGTAGTTTAACATTGTTAATGATAAGCATGGCCTCTGAACTTTCTTTCTGTTTAACTAGCTTAGCAGTGATAAACAGCATGTTTGAGGCACTGTCTTTCAGATGTCAAGGGCGTCTCGTTTTACGTGCTTGTGAGGAGAAGTAGGAAGGCCCCGGAAGCAGAGAGGGCTGCAAGGATGACCTTGGGGTAATTGAATTCCCATCTGCGTACAATCATCAGCGAGATTCCCGCGAAAGTGTTTACCGAATTACCACACGGACTGCAGTCTGCGCCCTAATGGGGGGGAGGAGGGGGGGGGGGGGGACTGGAAGAATGTTCGATGAGAGACGCTTTAGCACTCAGCTCAGAGGATGCAAACGTCCTAGGAGCTTATCCCCGCAGTGCTGGCTCCTGATGCCTCTTGGCCCCCACTCTTCATGGTTAAGAGAAAACAGGAATTAGTGCTTTTGAAAGAATCATACCCGAACCAAGGGACTTTGATTACAAATTATTGCAGTTTTTTTACACGGGCCGTTCTCGTAGTGCATGCATTGCAGCTGACAAATATTTAAATGTTGTGGTGTAAAGACAGCTACTTCGTTGTACGTGCGCTCCCCACTCAGTTCTTTTTGCATTCTAGATCGTGTTCTGTCTAATAATGGTTGTTTATCAGATGTACCAACAGACAGATCACAGGTTACAAAGATGTAGATTAGTAAAGGGACATTACGGCATTCTATATTTTATGTTTCTTCTGTTGCAATCGATGTTGCCTCGCCCTTCCTTTTGATTGCTGCCTTCTGTTTGTTAGGTTTAAGAAGTTATTTACTGCAAACGTTTTAAGCATGGAGGTACTTAGGGGCAGATTTATGAGCCCCTTGCGCCACTTTTGCGTCACTTTTCCCATGTTAAAAGTGACGCAAAAGTGGCGCAAGGGGCTCATAAATCTGCCCCTTAGTGTTTGATGAAGTGGAACGACTCTTCTGACACTGAATTTTATGACTTCTGATAGGTGACATGTTTAATTTTCACTCTCACATGTGCACCAGTCCTCTTACAATGTGTTATGATGTATAAAGTTCAGGTTGCTTACATTTCAACCAAGTTAAGAGTTAATTAGTTGCTTAGTTAATAACGGAAATTCCCTGTTTAATTGTTTTGCCATTCATCAGAACAAAGTATTCCTTCTATTTTGATGTGTTTATATGTTGCATAAGTATTACTGCTCCCGAAATACCAGATGAAATATGGAACATTCCATTGCCTCAGAAAACCTACTCACTTCCCTCCACCTCAGAAGCCCTTATTAGGTCGAGCATTCGAGACCTTTTGTATATACTTTAGTATATACTTATATGTGTATGTACTTTGTGGGCTCTGGAGATCATCCCTAGGACTTGTCTGCTTCCGCTTAGGGACGTTTTTTTTAGGCCTGGGCAAAATTTCCGTTCCGTTCGCGGAATTTGCGATAATTTGGCATTTCCGCGTTCCGCGGAGAGCGCGGAAATGTCAAAATTTCCGCATTCCGCAGCTTTGCGATAATTTGGTTCTTGCTCGCTCTGTAAAATAATACATTCTCGCGCCCGCGCGATCGCCTTACCTGAATCCCCGCGTTCGCCGACAAGTTTTCCCGATCCGGTCGCGTTCTCCATGAGATGTTGTATTGTTTTAGCCATTTGCGCTGTCTCGCGACAGTTCGCGCCCGCAGTGACGTCATGCGTCGCGCGATCACGTCTTTCTTCTCGCGATCATGCACCGCGAGAAGAGGGAAAACAAGATGGCCGCGCCCGCAAGCAACCGCATGGGTAAGTTGGCGAGCCGCGAACACGCAGAAAATACCGCGAACGGGCGGGAAAAAAACTTCCGCATCTTCGCGATATTTCCGCGTGTTTGCGGAGATTTTAAACATTTTCGCGATAATTTCCGAAAGTCGCTTTCGCAAATTCCGCCCACCCCTAGTTTTTTTCTGTTCAACTGCCTCTATTTAACTGTCTTGATAGAAAACAACCAGCAGAGGTCAGTAAAATGCCAGAATCACTTTAGCATTCTCTAGATTCCAGTCCATAGAAATTGTCTTCCACAAACGTCCAAAGACAATAATATTTTTTAAATCTTGTATTTTCAGTGATATGACCACCGAAGGCCCTGATTTTATATTAAAAGCAGAGCTTTGGACTATACCGTTTCCTGCTGAAAGTCAATATTTCTCTCCATGTGTTTCCATACCTGGCGTGTCACGCAGTTTGGTGCTTTCTTTCCCTCCATGTTAAAGACAGTAGATGTTTCAGCACCCAGGCTAATGTTCTGCATAGTTAAATACATATAAGGTCCCAAAGGCGAGACCGATTGTGTTGCAAATGCTTGTTATTAACATTTTGCAGCTGAGCTCAGCAACCTAACTTGTTGCTACAGTCTAAACAAAAGGACAGCATAGCAGATAGCTTAGGACACTGACTTACATGTTAAAAATGCAATTTTCGGGTTGGATCAGAGTAAGTGGAATCTCACAGAGTGTCACCGGATGTGGTGAGTGTTATGTGCTGCATTGTTGTTTGCTAGTTCAGCTCCTTGTCCATACGGACGGGATCAATTAAACTAATGTTCCACAAATGTAATTGACGGAGAATAACCAACAAACTGTGAATGCGTTTTTAAATTCCATTTGGTTTTGCGCTGTACTAGATTTCCTTAGTGATAGAGCGCCCTAATGTGCATTTACTTCTAAATAGCTCATTTGTTTTAAAGCTTCTTTGGGGGATATCCAAAACCCTGTGGTCTCTTCTATTTGGAAGTCTGTTGTTATAAATACATACTATGAGCCAATTTGTTTAAAATTATGTCATTTGCCACGGACTGATAAAAATGCCTTAGGGTACAGTACCTAAATTTCTTCCTAAAGGTGGCTTAGGAACATATCCCGTTTCCAATGGCAAGCGTAATGTATTTTGAAAGAGCCTTTTTCTAATTTTCACAGACCGTCACTCTGGGGGAGTCTCTAATTCCAGACTATTCATCAATGCCAGGAGTTAAGTGGGTTTAAAAAATGTATGATTCATGACTCAGTTTTAAAAAAAGATTCGAAGGAAGACCTACAAATCCCATACAAAGTTGTATTTAAATTTTATTGAGTTTAACCAGATAGTAAATCACTAAATTTAATTTAATTTTAACCATTTCACACTACATTTTCAAAACGCCTTTGTGGGAATTAGCAGACCTCGTTCAAAATTGTCTTTAAATCCTTTCATCCCCCATGAATTGTCTTTCAACCCTAACCTATTTTGACCAATGTTACATGCTTTAAATGTTATATTTATCACTATTTACCAACAATTCTCTGGGTGAAAACAATGAGTTGATCCCTGCATACAATTGTTGTACACATACATTGTCACTGAGTGAAATTCATAACCAGGGGAAAGACTACTCTGATAAAAACTTAAAGGTGATTTCAGGAAAGGACCTTTCACTTGCCTCACCAGTGGCTTTGCAATTTATTTCACAGAGAATGTACCAAACAGCCATTGAGGGATTTACATTGTGAATTATGATTCTCTAGTGATTGGAGATACGAACATTTCAAATATATTAGGTTTACATTCCATCTTGCTGGAACAACCTAACAAGATGCTAACTAACATAAAATATAGCTTTACACAATCTCTTACCCTGTGTGAAAATCTTTTGCAGCTTAGGCCCTGCCCAAGGGATACCCTTAATTTGGAAACTGGAAATGTCATGATTATTATAAAGCAGGTGGTGGTAACACTCTGGCAGAGGAAACCATGCCAGGTCCTGGACGGTCAGTTCAGTGTCTGCCAGGTCTCTCACTGCCTGTTGCTTTTAAGGATATGGAATGGGGAGTGAGAAGTCTACTCTAGCATCTCTTAAAGAAGAAACCACTGTTCAATGGCCACCAAAGAGGCTTCTGACCATTAAGAGAGATAGAAACCGCTATCTTCACCCTCTTAGATGACCATAAGTTGGTGGCAGATGGTGCAGTGTCGCATAGATGATCTTGTTTGACCTCTTGGCCATCTTTGGAACAGTCATCTATGCCAAACTCCTGCAGATGGGAAAGAATCTTTGGGAAACAGGTGTTCCTGACCTGACCTTGAATTAGACTGGATTTCTAATTTCCTGGAGGAACTCAGGCCGTGTTGCTACTTCCATTTGCCTCCTCTCCCAAAATTACTTATGGTGTTCTACGGTTTTCTTCTCATTCTCTTGAATAATTTCAACTGTCCCCTAGCAGACCTCACGTACCTGTACAGCCACCCACTTGTAGGTCTCGCCTACCAGACAGAACAAGCTGTCTGGTTATAAAAGACCTATAGTGAACTTACAGTGGGCGTTTAGCCTGCCAATTGTTTACCATAGGTTAGCTTCATTGTTACTCTCATATGCTTGCTTTTTATTCCATGGCTTGCCTTCCTCTTCTTCTGTTTGTTCCTGCCCTGGAGCATATCCTCTTTACCATCCTTTCCATTGACTGACTTGTATCCTTCCACTGCTCTCTTTTAGGGAACTATTTTGTTCTTGTTAGTTAAGTAATCCATGAAAGTGTATGCCTTTTCTAGCTCTCTCCCGCATGTGCTTCTCCTCTGCCAAATAGTCATCCTCATGCTTCATGTTTCTCTAACCCTTGGGTGCTGTTTGCTCTATCATGTGCTTCTTCGCCTCAAAGTTCCCTGCTCCATGCTGTGTGTTGCTTTCTTCCTTGTGTGCTGCTTGTTCACTCCTCCCTGCACCAGCTCACCTGACCCGTTCATTTTTTGCCGATTACCAACTTCTCATAGATGGAATCTTGGTTTTTAATTTGATGTAATTCTTCCCTAGGGCCTTGTGTTAAAGAAATATCAGCTGCATGCTTTCTACAGCTGAGTATTTTGGAAAAAATTATTATGGAGTTAAATAAGGACACTTCGTTTGCAGATTATACAGCTCAGGTATGACCCAGAACTGATTATAAGAATGTTCTGTCCCTCAGTCATTCTGGATTCCTTATGATTCAACCAGTGTGTAATGTACAGAATAATATGTCCCGGTGCCCAAAGTTCTTCTCAGAAACCTGTGGGCCAAATACCATGGCTGTGAATGGGCCATGCCAATGAGTTCTGGACCTGTTCTAAAGACACAATCCAATGGTTCTTTTTAGCAGCATGAAAGTGTAGAGGCAGCTCAATGGTGGCCTGCAATGATCAGAGGTAGAGGGGTGAGGATGGGAGGGGGAGGACGCAGGAGGTAGGGGGAGGACACAGGAGGAAGGACGCAGGGAAGCGGCTATAAAAACAATTACCTTTTTGCCTCTTCCTCGCTGCATCTCTCCTCCGTAGTCCTTCCCTCGCTCGGTCACAGAAAGCACACACAGGCTCCCAATCAGCCAATCACAATACTGTCTTAGCAACATTGTGATTGGTCTGAACACCATGTTTTGGCGCTCAGACGCTGACTGGAGGCCTGGGCATGTTATCCACGTTGGCTGTAATACAGCCTGCATGGAGAACATGCGAAGTGTGCAAGAATTCCAAGCAGTCATTGCACACTTTAGGAGGATACTACCACTCCTCCCCTGCCCCCGCCGCCTCACGTAAAGCTGTGGGTGGAAGTAGGAGAAAATAAAATTATAATACCACGAGTTATTATAATTTTATTTTCTCTGCGCTTCACTGCAAAAAAGCACCTTAGCGGAGGAGCCGCCACTCTGAAGAGGGGAGGAAATTTGTTAACAAGCCAATCACTTAACAAAGAATCCTCTGAGACACATAGTAACCACAGACAACTGTGTAAAGTTAGTTTGATTCATTAGAAAACCAAAAAAACAGAATATAAAGGCACCTCAAGACAAGTGTGTAAAAATACATCGAAATTAGCATAAAGCCAAATCTGCATATCCAATAGAGGCGATGAGGCATAAACAAAACAATTAATTCAAGAAACAGAATGCAGAGGATCAAAACGCACGAGTCCAGATTTCCCTGTAACAAGAACTGATGAGTAAAGAGCATTAATCTGATCCCACACTAGCATCATAGTGACATTCCTGCTTAAGCATGTTCAGGAAGGAAAGTAAAGGGTGTCAGTCTGTGGAGTCTCCATGAGAAGTCTCGCCACAGTTAATGGGTCAGGTAGCATAAAGCTACCGAGGCAGATCTCGTTCTCTGATGCTTTCTCCCTCAAAGGCAGAAGAAGAAGTGGGCACCTTCCTTACTTCCATCATCACATTATTGTAGATGACTTTCCCAAGATTCATAGCAGATCACACCATCTGCTCTGGGTACAATCCTAAAGGTAGTTTCCCATAGGACAAATGTGTTCTTTCTTTGCAACAATTTGTCCTTGGTTCCCAAACCTTCTCCTGTGTGAAACACAACAACCTTTCTTTATTGACTCAAGTGACATGATTGGAACGTCTTCTCTCCTTGACTAACTATTAAAACAAAGACATTATTCTGGCTAACGAGAACGCTTCTTTCACCTGCAACACAAAATGTGACAAAGAACAATTTTCACAGCACATGAAATTCAAACTGTTAGTTCTAAAGCCAGAGTTTCCAGGGAATTATATTTTAGGCTACGAAGTTCATATAACATAAGAAACCAGCATATGAGCTTTACGAAGTTGCATAGAAATATATAGCAAATGCAGTTAATTAATTTAACTACATGTAAATGACACGATTAATAAACACATTTAGTACATGGATAATTGTCAGTTGCACAACACTAGTTCTTTACATTCATGTGTCCTGCTAGGTCTGTGTACTTTTCACGCCAATTCTCCATGTTACTTTCACAATGGCCTAAGCACATCATTTTTCAGGTTAATACATTTCAAAATCCTACACTTCATGTTATTACAATGAAGGATTAAATGCAGGTGCGCTCTACATGAGTGATTACAATGCACCCCTATAAATAAAATGCGTTTTCCGCTACATCGGTTGCATAGCCTGGAATCCACCTAATGCCTCTTTAATCAACTACCTGACACTCCCTGCCTCTTTATCTCACTCTTCCAGGTTAATGGGCACCTGCAAATATGACCTTGTTCTCAGGGCAAACTGGGAACCAGAATGTGGTAAAATTTTCAAATTAGCCCTGCATTGTTCTGTGCAAGAGACTTATGCACAGGCCTGCCAACTCATATAATCTCACACGATTTTGGCACACATCACACGCTCAACCGGTGAAGAGCCGATATCACACAGTGGTAAGGAAGGCCAGCTGAAAACCCCTCCACTAAATGAATTTCCAGCAATTCTTTAGAAGCAGAAGCAGAAGCAGCCAATGTTCATTAAGAGGTGTAGCATAAGCAAGCCTTTTTCATTTTTTTTGGAGGGGGGAGCTCAGCAGGGGTAGGGAGCAGAAGTCCCTCCCAGGCAGTTCTGGGCATGAAGCCACACTCCTTCTAAGGCCCACCCTCCTCCTCACATGGTTAAATTGTTTATGAAGTTGGCAACTCTGGATGAGTGGAAGCCTGACCTTCTTCAGTGTGTTGTGACTGGAGACCTCTAAAGAAATCTTAAAGTAAAAAAACCTGAAATGTGTAAACTAAATTTAAACTAAACTATACAGTGTATTACAACACAATTTTTCAAATATATGGGCTATGAGCGCTTCCAAGGATGGTTATGGAAGCCCCTTCTGTGACAGAAACATAATTCCCTAGCTTTCAGCCCACTGGGGAAGTGCCAGAATGCCCACACGGCCAGTTTGGCCCCCCTCATGTTATCATTTGTAGGACTTGCCTGGCCTTTAACAGATTAGAAAGTAATATTTATAGTACTGTGAATGGTGCAACTTTTTGTTTTTTAGCCGTCTTTCAGGGTTTTCGAAGAAGAGACTGTCAATTAGCGATCCTCTAATTTCTTTTGTTCCTTAGGCACACACCGAGGGGCTTATTTACAAGCCTCTTGCGCCGCCAGTGCGTCACTTTTTCCCATGTTAAAAGTGACACACCGGTGGCCAAGGGGCTTCTAAATCTGCCCCTGAGAAATTTCTGAGTTTTGGTGTAAATCATTTCTTTCGTGCAATTTTGCCACATGTTGTAAATTTTTAGTGTCAGATTTTTTTCCAGCTTAATTCTTAATGCCATTTCTGGCTGCCTAGAGTGCTTTATTAAAATACTAAGGGGCAGATTTACAAGCCGCTTGCGCCACTTTTGCGTCATTTTTAACATGGGAAAAATGAAGCAAAAGTGGCGCAACAGGCTTGTAAATCTGCCCCTACATTCATTCATTCATAAATTTAGTTTTTACCAATGCCTCCCAAAAAGTTTTGAAAGGATTGAATATTGGTGTTTCCCTTTAGAAAGGACAACTGGAGGGGGCGTGGCTTGGACGGCAGAGCTAATGGCTGCCTGATCCTGCTGATGCACCGTACCAGAGCAAGCAAAGGGAAAATACTCCAATAATAACGAGTCGCCAAAGAAAAAAGGACACATCCCAGGGCGTCGGAACACACACGCCGAAGATTGGTACCATCACGGAGAGGCATGAACGCTCAGAAGTACCAGGAAAAGTAAGAATGCGGAACCACCGGACGGGAGGCTGAGACAGCCAAGATGGCGTCCTTGAGAAACAATGGAGGAAACTAAAACTGTCCCCCAGCAACAAAACGACGAAGTAGCAAGGTGCAAAAGCCTGCCAGAACAACTACAAGATAGAGATAAGGCGGCGCTTGGCGGCCAGAGGTGAGCGGGGGCAAGCGGGGATGCAAGCGCTTGGTAGGAAAGACAGTGCACGGTGCTGATCTGAAAAGCCCCCCCGCACACAAGGACCGCGCATACCGCGATATCCCCTCCCTCGAAGGTCACTGACTAAGCAACAGGACGGGTGGCAGAGCCACGTACGGCGAAAAAAGAGGAAAGGGGACAACGGGTGAGCAGACGAAGCGCGAGTCGAGGGAAAGAAGGGACAAAATGGCGGAAGAGAAAATGAAAGCGAAGCGGAGGCAGAGCACTAACAAGAGGGGACAGAGGAGACAGAGGAGAAAAGCCCAAACTTACCACAAAACACCGGGGGAACTAAGGACAAAAGAAAAGCAACCAATACTAACAATAAACCGAAAAGAAAGAGGAGCATAAGGAGGGGGGAGCGCTCATAAAACCCTAAAGAACATAATAACGCATAATAACGCACACGAAGGAATTAACAGCGCAAAAGAGGAGAGGATAAGACAAGTGATAAGGGGAAAAAAAAATGAGTACGAAAAGGGTCTAACTAGTGCGGCTTCGAGCACCCCCCCACCGCATATGACCGCACATGACCGCCTGAGGCAATAAAAAAAACGATACCTGAGAAAAGGCGGGCACAGATACGTAGCGAAAGGAACCACAGTGCCCAGGTTAGAACGACCGACCAAGACAAGAAGACTTTGGGGAGACCACAGGAAGGAACAGCAGCAGAGAACGATGCCAGATAGGGGGATGAGGAGAGAAGAAGAGCCTGGCGACGGGATAGTCTACAACTGACCCGAATAAAACATCTGAACAGAAGAACAAACAACACAGACAACACAGTGAGCGCAAAGGAAAAGGGCTAGCTAAGAGACTAGAGGAATCAAGACTCAAGACAAACACACGAGGCAAGGAGCAAAATGCGACGCAAGAAAGGGACACGAGTGCTAACAACAAGAAATATGGCCGACAGGGAGAGCAGACTGCACCAGCAGCAAAAGAAAAGCAAGGGAGAACCGCTGACATCTGATTCACCAATCAAACAAAGGCCGGACATAAATAGCATGCTAGAAACAATTCATAAGAAACTAGCAGAGGTGCATGATTTGGCAAAATCAACAAAGCTCACCACGGAAACAATCCAATTAGAGATTGCGCCGGTTAGAGCATATCTGAACTCTGTGAATATCAGACTGACAGCGGCGGAACAGAGGATTAGTGACACAGAAGATGCCGGTCGAGACATGATTAAAGAAGTAAGATCATTATCTGTAATCACGAGCGCCCTACAAAAGCAAGCAGCAGAGATGGAAGATAAGAACGGAAGGGGTAACATACGAAAACTCGGGGTCCCAGAAGGGGCAGAGAAGACGGCAGGGTCTTGCTCCGCATTCCTCGAGGACCTAATACCAAAGCTCACCAATCTAAAATTCAACCGACAATTTGAATTAGATAAGGGATTCAGAGTACTGGCTGCCAAAGTACCGACCTCCCAATTTGCAAGACCCATCATATGCAAACCCTTGAGGTCACAACACGCGGAGGAAATTTTTAACTACGCTAGGAAGAATCAACTGATCAACTGGAAGGGCCACAAAATCATTCTAACCCAAGATTACTCAAAGCCCACTGTGGACACAAGGAAAGGATTCCTCGCTCTGCGCCAGAAACTCAAACACAGGAACATACAATTTTCGTTTGTTGCCCCCACAAGATTCAAAATAATAGACAAAGGGAAAAATCACGTCTTCACGGACCCTCGACAATTGCACAAATACCTAGAGGGCCCAATGTCACTACCCATGGACACCGCGCTACATGGTACAGCAAAAAGAGGTCCATCGCCAGAACACAATAATGAAGGAGACACTGTGTAAAACAAATGGCAAAAGCGAAGAAATAAGATAACAAGGAATATGCAAAACACTACTACCTCGGATAACCACCAACCACCAACTGCTGCATCAACACACCTACCTCAAGAATCACTAACCGCTACCTCACGACCTCAGGGAAAATCCCGGGGGAACAGGGACAGAAAAGGAAAAACTGGGGAAGCTCTGGACCTACAAATATCTGTTCCTCTGACTTGAGACCTTGACAACACCAAATACATGAAAGATAATGAAGTCCATAAACAAAAGGAGTACAGCAACGGGAAATGATGAGACAATAAGCTCCAGGAGGCGAAAAGGTGATCCTTCCGTCGCACCTTCCGTATCCTAATGAAGAAGGGGGGAGGGGAGGGAGGGGGGTTGCAGAGGGGGGGCGAAGTTAATGCATATCTTTTCCTTTTTCATTCTTTCCTTTTCTCAAACTCTACATACTCGAACGAATGCCAACGTACTTGTCCGAACAGTTCTAGAAAGGAGAAATCAGGGCCAGAGACACGAGCACCTCCGGGGTGCCTGGAGGCTTGAGTATACAGAATGGCCGTGCCTTAGAAATACAAATGGCTGGTAGCAAAAATCTCACACTAACTACAGACCTTAAAATAACATCACTCAATGTTAAGGGCCTAAACCACCCCATTAAACGCAAGAAAATACTAAACTACCTAACAAAGACCAAGAGTGATATAGTCCTGCTTCAGGAAACGAAACTAGATGAGGAAGATACCAAACTAATCAGAGCCAAATGATTAGCGCAGAGTGCGAACTCACCTGCAGATAAAAAGAGGAGGGGGGTGCTGACCCTAGTATCCAGGGGGTCGAGGCTAACAATAGACTCACACACACAAGACAAAGAGGGCAGACTGCTAGTAACAAGCCTCTCCAGAGGGGAAGAAAAACTGCACATAGTGAACATATACAGCCCCAACATAGATGATCACACCTTCTGGACAGAGGTATCCGACTCCCTAGACAAGTTGCCACAAGACGAAATCATTGTCGTTGCAGGGGATTTCAATTTACCGCTAGACCCTCTAATAGATAGGCAATCCCTGTGCAAATTCCACCCCACCAACTCCCACGCAGCCCTACTAAATATATGCTCTAAATTCAATCTCAAAGACGCGTGGAGGTTACAACACCCAGCCGAAAGAGACTACACCTTTTACTCCAACCCTCACAAATCATACACGAGGATAGATTACATCCTAATCTCAGGGAGCTACACACATATGATTGAAGAGTCTACTATAGAACCAAGGCTAGTCTCTGATCATTCAGCCATTAGTCTAAAACTAAGTGGCACACACAACGAAGCAATCCCTAAAAGATGGCGCTTTAGGAGCGACACCATCAGAGACCCTGGCCATAGAGGTCTATATAACCTACAACGACAATAGAGAGGTGAGCATTAATACCCGATGGGAGGCACTAAATGCAACCATTAGAGGGAAACTAATAAGCATTAAGGCAAGAATAAACAAGAAAGCGAATCCACAGCTGACACAGCTAGAGAAGGATATAAAAAAGTTAGAACTCGAGCATATACACAATAAGGACAACACAACACTCTATACTCTAACTCAACAGAAGTACGCATATAACAAAATCATAAGCGAGAGAGCGGGACTGTGGTTCGACAAATGCAAGGCTCTCAACCTCTGCGAGTCTAATAGAGCAGGGAAAATGTTGGCATCAGGCCTGAAGCACAAACGTAACCAGGTAGCGATCTCATCAATCACAGACCGAGATAACAAAACATACACAAGACACAAGGAGATACTCAAGACATTCAAAGACTTCTATGCAGACCTCTATAGGAGTCAAAAGACACTCGACAAGGAGATCTGCAAAAAATTCCTAGAAAGGCTGGAACTCCCAAAACTAGATCAAGCGGACACCGCAAAACTAGGACAAGAAATCAGCCACACAGAAATAGAACTGGCAGTTCAATCACTAAAAAAATCATAAGGCCCCGGGCCCAGATGGCTTCACAGCCGATTTCTACAAAGCCTTCCTACCCCAACTAACTCCAACCTTGAAAAAGGTTTTTAACCAAACAGCATCATCCGGGGTTGTCCCACTGTCTATGACAGAGGCGACAATAATAGTCATACCGAAAGAAGGTAAAGACCACCAACATCCGGGGAACTATAGGCCCATTTCACTTATCAATGCCGACTGCAAAATATATGCCAAAATCCTGGCAGCCAGACTGAACAAGATCCTACCAAAAATAGCAAGTAACACCCAAGTGAGATTCATGCGGAACCGAATGGCGAGCGACAACACACGGCTATTCTGTCATGTACTAGAACAAGTCTCAGAGAGCCAGACACCGGCAGTGGCCATAGCATTGGATGCAGAGAAGGCCTTCGATAAAGTCTCGTGGGCTTTCCTAGAACAATGCACGTACAGTTTCAACTTAGGAGACAAGTTTGTCAGAATGACAATGGCCCTATACCAGACCCCCACGGCCCGCATCACGATAAACGGTTCGCTTTCTGACACATTCACGCTACAACAAGGGACCAGACAAGGGTGCCCACTCTCACCGTCACTCTTCCTCCTGGCTCTAGAACCTCTAATTAGGGACATAAAATTAAATGAAAACATAAAGGGGATAAACTTTAAAGGAATGGACATAAAACTGGCAGCCTACGCAGACGATATTCTGATAATGACTGAGCAACCTCAAGCATCAATAAAAGCGCTAATGGCCACGATAAAAGAATACTCAGAACACTCAGGGTACAAGCTTAATAATGACAAATCTGAGTGCAAGCCACTGAATATCTTCTGTTCCAGAGAAGTCCTGGGAGACTCAGGGCTGACCTGGCAGACAAACCATATCAAATACTTAGGTATACTATTTGGTAGCGACCTACTAACCACAATACGACACAATGAGAAACTTCTACTGATAAAGATAAAGAAACAACTAGAGGACTGGTCACCAAAATTCATGACGTGGTGGGGACGAATCGAAACACTAAAAATGATGATCACACCCCTGGTAAATTACCTATCGGGGATGATCCCCATCTTCCTAACAGATGACTTCCACCAAAAGGTGGATAAATTGTGTACCAAATTTCTGTGGAGAGATAAGAAAGCAAGGATAAGCATAAAAAAACGAAGACTACCAAAAATACAAGGAGGGGTGAATCTAGCAGATTTCAAGCTCTTCCAACTCGCGTTCATTGCCAGACAGGGCACACAGTGGGTAGACCAAACACCGGAATACACACCGGTGTGGTTTCAAGTAGAAAAGGCCATTCTGAACAACCTGAACCCACTAGCCCTACTAACAACAAACGCATACCCACACACGAACAACCCTATACTGAGAAATACCAAAATAGTGCTTTTAAAACTTGACAACAAAATGGAGGTCAGTATCAAAGGCTCGAAATCAGAAGCAATATGGGGGAACAACAACCTTGAATACAGAGGGAAAACCCTTAGATTCGACGCATGGATAGAGAAAGGCATCTCGCACCCGCATCAACTAGAAAAGGGAGCAACACCAATCACATTCTCTAAATTGAAGACAATCCACCAGCTAGAAGACCTAGATTTGTATAGGTTTTTAAATATAAAGACAGCCATAACAAAATCAAAAATAATAGACACCACGCCCTCGATCTTCCAATACGTAAAGAACATAAACAAACTAGGCCACCAAGCATCGAAAATATACAAAACACTACGACCTCTCAAGTCCAAACTGAACAATAAAACAAAGGGATACTGGGACACACACATACAACCCCCACTAAAAGAACAGGAGTGGGAAAGGATATGGGCATCAGCCACACGAAATAAAATCACACCAGTTCTCGCCCAAACCAAACTATGGCTGCTACACAAAACTTTCTGGACCCCAGCCCGGCTAAACACACTGGGGCTCAGAGATAACCCAATATGCTGGAATTGCGACATGGGGAGGAGGGATTTGGAACACCTGGTCTTCCAATGCCCAAGGCTCAAGAACTTCTGGGATAAGGTGACGGACTTTATAGACAATGTTTTTAATTGCAAGATTACAAGGAACTTTGGCTCACTCATCACAGCGTTCATTCGAACAGACCTCCCCACAGAGGGAGCGAGAGAACTTCTGGACCTACTCCTGACAGCGGCGATCAAAATGGTGCTTACTAACTGGAAAGACTCCTCAAAAACATCATACAAGAACTGGCTCAACTGGATCATCCACCTTAGGGGAGCAGACAACCTAGCAATGCAATACACCCCGTGGAAGGCGACATCCAGAGGCCTTTGGGAAGCGCTGGACAAGGCGCTAGTCCCTTATGACCCGCCGTAAGAAACAGCTCCAATCAGGAGCCATGGCAAAGACTAGAACAAAAGGACTACCTATGCTTGAGAAAAGTATACAGTCGTGCTTCTAGCCTATCCTCCTCCTCGACTTATTCCAACCTGTCCTATACACTCCCACTTGAAGACCTCTTTTCACTAAATGAATCTAGCCAGCAATGGGGGAGTCGACCAAAAGGTACCCTTATACTAACCGTTATACCTTGTAACCAAAGGGCGACGAACCCGACAGACAAATGTTTTTGTATGTCTTGTATTTTATAAAAAATCCTGAATAAAAATAAAGTATAAAAAAAAGAAAAAGAAAGGACAACTGGAATCATGCTTAGAATAGTCTGATTGTCATATTTTATTTAGTCCCACAATATAAAATATGTTTTTTTCTACACTTAAAATTTACCTTGTGTGGGTTCTTCAGAGAACTGCATTCATGGAAATGAAAGCCTCTGTGAGAAGGGTGACAAGTTAAATACAAGTCTAGAAAGAGAGACAGAGAGAGAAAGACAACGAGAGAAAAAGAGAGAAAGAGAGGGTCAACTTTAAAAAGAATATGCCAAATTACCACAAGTCTAGAAAGAGAGACAGAGAGAGAAAGACAACGAGAGAAAAAGAGAGAAAGAGAGGGTCAACTTTAATAAGAATATGCCAAATTACCAATTTAATCGAGAAAGAAGAGATGCCAGTGGATCTCAGTTGCTTTTTTTAAAATCCACGTATTTGTTTGACATTCAATTTTACAAGACCGTACTTGGTATACATTTATACATTTGCGTTCCTGACACCACACTTTATTTTAAACCGTATTGTATTCCCCCCATCCCCACATTCAAAAACAGTTAAATGGCTCCTAAACACAAAGGAAGTCTAGTGTAAGTAATGTTCGGGGCAATAAAAACTTAACCGAATTCAGAGAATTTAAGACAATCTCTGCAGATTTATCTCAAACGTATGGGATATGTTTTTTCCGTTCTCGTTGTTTAAAAACCAGCAATCATGTCAGTGTGGAATGAGCTGCAGAAACTTCAGGCTTTGTGACATAACAGACAAGGGGACATATTACGGAAGTGTTGGGATCCAATAGGCATTTGCGGCCGCTTTTTAGGGCTCGAGCTTGCGTTGCAGTGCGTAGCACTGTTCGCGCTGCGAGAGCCCTTTTGTATGGGGTTTTGAAAGCTGACCACACGCTCATGTGTGTGATCAGGCTTTCGCCGGCAGGCATTGGCTTTTGCGTGATTTTTTTTTTTTAAATAGGCACGCGATTGGGCAAAGGTGGGCGCAAGTCCCGCCTTTGCAACGCCCACTCCCGACCGTGTCTAGCACGTGCAGCAGCGTACGTTCGCCTCGCTGTCGCGCTACATCCCCCCGCTCCTCTGTGGTGCGCGCGCACCACTGGTTTCTCTTTGACACTAAACGTACCATAGAAATCCCCTGCTAATGTCAGGTGGATGCAGGCGGCTACCGTCAAGTACTTCTACAGGGTGGTTGGCACCACCTGGTAATGGGCATTGTGCGGGCCCCATCACCGTTCTTTGCAGGGGGGATGCTAAGGTTTTGTTGCACCACTGGGGGTTGACAGTATCAAACGGTGTGCACAAAAGGCAACATATTACTATAGTTACAGCCTCTTGTTCATGGTACTGTACGGAGTAACGGAGGCTGAGCAGAGTTCAAGACACGGTCACAGACACTCAGCGGAATATTACACACCTCAGCAGAAATATAAACTCACTTGCTCTTCCTGTAGCAGCAGGGGGCGTGGGACTGGAGCACAGATGTTCCGGTAAATTTCGGCTCGTGGAGGGAGTTCAGGCGATGGCGTCAGTCTGTCCCAGGCTCACCCGCCCACCCTTCCTGCCCTATCCCGGCTGCTCTTGACACCATCAGGAGTTTTGACCCCTGCGGATCGCCGTCTGCTCCACCTGTCCCTGCCTAGTGAGCTTCACTAGGGGGTTACCGTCCGCCGGCTTCTCCTCCGTGCTGGGGAGATTCAGTACGAGATCAGTCTCCTGTCTGTCTGTCCTTTGCCCCGTCCCACTGCTGCTCTTGGCTCAGTATGAATCCACGCTGCATCTGTCTGTCTTTCCTCCTCTCTCTCTCTGTGACACTTGGATCCAGAAGGAGTATTGCCCCCTGTGCAGGTCTGTGTACCTCTGTACTGCCCTCTGACAGCTCATTTACCCTCAGTGAGGGCTGTACCCGCGTGGCTCTTCAGTTGCTCCCCTGTGATATGTTCTTTTGCAGCGCACGGAGCGGTGCCTGCCTGCTGTCTGTCTGTCATTCCCTGACGCCCTGCCTAGCTCCAGTTGCGCCGGTCCCTGCCTCCTCCTCCCCTGCTGGCTGCCCCGGCGGCTCCTGTGTCCGCAGGTGAGGTCGAGTCCTCCTCGTGCTCTCGGCTCAGCTGCCAGGTACTCCCGATGAGAGGCGCTGTCCAGACTGTGCTGCCTCCCGCTCCCGGGTCTTCCTGCTTCAGCTTCCACTGATGGGTTGTCCTAGAAACCCCTCCACTGGGAAGAGAGGAGGCCAGCAGCCTGGGCGCTGTCACCAGCATCCACGGCCCGAGGAGGTACTGGTGCCCTGCAGACGCCCAGCACCAGGACCTCTCAGGCAGCAACACAACACCCAGCTTCACCTATCACCAGGGCATTCTGGTACACGTGGTCCAGCTGCTCGCAGTTAGAACCTCATTGCACCTTCAGATATGTACTTTCTTTTCATATACAGGAAGACAGCAGGGTTTTATTATATTGACTTGTTTGTTCAATACATTGTCATTTTAATTGCTTATTTACAAGTGTAAAACGCATTTACCTGTCTCTAGGTGCTGTTCCACCGTCATTCTCGTCGGACTCCGTCCAGGTTTGTTGTTAAACACTAATACATTACTCAAAACAACTGCCTGAGACA
This sequence comes from Triturus cristatus, assembly GCF_964204655.1. NCBI lineage: Eukaryota > Metazoa > Chordata > Amphibia > Caudata > Salamandridae > Triturus > Triturus cristatus. The sequence goes on from NC_140588.1 coordinate 695,356,096, forward strand.
TCCCACATGGTAAATAGCACACAGAGCAGGAGCACAGAGAAGTAAGAAGGAGCATTGCCTGTAGTCATAGAGGCGAACCTATCAAGTCAGGCAATCCCAAACCGACTGGTTCCCCAAATGATGGATTGTCGTGAAAGTGTTTCACCAAGTAATCTCGCCTCTTTAACCAATTCTCCAGTATTCATGTGTTGCCTAACCCTCTTATTACCGCCCTTTTCACCCCCCAAAGCCTCCTGCATTCTCCAAGTGCATTGATCTGCTGCCTCTGTTCTGGCACTACAGACCCAATTAAACCTTATCACCCCATCACCTCAAACTGCACCCCTCCAAATCCTTTCTAACAAATGCAGGTGTGGGCCATTCCATCATTCCCACTCCTCCACAAACTGTCTGAACCCAGTCCTCTCCTTTAACCACACCTCCCCTCCTCTTCACAACCTCAACAAGCTTTGTCCTCTTCAACAACCAAACCACCTCTCCTGCCTCACTCCCCAACCCCATCGCAAGGACTCTTCAGGCCACGTTTGCCTTGTTAAGACTCTGCTCTGCCTCCTGGAGCAACAAGCAATGGCATAGCCAATAGGTCTCGCCTTTTGGACCTTATAAGTATTTAATTATGCAGTACAATATCCTTGGTGCAGCAACTTTAACTGTTGCATGGCTAAACACTTATAAGGTCCCAAAGGCGAGACCTATTGGCTTTGCCAATGCTTGTTAAAAAAAATGTTCAACTCCAGAACCATTTTTATGTCTGGCGAATTCCAAGAGTTTTTGATTTTACTAAAATTATATGTATAGTGTACTTATTTATACGGGCATTCTGCCAACCCTATTCATCTATTAATTCCCATTTTCTTCTGACAATTGTAGAATATAGCATGGGGCACTGGGTCAATCTATGTCAGCCTTTGGCCAACTTAACTGTGAGTGACGACATTCTGCCCTGTCAGAAGCAGCACATATACACACAAAGTAGCTCCCTTGACTGCTAAGAACTATATTGGCAATGTGTGATTTTTGAAACCCCAAAAATATTTTTGCGTTTAGCCATTTTTAGGTCGAAGCCTACCAGGCAGCATAGCTGTCTGGTTGCAAAGACATATTAGAGACATGCTGAAAGCTTCTCTTGGAATGCATTGCACCCACTGCTTACTATTTGCTTTGTGAGATTTATCTCACATTTCCTTGCTTCCTATTTGCTGGTTTTATTTATTTTAGGCTGGCCAGAATGTCTTTGTCCCTCACGTGTAGAACAGCCTGTTTACCACCTCTATGACAGGCTCCTTGAATTTTTCCATGGGTGCTCGCTTTCTGGGAACTCTTTTTTCCTTTTTCTTGAGGCACTCCACAGTAGTACATGTGTTTTCAGTTGTCTCCCTTGTACTCTAGTTCAGGAAGCAGCAAACGTGTTGTATATCTTGGAAGACGTTTCCTGCTTGACTGATTCCCCTTCTCTCTGCCACTACCAGTTCATCAACAGCTGCGGCCCATGAAGGTAAGAGTGGTGGGATGGTGGGGCCGGGATTTGGACACACGATGATGAGGAAAAATTAAATAAATAATTAATTTTCCGTTGTCATCGTACGTCGAAAGCCCGCCCCACCCACCCCACTGCTCTTACCTGCATGGGCCGCAGCTGTTCATCAATCTCACATGCTTGTGAGGAACAATGTTTTGTCTACGAGCTTGTTTATTTTGGTCAGTGTTCTTTACTAATAGCATAACTTATATACTCCTCTTCCTCAATTTCACACCTATTCCATAGGTACTGTAAGTAGTTAGGGGAGTGGGGGTCGCTGAAGCACCCCCAAAATAAACATGCTGGAGTTCAGAAGAGAATGAGCAATAAACATGCCTTTTCATTTTGTTTTTATCTTGTCACATTTGCTGTAAATTCAAAGACCGAGGTCAAATGTTAAGCCCTGTCTTCAGAGAAAGGTTGGTGTTTACTTGTCTTTCTCTGCCTGCAAAGTCAGAAGATGTATGTGACAATCTTGCTGAGTAATGGGGGTAGGAAATGCTATAGGATATTATTTTTTCTAGCACACAGCAAAATTTAAATGCCAGTCATGAACTCTACAGACATTTCAAAAATATGCTTCACTTAGGAAAGCACAAGTGAAGCACATTTTTTGTAAATTTCATGTGATGGAGACAAATATTTGAATACGGTCAAAACAAAAGAATACACTGTCTGATGCTGATTTCCACACATCGTTTGTGCACTGTATATTTTATCAGTAAATCCTATGTCTATGTAAATGTGATGGTAATGTCAACTGAAAATGTGTTGTCCATAATGGCAGTTTGCTACCGCATAATGCATGCTCCACTCTACGCCACTCCACTCTATGATACTCTGCTCTACTCATCGGCACGTCATTCTATACCACTCAACCCTCAGCCACTCTACTTCATTCTACTCCACTCCCTTCAATGCCACTCCACTGTACAACAGTCTACTCCACTCTCTGACACTCTACCCCGCTCTATGTAACTCTACTCAACGCTGTACTACTCTACACCTGTCCACTCTGTGCCACTTTAATACACTCTGTGCAACTCCACTTAATGCCACTCCACTCTACTTTATGCCAATCCACTCTACGACACTACTCACTCCACTCTATTCCACTCCACTCTACTCAACTCTACTCCATTCTATGCCACACTATGCCACTCCATCCTAGGACACTCTACAACACTTATCTCTAATACACTCTACTGCACTCTACGACACTCCACTCTATGTCACTCCACAACACACTTCTCCACTCTACTCCACATCACTTTATTCCATTCCACTATAATACAATACTCCACTCTATGACACTCCACTCTTTGACACTCTACTCCATTCTTCACCACTCCACTCTATTCCACTCCTTTCCATTCCACTGTATGACTCTCTACTACACTCTATGCAACTCCACTCTACGACACTACTCCATTCTATGCCACTTTACTCTACCAGACTGTACTGCACCTCTACACCCTTCCATTCTATGACACTCTACTGCACTTTACACCACTCGATGCTGCTTCACTCTATGCCACTTCAATCTAAGCCACTCCACTCTTCACCACTCCATTATATGACACTCCATACTATGACACTTTACTCTATGATATTCCACTCCACTGTACTCCACTTCATTCCATACCACCTTACTCAACTCTATGCCACTCCACTCTATCCTACGCCACTTCACTCTACTCCACTCTACTCCAATCACAACAGTTCACTCCACTCTAAGACAATATACTCTATGACACTCTACTCATTGACACTCTACTTCCTTCTACAACACTCTACTCCACTCTAGGTCACTTCATGCGACTCCACTCCACGCCACTTTATTCCACTCTATGCCACTATATTCTACGCCACTCCACTCTACTCCAATCTAAAACACTTTACTCCACTCTTTGACACTCTACTCCACTCTACGCAACTCGACCCTACAATACTCCACTCTACAACACACTACTCCACTCTATGCAACTCCACTGTCTGACACTGCTGACTCTCCACGGGGAACAACCTTTACAATGCAACTTTTACAACGCACTACACTTACAACGCATTTTTTACAACGCAAAATCCATTACAACGCATTCCATTACAACGCATGACACTACAACGCATTTTTAAAAACTACCTTTACAACGCATTCCATTACAACGCATACTACCTTTACAACGCATACCATTACAACGCATAATATTACACTACACTATCCAACACTTACCCTACTGTTGCACCCCCTGGAGTTAGAATAGTAATTTTTACCCCTATACTATCCAACACTTACCCTACTGTTGCACCCCCTGGAGTTAGAATAGTAATTTTTACCCCTATACTATCCAACACTTACCCTACTGTTGCACCCCCTGGAGTTAGAATAGTAATTTTTACCCCTATACTATCCAACACTTACCCTACTGTTGCACCCCCTGGAGTTAGAATAGTAATTTTTACCCCTATACTATCCAACACTTACCCTACTGTTGCACCCCCTGGAGTTAGAATAGTAATTTTTACCCCTATACTATCCAACACTTTCCCTACTGTTGCACCCCCTGGAGTTAGAATAGTAATTTTTACCCCTATACTATCCAACACTTACCCTACTGTTGCACCCCCTGGAGTTAGAATAGTAATTTTTACCCCTATACTATCCAACACTTACCCTACTGTTGCACCCCCTGGAGTTAGAATAGTAATTTTTACCCCTATACTATCTAATACTTACCTTAAATGCAATTTAATATTATGCGTTGTAATGGTATGCGTTGTAAAGGTAGTATACATTGTAATGGAATGCGTTGTAAAGGTAGTTTTTAAAAATGCGTTGTAGTGTCATGCGTTGTAATGCAATGCATTGTAATGGATTTTGCGTTGTAAAAAATGCGTTGTAAAAGTGTGCGTTGTAACGGCATACATCCCTCTCCACTTTACGTGACTCCACTCTACAATATTCCACTCTACGACAAAACAATATGCATAATTAGCTTCTACCACAAAGATAAAAGCACCACCTGCATTAGTAAGTCCATGATGTGTTACATATGGATGGACAGCAGGTCTGCAATTAACAGGAATGAGAAGAACAGGTGCAGTCATTAATAAGACAGAAATTAAAAATGGGTTCTCCTTTTAAACTTTCAAGCTTGAAAAAACACAGAATTGTGTGCTTTCTAAAAACTATGGAGGATTAATCCCCAACATCATGGACGTCTCTATTGGTAGGTGTAAGAGGTATTATGGATACACACAAGCACTACTCAGGAGACCTGTGCAATAGGTACAAAACCAAGTGTTGGTCACACCATGTTGCAGGGATTCTGTGTAAACAGAACTATGCCTGGGACCACAGAACATCAGTGTGTAGGGACTGAGTCTCAATACCACATCAGTATCTATGAGCCCCAATCTATACTAGCTCAGTGCTTTACCTGCCCTCCTAACCTTCCCAGAGTGACAGGTAAGTTAGCACCCCAGAACTTAACACTCTAGTCCCCTTAGGGAACCATGGAAACAGATTGTCAACCTTTCGTTTTCTCACTCATGCATGCCTATAATAAACAAACAAAAACCCACAAGAACTGTTTTCAATATTTATTGAAGTTATTGTGCTCTATTATAAAACTGCAACTAGAAAACTTATTCATCCTAGCAGAGTGAGGACCATTACAAGTAAACTATAAACAATAAGAAACTGTACCATGGCGAATTATTTTTCTGCCTGAGCCTACACCCACTATGGAAACACAGTGTTATATTATTGATCTCTGGATTTAGTGTTGAACTCCATACCTGCTAAGCATACGTAGTTGTTCTACATGTCAGGCAGTGGAACTGCCTCACTCATCAGGACCTCTTCTCTGCTAGAATGTCTTCTCTCTGTTTTCAAAATGGCACTTCTCTGTGTATATGTTATGAGGTGTGTTCACGAAAACAGCAGATGTTAATGTATGCTGTGTCTAAGTGCCAAGCTACATTGCTAACGGATCACAAGAAGACCGGGCAGTGTTGCTTGACCTTGTACAAGCTGTTCAGACAGTCTGAAACAATAACAAAAACATGTGCAGTGCTTTTCTAAAATAATGTTGTGGCACTAAAGTACACATGTTAGGCGTAATGTGTGCAAGGCAATGAAGCCTACATGTGCAAACAAACTAAAATATGAGCAAACTAAGTGGGTCCTAAAAGAAACACATGACAACGCCCCTCTACTCTACCCCACCTACTCCCCTGTACAGCACTCTATTCCACTCTACTCCACTCTATGCAACTCTACCCCACTCTATGCCACTCCACATCAGTCCTCTCTATGCCACAGTACTCCACTCTTTGCAACTCAACTCAATGCCACTCCACTCTACTCCAATCCACTCTACACCACTCCACTCTAGAACACTCCACTGCACTTTAACCCACTCCACTCTACACCATTCCACTCTATGACACTGTAATCAACTTTTTGCCAGTCCATTCTACATCACTCTACAACATACTGCACTCTACTCCACTCCACTCTATGCCACTGTACTGTACTTTACATCACTCCACTTTACAGCACTCTACTCCACTCTGTGCCACTCCACTCTATGACCCTATACACCTCTCTATGACACTCTGCTCCATGACACTCTATTCCATTTTACACCACTCCACTCTACAACATTCCACACCACTTTACACCTCTCTATTCCACTCCACTCTACCACACTCTACTGCACTCTATGCCACTCCATTCTACGACACTACCCCAGTCTATGCTACTCCATTCTATGCCATTGTACTCCACTCTGTGTCACTTTGTAATGAGCACTATACCTCTGCCCTTTTTTCGACAGCCGATGTTATACTGCATGTAATATTATTTTAAAACAATGTGTATTTTCACAGTGCTTTCAGTTGCAGGCTGGAACCTTGTAGCACTATAATACAGAAGTCGCTATCAACCACTGCACCAATAAGGTCAAAATTATGTTTCCTACTGGTTACACAGAATGTCTATACTGATTACTATAATCAATAGAGGTTTCATAACATCAATGCAAAAGAATACACGTCCCATCAAAATTGAGAAAGGCTTCGTCATTTTCAAATTTCACCAATATGAGGTGAACTTTTCATGAACACCAGGTTCAAATTTCACAAGTATGAATGAATATTGAATTTAAAAAGCGCGAACTTAGCCCGAGGGCGTCAAGGCGCTGAATGCAAAGCATCAGAAAGCGAGGAGAGAGGGAACATGCTCATACTGAGGAATCTAGAAAAAGCCAGGTCTTTAAGGTTTTACGAAAAAGCGGAAGGGACACATGACAAGAGAGCTCTTCTGGGAAGGAATTCTGCAGTTTGGGCGCAGCCGTAGAGAAGGCTCTGCCACCCCATTTAGCCTTCTTAAACCTGTGAACAGTGAGTACATTTTTATCAGAGGACCGGAGCGATCTAATAGGAGCATAATGATGGACAATCGACTTGATGCCCTCTGAGCCAGAGTCATAAAAGGCTTCATGAGGCAAGCATAGGACCTTAAAAAGAATCCTACGGTCCATCGGGAGCAAGTGCAAAAACTTTATTGAGGGCGTGACTGAATGATGTCTAGGAAGGTTTAATACCAGCCTGGCCGCGGCATTCTGCACCATCTGCAGCCTATGAATAAGGCCTTTATTAATGCTCAAATAAAGGGCAATGCAATAGTCTCGACGTTACTAAAGCAATGACGGCCTGCTTGCGTGCTTCGAAAGAGAGGTAGTGAGAGATTTTTCAATGGATGATGATGATCACAAAACAGGTGGAGACAGTCCTATTGATATGAAGGTCAAGAGAGAGGGCATTGTTCACAATCACCCCTAAGTTCTTCCCATGAGATACTGGACAGGGACAGACACCAAGCGTGTCCTGCCACCAGTCACTGGACCAAAATTCCCGATTACTCCCAAAAATCAGGACCTCGGTCCTCTCTCCATTCAGTTTCAAACATTTTCCACCACCCAGAAGGAAACTGCCTTCATACAGCTCCTAAAATTGAGGGCAGAATCTTTTACACTATGTGATATAGAAACCATGATTTGGGTGTCATCCGCATAGGACAACACCTCCAGCCCGAAAGATCTCACCTTTTTTGCAAGCGGGGCCACAGAGTATGAGGTAAAATTTTAACCAGTACCAGATTGAGGTGAATTTCTCACTAGTACCAGTTTCAAATTTCGCCAGATAGTTGAGTCTGGCTTTAGTGTGAGCGAATATTTCAGGCGATGCTGACAGCTTGGCTTTTACAGCTGAATGGGGCTGGAAATGCCAGGCATCATTTATCATATTTTTGACATAACTACAATACATTCTGTGAATGAAAGAAGTTCTCTCCTGACCTGAAATATCAATGAAGAAAAACATGCCTCTGAACGGTGTAAAGTAACTTGATTATGTTTAAGAACATGCTGTAGAGATCAGTTCAACTTCACAGTGCAGAATGTATAGACTGAGTGTGAATGACTACTGACAACTCCCACTGTTCACAAGTGCCTTTGGAGTGTATCTGCCAGACTGTGAGCGTTTTCCTGCCTTGCTTTGTCTTGAGCTGTGTGTTGTTCAGCCGGGCTAGGCTTGGCAGGAGAGGAACAGGCTACAGTTGCAGAGGGCAGTTCAATCGGGTCACAGGAAGCATCTCTCCCTGGCCAAAGGTTTCTTCTAGGAGAGACAGTAAAGAGTAGTGACAGCCAGAGGCCCATGTGTGCCCTCCAAAACACCCATCTGCAACAGCACAACCTCACCTTTCAGAAAGAGATCTAAAATAGCAGGTGCGCTGGCACAGGAGGAGCCACAAACAGGATATGAAATGAGTTATTGTCACACAGATCAATGGCTTCCATTAAAACAATTAATCTGATTTATGAAACAAGGGGTATAATCAGATAGCTGGCATGCGGCCAGTGGCTCTGTGGCAGAGTTAGGCTGTGAAGTTGTCGCACTCACCTGCCTCCACCTGCACAAATCTTTTTGATGGTTCTCTCTGCCAATCACACACCCACTCACAGACATACACAGGCACTCACACACCCGCTCACAGAGCTATAGCACCACTCATACAGATACTCACAGACACACACACAGACACTCACACACCCAGTCATAGACCCACTCAGACACACACCCACTCACAGACACATTCAGACAATCACTCAAACACTCATGCACCCACTCACAGAACTATACAGCCACTCACAGACCCATTCAGACACTCACACACCCACTCACAGACCCACTCCGGCACTCAAATACCCACTCAGACACCCAGTGAGACACTTATGCAGCCACTCCCATCCCCACATAGACACTCACTCAGCAACTTACACACTCATTGAGACACTCACACACTCACTCACACACCCACTGAGACACTCATGCGTTCACTCACTCTCAAAGGTTATAGGGTACAGTTAGAAAATACAATTTTAAAAACTTTAAAAATTCACTTAAAAAACTAAAGGTCACAGGGACATTATAGTTAGTAAACAACATGAAAAAAAACTTCAAAATTCACTGAAAAAACAAAGGTTACAGAGACGTTATAGTTAGGCTCACATTTCACTCATACAAAACCAGTGAAATTCAGCACTAATTGTTTGCTGAACTAACTATAATTTACGCTCCCGCAATGCACTGCTTATGACCTCACATATTACATCCCTCATGACATGGTTAGTGTTTACAAAACATGTGTGCTCAAAATGCACCGTGGCTGTGTAGAGGTATTAAAAACATTCTAAATGTTTGCATTTAAGAGTAACTCTTTGTGCAAGTGACAGTTGACTTATATTCATTGTGCTCCACACAACTTTTTTGATTCTGTACAAAAAGTATCCAACAGAAGAAAAATTCTAGGTAATAGATACTAACTTTTGTAAGCAATCTTGAGTTTGAAAGAATAGTGTCAACATGATAATTGACACTTAAGGTAGACAAGCGTGTTCACCAAGTACTAACCTATGTACATGTGCTTATTTTCATTCAGAAGATGGGCTATCTGCAAAGTTTTCACCACAGTTTGAAAGGTGCAGATAGTATGATCTTTACAACCTTCACATCATGGGTATTGTAGGAGGCTGGTTTAGTATATGGTGCACACTTATTTAAGTGACCCTGTACCAATCCATACAACCCTTATGGTTGTGGCCAGGCAGGGTCCAGAAGGAGTGTTAATTAGCTTGTTTTACCAGATCTAGTCATGTAGTGTAGGTTAATCGAAAATGAACCACACAGTGTACTTATAAAAATAGTTATATTTATTATACACACTCACTAATACATTGGTATATCTCCTACTGGGAGATATCAACACAATACACAAAATATTTCAAAAGGAGAACAGGTAAGTAGCACAAATACACAGAGGTCTCCAGGGGAGACCAAACCATATGCTAATAAAGTGGAATGCGAACTGCGACCGAAGTCGAGACTTGACCCAGAAGACTTAGAAGAGCTGGGGACCCAAGGAACCACCCAAGTTAAGTACCCAGGAACCCCACAGTGGCCATGTTTAGAGTGCAAACGCAGCCGTGTACTCAATGTAAGTCAATAGGAAAGCTGCGGTTGAAGTTTTCAAGATGAAGGACTCTTCCCAGTGGACCCTAAAGAAACCCTTTGGAAGATGTAAGTTTGAAGAATGGCTCCACCCATGGATTCCCTAGGAACCAGGATACCTACACCAAGGAAGCCAGGTTCATAGGTGCGAAGTGATGTCGGAAACTGCCGTAGACCACAATGGAGGACTTCAGTGAAGATGTCACTGGCGAAGAAGGTGATAGAGTCCGGTGCAATCCAAGGATGGATTCTTTAAGAGAAGTACCTGCAAGCAAAAGGGACAGAGTCTATGCCACTCAGGAGTGACCAGGAGGCATGGAAGACCAATGACCACCGATGACGGAAGATGCAGGAGAGTTGACGGTGACCTTGTCGCTGCATATGTGAGGAACAGGCAATGCTGTGGAAAACCAGGAGCCATTCACGAGCTGTCCCACGTCGTGTTGAAATGTAAAATCTGATTCTCTAATTTTTTGATGCCTCATCCATTTCTCATCCCTGCTCAGCTTTCAGCCAGGCTCTATCCTTGACACCGCATCTGTATAAACATGAGTAAAGAATCTAGATTGGGGCATTGTAGGCTGTGTATACATGCAGAGTCAGCGCAAAAGAACAGCTGGCATCTGCACAGGGTTTTTCAGACAGTGGTAAAGCCTCAAGTAAAGTTTGCTCAGATTGCATATCAATCAATCAATCAATCAGCTTTATTCGGCAATTAAGACATAAAAGCACATTTACAAACATTATTTACAGTTATATAAATTACCTAAAAAATAAAGTAAAATTCCAATTAAATTTTTAAATGTCCGTCAAGCTAATTCTTATTTTAAAAAAGGTAACAAATCACAGTCATGAAGTTTGAACCAACTCGTGTCAGCTTAGATTGCACAGGGGATAACATAATATAACATTATGGTCACCTTAATTGCCTACTTATAATAACAGCAGCGGGTGATGTTAACAAGGTGTTGAGTTGTTTGTGGGTAAGGAGTTTACATTGAGTCTCAGGGCTTTTAACCTTATGCCCCAGGCCCATCCTATAAACTTAGCCACTGCTATACAAATCGGGGGTGCAGGATCAGTGCACAGAATGCGGAGGGCGATGGCATATCTTCTAATGCCCATAGACTTACAAATTGGTTTTATCCATTTTTTTCTCGGTGTTACATACATTGGACAAAAGAATAGAACATGTCCTATGTTTTCGCATTCGTCTACGCATCTATAGCACCTATCATTGTTAGTACCTGATCCCCCCCATCTAGAGGTGAAATCTGCAACGGGTAATGTACCCACCCGCAGTTGAAAATATAGCTTGCGATCAGAGATTTTTTCAATGATGTCCCAAAACTTCTCTTTGAGGGGTTGGACTTTTAACTCTAGGAAGCGGGACGTTAGATGGGTGGAAAGGCCTTGGGCAATTTCTAGTTTATAAACCCATTCCCAGTACAACATTTTCAACTTTTCTTTGGAAGGGAAAACTGCACATGCAGGGTTTTTCCAAAGTTCAATCAGGCCTATACTACCCAAAAGGGAGTTTATCTCAAGCAACCAGGTTATTTTTTGGGACCTGTCGGATTTGATTATATCCACAAAGCCACTCCTATAGTGCATGAGTTCGTCTTTGCACCAGAGTCGACGCCAGTATAATATTGGACGTAACCTCGCCAGATGTTCTAGGGTTTTTTTACCAAGATCCAATAATAGGGGACGCAATGGCGTACTAGGTGGAAGATTTGTGATTTTGCGAAGAAAAGCATGTTCTAGGACCTTCAGCCTATTCAAATTGTCAAAGCCCCAGAGCTCGGCCCCATAGAAGCATGAGCCCAGGACCGATGTACCGTAAATTTCTAGAGCTGGAGAGATTGGCTTTGTGAGTGAGTTTTTAAATCTGGATAGAAGAGCCCCTGATTTTTGTTTGTGTTGCAAGACGGCGCGGTCAAGTTGGCAACCCCAGCGCATGTCTTTTTGTAAAGTTATCCCCAGATAAGTAAATGAGGTAACCTCCTCCAAAGGTAACTTGTTCATGTATATTTTCCCTTTGAAGGATTTTGATCCGTTAAATGACATAAATTTGGTTTTTCCCGTGTTGACTTCCAGACCCCTTACAGTGCAAAATTCTTCAAAACACCAGATTGCATATCTTGTTGTGAAGCTTCAGGACACGACAGTTACACAAGGCACCAAGGCTGTTGATTGTTACCGATTGTTTCATTTGTGTGTTCTTCCCAAAGCTCTAGTTTCCTCTGGGCGTCCTTTGTTTGTGATCTTTGCTATAAAAACCTATGTAACCATTGTTCGGTGTGCTCCTTCCTTGAGTATCTCTACGGTGCTTGTCGGACGGAGCCCCATTCATGAACGCTAAATAAATGACCTTGGGTTTGTACTTTGCTCCAGTGTTGATTCCTCCTTACTTGTTAAGAACCCATGGACTAAAGGGTGACCCTGCACCAGTGGGTTATTAATAATGCACTTCCACAAATTGGCGCCCAAACGTGGGGCCCCATCAAGGGCTTGCAGTCAGACCAGGGGAGAAGATCGGGTCGGTAAGATGAACTTTGCTGAGGGGCGCCCCACCTGAAGAGACTAGTGTTGCTCATGGTCCAAGGTGATTTTTCAGCTCTCCGACTGTGATCTTCCTTGCGGCTGCTGGCGTTGACTGGGGCCCTCGGACCGGCATTCTTTTGGATCAGGGAGGATCAACAGGTGGAAGTAGAAGACTACACATAAGGTAAATCTGTATTGAACCGGTTCATTTGGTTAGAATTTGTTTTGTATTTGCCTTGGCATTTGTTTGGTATCTGTTCGGAATCTGCTTGGAATTTTGGAATTTATAATCTGTTTTGGAACTTGCTATTTGTTTTGACTAACATTTTTTCTTAAAGGTGATGTGAGAATATTTTTTATTTCTCTCTGTTTATAAGTTTTTTATATCTTATATAACTCGCCTGTGATTAGCACTCTTTGGAAATTTTGTTGTTGCTGCTGCGATAAGCAGAACATTTTGGAAGCAAGTCAGCCGGTGCCACCAGAAGGTATGCCGAATTTTGAGATGTACATCACATATGGTATTTGTTCCATCATGTATAATGCATTGTGGAACAAATATACAAAAGAGGATCCCCAGTTGCAATGGCCATTAGAGGGATCAGTGGACCCTTACAAACTAGAGTATCTAGAGAAACAATTGTTTTTAAAGAAAGTTAGGCCAGCTATGTTTGACAGTTTGCGTATGTGGAGGAAAGAAGTGAAGGAGCGGCAGCTCAAGGCAGAAAAGGTACAAAGGAAACAGGAAAGGAAGACAGAGTGTCAGAAGTATAAGGAATTGAAGGATAAGGAAGTGCAGGAGAAAAGGGAATTTTTAGATAGAGAGCATAGATTATTAATATCTAAGGAATATATAGTTAGACCAACAGTAGCAGTTCAGATCCACCAAGAGGATGTGGATTCAGACATTGATGGACTATTGATCGAACAACCCCAGCCCCCATATGTACTCTTAACACCTCTTCCCCCGGACCACCAAATGTTGTTCCCCCTGTACCTCATGTTCCACCTCCTTTGCCCGCGGTTGTCCAGCTCCCTATTTTCCAACTAATACCGGTACATCCTCTACCGCCCCCATCCCAGGCCACTGCGCCCCCATCCTAGGCTACTGCACCCGAAACGACTGATGATCATGTACTTTCTGTATCTGTCCTGACCCCTCGAATTCTTCGTTCTACTGTATCTCAATCACGTCAGGATGCAATAAGATTGATGGTATTAAATTGGTTGAGTGATCTAGAAATGGAGGTAGGAGAAAGGATAGATCAGATACAGGATTTTACGTAGGGCGAGCTTCTTTGTCTCATAAATAAGCTTTCTCATCAACTTATGGTCCAATGGGAGATGACTACAGGACAGAATGGCCCGGATGAAATTAGAGCTATTAATCGACAGTGTCAGATAGGAGCCTTCCCTGTAAATAGGATTAACACTGCCATAGCAACTATAATTGGATATCGTAATAAACTCTCTTCCTCTTCTCGAATAAGACCTATGAGGAAAGCTCTGCCACAGTTCGCTCCTGGAAGAGGGAATGCAGATAATGATGACCCTAATAATCCTGATGCTAGAGCCCATTTTTTGTATAATTGGATATATACGCCCTGGAAAAGAACAGATGTACTCGCTTTAAAAACCTCTTTACCAGACATACGAAAAAATCCTAGAGGATTTTATGATGATGTACAGGCAGCCATTGATTCTTGTATCATGACCTTAACAGGATCATGCTGTTGACTTGGGAGGAGACTGGGCTGCCATAGTAGCAGCCGATAGGCATAGGAAGCCTGGTAAGAAATCTAGTCAGCTCATACTGGATCTTCCAGGAAACATACTCACTTATATAAAAAGGATGGTTCCGGCCAGGAAAATAAATTTGGCACTTTTCACTGCTTGTAAACAAAAACAGGGAGAGGCCGTCCTTGATTTCTTTACTTGCATTGAGGAAGTGTTCCACGATTGTAGTGGGCAAGATACATCTACACCTACGGGTACACATTTATTTGTAGATCGATTTGTGGGAAATTTACTTAAGAAACTGGTCCCTGGGACACCCTTGTCTGGCCAAGTGATTACATCGATAGGATTTGATGGAACACCAACTCCTAACCCTGTGTCCCAAAAACTACCTTTGCAGGTTAGAAGTTTCATCACTACAGCCCCCTTTTTACTTCCCCCACATGCTCCAGATAATCTGATGGGACTCGATCTTTTGAAATATTTCCATGCTACTATACATTGTTCACCATCTGGAGTACATGTCTTTTTTGGGAAAAAGACATTGCCTAAACAATGTCATTTTTCTTTATGTTCGGGACCTTGATTCTGTCCCTTCATGTGTTTGGTCTACTGCTGACACAGATGTGGGAAGAATGGACATTTCCCCAGTGCACATACAGGTTCGGGAGCATGCTTCCTTACCAAGGGTCCCGCAATATAAAATATCAAAGGAAGGTGAGGATGTGCTGATATCTATCATTGATGACATGATGCATACAGGAGTGGTTGAGGAAGTTTCCTCTAATGTATGCAATAGCCCATTCGCCCTATCTTAAAATGGGGCGATGGAACAGGGGATAAGATTTACCGATTTGTGATTGATTTAAGAGAAGTCAACAAAATAGTGATTCCTCAATATCCTGTCGTCTCTGATATTACGACCTTGTTGGCATTAATGCCACCTACAGCCACTGTATTTTCCATTATCGACCTCAAGAACACCTTTTTCTCTGCTCCTATACATGAAAACAGCAGATATCTTTTTGGATTTTCATTACGGGGCCGCTCATTTAGATTTTGTAGGGCTCCAAAAGGCTTTACAGAGAGTCCTAGCATTTACACTCAGGCACTTAAACGACAGTTGGATGAACTTCTTTTGCCACCAGGAGTTTCACTTGTGCAATATGTCGATGATATTTTGCTAGCTGCAGACACAGTTGAGCATTGTAAAGATGCCACTCTCTCCCTATTGCATCATCTTGCTGTTAAGGGACGTAAAGTCTCTAAGAATAAGCTGCAATATTGTCAGTCTGAGGTCACTTATTTGGGTCACCTCTTGTCTAAGGAAGGCCGCACTCTGACTAAAGACAGGATTCAAACTATCCTAAGAATACCTATTCCAAGTACTCAAAAAAAAGTCAGGGCACTTATTGGCATTACTTTCTACTGTAGACAGTGGATCCTGAACTTCTCTCTTATCATCAAACCTCTTTTGTCCCTTGTTACTAAAGACACACCCTCTCCTCTACCATGGACATCTGAATGTCAGGAAGCATATCAAAAGCTTTGTGCATCCCGTTGTTCTGCTCCAGTGTTAGGCACTCCAGACTATGCAAAACCTTTCATACTATATGAACACGAGAGAGAAGGATGTGCATTGTCCGTTTCAACACAACCATATGGTAATAAGCATCGTCCATGTGCTTATTTCTCATCAGTGGCCAGAGGACTTCCAGGGTGTCTTAGGGCAGTTGCTGCCACTGCCATCTCCATACGACAATCTGAAGGGATAGTGTTGAGTAACAAGCTTATGGTTATGGTACCACATTCTGTAGCTGTGCTCCTGAACCAGACTAAAACACAACACTTGACTAGCGCTAGACTCACAGGATACGAACTTACACTTTTGGCACCTCATATCTCACTCAAGAGATGTTTGACATTAAACCCAGCTACATTGTTACTTTTGCCAGCTGAACAAACTCAAAATTTACATGACTGTATTTTCCTCACAGAAGAACAAACTAAGGAAAGAATAGATCTGAAGGATACACCTTTGTCAGTTCCTGAGGGAGAACTATGGGTGGATGGCTCTTGTTTAAAACTACCTGATGGCACTACCTCTGCATCCTATGCTATAACCACATTACAAACTGTGGTGGAAACAGCCTGTATCGCACAAACATCTGCCCAAGCAGCTGAACTCATTGCGCTTTTAAGGGCTTGCAAGCTCAGTCAGGGATTATCAGTAAATATTTATACGGATAGCCAGTATGCATTTGGTGTGGCGCACAATTTTGGCAAACTTTCGAAGGTACGGGGATTCCTAACCTCCCATGGTTCTAACATACAACATGGTGAATTGGTAAATAGTCTTCTTACTGTCTTGACATTGCCAAAGATTGTAGCTATTATCAAATGTAGTACCCACAAGAAAATTACAGACAAGGTGGGATAAGGAAATGCTTTCGCTGATGAAGTTGCACGAGATACTGCAAGTGCACCCACAAGTAAAGTATCTGTACTACGATCCCAAGCTGAAAAATGGGAAAACATGTATACAGGAAATACAGCAGTCAGCCACTGAACAAGAAAGGGCAGAATGGCACAAGGAAGGAGAGTTAGGTGATGAGGGATGTTAGAGGTCAAAGGATATGTCAAAATGGAAGTTGGCCAATGCCTATTTATTACCTTTTGTGACTATGGCTCATGGACCTGCTCACTTTAATGCCAAAAACACCATCTCCCAACTAGATCAGGTCTGGGATAATCCACTCATTCGGAAAATGGCTGAGCATTTGATTAAACATTGTATGATATGTCCATAGTATAATCCTGGGAAGGGAGTATCAACCCCTACTGGTGGATTTTCTCCACCTCAGGTTCCCTTCGAAGCACTTCAAACGGATTATATTCAGTTAGAGCCCTCTAATAATTTGAAGTATGTGTTAGTTGTGGTTTGTTCCTTTAGTAAGTGGGTAGAAGCTTATCCCACCAAAGATAACACAGCCTTGACAACAGCTAAAGTTCTGTTAAATGAGTTCTTTCCCTGTTTTCGAATTTGTAGAGTCCTGTGGAGTGACAACGGCCCCCACTTCACTGGCCAGGTAATAGAGTACCTAATGAAGGGTTTAGGGATAAATCAGAAATTTCATGCTGCTAATTATCCTCAGGCAGCAGGTCTGGTAGAAAGGTACAATGCCACATTGAAGTTGAAACTAGCAAAGATACAAGCAACAACGGGCCCTAATTGGCCAGATGCCTTGCCTCTAGCATTGCTATCTGTTCGTTCCATCCCACATAGCAAGATTGGACTTTCTTCCTATGAGATAGTCTTTAGTAGGCCTATGAATGTATCTGGACCCCCAAGGCCAAATGTAATTAAAGAAATGCAGTACCCTGTTTTGAGTGATTACCTAAAACACTTGACTGAGAAACTGTCTCTGATTCATCAGCAGGTGCATGAAGCTATTCCAGACAAGTCAGAGGGTCCGACTCATGGTCTTCAACCTGGTGACTTCGTCCTCGTAAAGAACTTCCCAAAAAGTTCTAAAAATTTGGAGCCTCGCTGAAAGAATCCGGAGCAGATCCTGCTTGCGACTCGAACTGCTGTCCGTGTCACAAACAGACGCCATTGGATTAATGCAGCACACTGCAAGTGAATCCTAGCAACTGTTCTCCAGCCAGAAGACAGAAAGGATCTGAAAGACATCTTACAGACCCAGAAAAGTGTTGCTCCTCTGAACGAAGACACTTTATTTCCTGATCAAACTACACCTTCAGCAACAAGGTACGATTTACGACCAAGGAAGGGAAGGAGCAGATAGAGATACCGGAGGATCGGTTTCAATAAGTGGAACGGTTCGGCTGTGACACGGTAGGATCACCGACTCGGCTGAGCTAGGTTCAGAGGGTATTGTGATATGTGTTCAGTGGTGCCTGGAACTCTCTCTGACCTGTGGTTGTATCGATACCAAGAAGGAGAAATGCAGAAATTGGGATCCAAGTTGCGGAATAATGACAAGACTCTGTGTATGGTGACTCTGATCATATTGTTGATAATATTGGCAGCAGTTTTTGGGACAATGGAGAAAGTGATTCCGTCTCGAATCCTATTGCCCGCTACTACTCCTGTCCCCATGGAACATTATCACTTCACTCTTCCAGACCATGAACAGAAACATCGGATGTCCTACCTCAATAACACTTTTATCCAAATGTTACTTCATACTCATAATGCTATGAACACTACCAACTGCTGGGTATATGGAATGATGCCAGCTCATCAGAAGAAGGGAGGAGCAACATTCATTCCCTTGCCATTTTCACATAATGGCTACTGTAGAACCTGGTTCACACTTTTCTGGGCCTCTGCAATTAGTAATATCACTCAAGCTGATGTAGGAAGACTCAATGCCCAGCTAAACAAGGTTTGTTACCCCGATGAGGAAGGGGATCCACAAGCCAAAGGGACTCTATGGGAAATGAGGAGTATCGCAGAGGGAATTCCACCACAAGATATGTTTTTCCTGTGACCAGAACCCAAGCAGAACTTTGTGTGAGCAGTATTGGCAGTATTCCCGTGGGAAAAAGTGACTGTATTACAGTGTTGAATATCAATAGCAGTTTTTTATCTTCCCATAACACTTACTTCATTTGTGGAAACAAATGGTTATTATCATCTACCAGTCAGTTGGTCCGGCATCTGTTATATGTCTTTATTGCTTCCCCCTGTGTTCTTAGCACCTGCCTCTTATCACAAAGACCTGAAACTGTTTAATGACATTTCTTTGAATAGATTTAAAAGAACTATGAATAATAATGAGGTAGATCATACTGATACAGCATTACAGTAATACGTTGATTTTAATTTAGGACTCTTTTTCTTTGTTGGTGCGGCCCTAAATAGTAGAAAGATTAGACGCCTGACCCGAGTGGTAGAAGCAGTGACTAGTCAGACAGCAATGGCTCTAGGAAATATTACAGAAGAGCTCCAAATTACAAGGATTGTAACTATTCAAAACAGAATGGTGCTTGATGACTCACCGATCGTGGTGGAGCATGTCGCATCATCGGTAGTAGCTGTTGTGTGTTTATACCTGACCACGCCCCTTCTATCTATGGCTCCATTTCCAAATTACAGAAATACATCAAGACCAAGGAACATGGTCCTGATCTGAATGGTTACAGGGACTTATTTCCACTTGGGGTTGGAAATTAGTAACGGGAATAGTAATTATTGGGGCCATCTTTCTCACTTGCTGCTGCTGCATTCATACGATATGTACAGCTTGTATAACCACTTGTCATCATATCAAACCTCTCCCGATTAATGTTCATGAATTGAACCGAGAAATGATGATGCACACTGAAATTTACGAACTTATGAATATCAACATTCAAGATTCATATATGTGCTTTTTTAGAATGAATTCAGCATAGCTGAAATGGAAGGACTGTTAAAATGTAAAGTCTGATTCTCTTGTTTTTTGATTAAGCTATGTCTCATCCATTTCTCACCCCTGCTCTGCTTTCAGCCTGGCTCTATCCTTGACACCACATCTGTATAAACATGAGTAAAGAATGTAGATTGGGGCATTGTAGGCTGTGTATACATGCAGAGTCAGTGCAAAAGAACAGCTGGCGTCTTCACAGGGTTTTTCAGACAGTGGTAAAGCCTCAAGTAAAGTTTGCTCAGATAGCATATTTTGTGGTGCAGCTTCAGTACGCGACAGTTACACAAGGCACCAAGGCTGTTGATTGTTTCCGATTGTTTCATTTGTGTGTTCTTCTCAAAGCTCTATTTACCTCTGGGCGTCCCTTGTTTGTGATCTTTGCTATAAAAACCCATGTAACCATTGTTCGGTGTTCTCTCTCCTTGAGTATCTCTAAGGTGCTTGTCGGACGGAGCCCCATTCATGAAAGCTAATTAAATGACCTATGGTTTGTACTTCACTCCAGTGTTGATTCCTCCTTACTTGTTAAGAACCTGTGGACTAAAGGGTGACCCTGCACCAGTGTGTTATTAATAATCCACTTCCAAGGTCGGAAGTTGAGAACCATGGGGCTGTATCCGAAGGGAGCCCCAACAAACTTGTCTGCAGCAACAGACCTGGAAAACGAAGAAGGTGCAGTGTTGGGACAAGTAAGGTGCAAGGGACTCACCATGTGCAGGAGAGTCAGAGCAGGACCGAGCAAGCAGGGGAGCCCACTGAGGTCAAAGAAGACTCTCGACAGGACAAAGGCACAGGAGTTGCAAGAGGACCTCAAGCAGCTCACCAAGGATGCAGGTCACGGTGCAGAGGATGTGGTGAGGACAAAGATCTTGGCAGGAAGAGATGCTAGAGGCTGGAGCTTCTTGTAGCCTGCAGATCTCTGGAGGACAGAGTCAACAAGCCTTGACAACCGCAAGTCGATGCAGTGCACAGGGGTTCTGTTCCAGTGGTTCAGACGAGGTCTACTGGCCTAAAACTCAGTGAGAAGACAGTGCAGGCCATTGCAGGAGTTGCATGACTACCACCTGTGTTGCTGAGCCTTTTGGAGTCTGTGGGACCTCAGGAGCATCAGACAGGCCAGCTTTGTTGCGGTGGCTACAGATGCAGTGTAGTGGCTCCTTCACTCCAAGGGAGATTACTTCAGGTGTCTTTGATGCCCACAGGCCTGGAGAAGAACCTGGTTGAAGCACAGATGACACAGAGGACTGTCAGGACGATGAGACCAGGAGTAGCAGGAGTCTTTCTTGATGCAGTCTCAGTTCCAGGCAAAGTCCAATGAAGTCCAAGGTGCCCAGACGGTTGAAGTTGAAGTGGTTTCAGATCTGAATCTTCTCCCATGATGAATCTGAAGAGCCACTCACAGGTAAGCTCCCAGAGGAGAGGCTGGACAAACGGGAGGATACTCCCATGCCTTTTGTCCAGTTTTGCACCAGAGCGAGAGCCAACGGCCTCCCTGAACTGGTTTCATCTGAAAGAGACAGTTAGTTGACGATTCCCTACCTTAGAATTTCCCCCAAGCAACAGTCTGGATCTGGAGATTTTTCTTTATCAGTACCCCTGCGCATCGGTAGGTGGCGTCAGTCGACTTTGCAGATCTGGAGAGAGCTACCCCTTAGCCGTTTTTTGGCTAGCTTTTTTTTACCTTTTGTCGATGTCTTTTTTGAGTCTTTGACTACTGGTGTGCAAGAAATGTCCCAACTTCGGACCTGCTTCTAGCCCTGCGGCGGCTGTCACAAGATGATGTCTGTGATGGACCCGCATGTGGTGTCTGGAGCGCGACCATGACCCAAAGTCATGCTCAAGCTGCCGGGCAATGAACCCGAAGACTTTGCGGGAGTGGTCCCGAAAGTTGCTGGCGGCCCGGTGGTCGGTTCCGTGCCACTCTCAGTCTCGTTCAAGAGGAAGGTCTCGAGGCTGTTCGCGGAGCCCCCACTCCTCGTCGCACTGCAAGTTGTCGAGGTCATCAAGTAAGTCCAAAATCAAGAAGAAGGTGAAGAAGCAAAAACGCTCTTCACCTTCTCCCTGTCAGTTGGCTGAAGCGACACGGGACTCAGAGCGTATTCGCTCGAAGGCTCCATCTTCGGTGCCTATTCAAGGTAAGACTCTGCGTCTCCCACCAATTCCAGGAGCCGGAGCGTCCCCTGCCCAACACCCTTACCCTAGAAGCTAGGTGGTCCAAGCCTCTTCTTCAAAAGGCGCATTCCCTTCTGCCCCTCCAGACAGGTAATCCAAGAAGCTGGACCATCTTGGTAATTGTATGTTCTCTTCCTCTAGCTTGGCACTGTGGTGGGTGAATACTACCTGCCTCTTGGCTGCTACTACCATACCATTTGTGATCTGGTTGCGCAGGTGCTGCCTCAGTGCCCAGAGGAGGCTTGGGTCATTCTCTCCCAGGCAGTGGTGGATGGGAGAGACGCAGCCAGATCTGCCATCAGATGTGGACTGGCTACAACTGACTCACTGGGCATAATGATCGCCATGTCAGTAACCCTTAGGCACAACGCCTCGTTGAGGACATCTGGCTTTTCTGAGGATGTCCAGTCAACATTGATGGACATGCCTTTTTAAGGCTGTTGTCTTTTTGGTGATAAAGCAGACTCGGCGCTGGAGCACTTTAAAGATTCTAGGACTACGGCCAGATTGCGCCTTCTCGCCTACTCCAGTCTGCTTTTCGTCCCTTTCATGGCTGCAGAACGGGCAACCAAAAATGTCCAGTCCAGTCCAGTCTAGTCACCAGTTCACGCAAGCTGCCCAGCCTCGGCGTGGATGTGGGACCCAGCGAACTCGCAGGTCTGGGAGCCAGGGGCGGGCCAGTCCACCCTTTTCACCCTGCCACAAGCTCCAAACCTTCCTAGTCTGATGTTTCAGGCCCATCAATGGCCTGTTGGAGGCAGGATTTGCCATCATCTCCTCCACTAGCAATCCATCATGTTGGACCGGTAGGTTCTGCAAATCGTCTGAAGGGGCTACTCCCTCCCCTTTGAGACTACCCCTCCTGCCATGCCACCGTTTTTCAATCGCATGTCGGAGGACCATTTGGCACTTCTCTGCCAGGAAGTCTCTGCTCTCTTGGCCAAGGGAACTATAGAGAGGGTCCCTGCACCTGAAGTAGGTCGTGGTTGCTATTCCTGCTACTGTCTGGTGCCCAAGAAGGACTACGGCATGCGTCCTATTCTACACCTCCAAGCCCTCAACCGCTTCCTCCGGAATGAGAAATTCAGAATGCTCATATTGGCTCAGGTTCTGTCTGCCCTCGACCCCGGAGACTGGATGGTGGCGTTGGACTTGCAGGATGCCTATTTCCATCATGTCGGACCGGTAGGTTTGCAAATCGTCTGAAGGAGCTACTCCCTCCCCTTTGAGACTACCCCTCCTGCCATGCCCCCGTCTTTCGATCGCATGTTGGAGGATCATTTGGCACTTCGCTGCCAGGAAGTCTCAGCTCTCTTGGCCAAGGGAGCTATAGAGAGGGTCCCTGCACCTGAAGTAGGTCGTGGTTGCTATTCCTGCTACTTTCTGGTGCCCAAGAAGGACTAAGGCATGCGTCCTATTCTAGACCTCCAGGCCCTCAACCGCTTCCTCCGGAATGAGAAATTCAGAATGCTCATGTTGGCTCAGGTTCTGTCTGCCCTCGACCCCTGAGACTGGATGGTGGCGTTGGACCTGCAGGATGCCTATTTCCATATACCTGTCTTACCAGCCCACAGACACTATCTACAGTTCTTAGTGGGCCACAAGCACTTTCAGTTCACCGTGCTCCCCTTTGGCCTTCCAGTGCCCCTCGGGTGTTCACAAAGGTGATGGCGGTGGTTGCAGCTCATCTGCGCAGATCAGGGGTTCCAGTCTTTCCCTATCTTGACGACAGGCTGTTGAAGGCAGGCTCACCCCAGGCTGTCATCTCCCACCTCCAGACTACAGTGGTCTTCCTGCATTCGCTCGGGTTCACTTTAAATGTGCCGAAGTCACACCTGACTCCCTCTGAGATGATCCCTTTCATCGGAGCTGTTCTGGACACAGTACAGTTTTGTGACTATCCTCCCGAGCAGCGAATCCTGGATATTCGGGCTATAATTCCAATGTTTCAGCCTCTATGGAATGGGGTGGCCATCTGGGAGAGGCAAAGATCAGAGGGGTCTGGTCTCCGGCAGAGTCCAGACTCCATATCAACCTGCTGGCTCCAGGCGATCCGAGTGGCACTGAAGGCATTCCTTCCCTCTCTCAAAGGAAAGTGGTGCAGGTGTTCACAGACAACACCACCGCCATGTGGTACTGCAACAAACCGGGCGGGTGGGGTCGTGGACCCTCTGTCTGGAAGATCTGTGTCTCTGGACATGGCAGGAACATTAAGGCATTACCCTGGTGGTTCAACACCTGGCGGGTTCTCTGAATGCCAGGGCGGACAAGCTCAGCTGCTGGTGCTTGGTCGATCACGAATGGAGTCTTCATTCGGAGGTGGTCCAAGGTGTCTTTCAGCGGTTGAGAGAACCTTGGTTAGATCTGTTCGCCATGGACGAGAACGCGTAATGTCAGCAGTATTGCTTGTTGGAGTTTCCAAGGCAGCACTAGCTCAGCGACGCTTTTCGTCGCGAGTGGATCTGCAGCCTCCTGTACGCCTTTCCGTCTGTACCACTTCTGCCCGAGTGCTCAAGAATATCAAGCGCGACTGGGCCCAAATTATTCTTGTGGCTCTGGACTCGGCACGAAGAGTCTGGTACCCCGAGCTCCTGAGCGAGGCCATTGATCCTCCAATCAGAGTGCCCCTTTGGGAGGATCTTCTGTTGCAACAGCAGGGAACAGTTCTCCACCCGAACCTGTCCAGTCTCCACCTCCTTGCGTGGGGATTGAGCGGCAACAGTTGACAGCTTTCGACCTTCAGCCTGAAGTCTGTAATGTCATCTTGGCATTCAGGCGTCGCTCCACTAAATCGGTATATGCCTGTAGATGAAATACGTTTGTGGCATGATGCACAACAAAGGCTGTGGATCCCTTTTCTGCTCCTCTTTCAGACGTCTTTTTGTATATACTTTCTTTTGCCAAGCAGGGCTCTGCTTTGGGAGCTCTCAAAGGCTATCTTACTGCTATCTCTGCTTTTTTTCGGCTGCCAGATCAGCGATCCTTATTCAAGTCTCCTATTGTCAATAGATTCTTTAAGGGCATTACTCATCTATTTCCTCCATCTCCTTTCATAATGCCCTGTGGGACTTGAATCTTGTTCTCACATATCTTATGTGTGCTCCCTTCGAGCCTCTTCATAACTGCTGTCTTAGGCTCCTTACTCTCAAAACTGCCTTCCTTATGGCCATCTCTCTCATATGGCAGAGAAGGATAGCATGAATTTACAGAACATATGCTCTCATTTTGGCTTCTGGACCGATCACCATCTCATTCCGTTTAGCTGGTTGCTGGGGAACCGGAGAGACCCCGCACCAAGACAACATATTGTGGAACGACTCTGGTCGAAGCTCCCGGTGGACAGTTGGGCGGAAGAACTAGCTAGAACCTGTCCTCACCCCGTAGATGACCCCAACACCGCTGATCAGCTCTTGGGCGAATGGCTGACTAACTCTCTGGACTTACTGATCCCGAATAAAAGGAGGCTTGTCAGGGAGAGAAGAATTGGCTCTGCCCCCTGGTATACCCCCGAACTTAGGTGTATCAGAACCTCTTGTAAAAGGCTTGAACGTGCTTGGAGGAGAGAGCAGACGGAAGAAAGCCGGGCCAATTACAAAAGGGAGTTGAGGAAATATAAAAGCGCACTGAAGGACGCTAAAAAGATTTTCTTTAGCGACAGGATTGAGAGAGCAAGCAATTCTTCTGGAGAATTGTTTAAAATCTTCAAGGAACTTCTGAAAGCCCCGGTCCCTCCAGTGTTGCATGATAATCCCAAAGAAAAATGTGAGGAACTGGCCAGCTTCTTCCATTCAAAAATAGAGAAAATCTTATCCTCCTTACCCACTATTCCTCAAAGCCATGAACCGGTTACTAGCCTCACAAGTCGCTCGATTGAGCTAGCATCTTTAGGCCCCTTCTCGGAAGAGGAGGTGATAAAAGTCCTGTTGGAGATGAAGAGTGGCTCCCCGAGTGACCCAGTTCCCATAAAACATCTTAAGCTCGTGGCTGACACCTTGTCAACTCCTCTGACTGATCTCTTGAACCTTTCACTCGCTCAGGGCACAGTGCCCCAGAGATGGAAAAAGGCTGTGGTGAAAGCCCTATTGAAAAAACCAGGACTGGATTCATCCAATTTGACCAACTTCAGGCCAATTTCACTTCTGCCTGGATTTTCTAAAATTGCAGAGAAGTTGGTCAACCGTCAGCTCTCTCACCATCTTGAGTCTAACCACCTGCTAGGAGATTCCCAGACTGGTTTCCGCCCCGGCCATGGAACAGACACTGCCTTGCTGGCAGTAGTGGAGGAGGCAAGGAGCACTCTAGATACAGGAGGGTCAGTGGCAGTGATCCTCCTGGACTTGAGTGCTGCCTTTGACACCGTGAGTCATCAGGTGCTCCTCCAACGTCTGTCAGAGGTAGGTGTCTCAGGGACGGCCCTGAAATGGTTGGGGATCTTTTCTTTCTGACCGTTTCTACCAAGTCTGGGAAGGGTCAGAGCAATCTGCCCTAATCCCTCTTCAATGTGGAGTCCCGCAGGGCTCATCGCTGAGCCCTACCCTATTTAATATATATATGACTCCACTTGAAAGAGTGGTCGCCCCTTCAGGGGTGAAGATCGTCAGTTACGCTGATGATACTCAGCTGGTGGTGGGCCTCACTCAGCTGGCGGAACAACCTGAGGTGTTACACGACTGCCTTGCCAATGTTTATCGTTGGATGTCTATCTCCGCCCTAAAGCTTAATGGAGGTAAAACCGAGCTGATGCTCCTGGGCAATTCCAGCCCCTCCATTATTGCGAGCTGCTGGCCCCGGTCTCTTGGTGACCCACCATCCCCCAAGAAGGAGATCAAGTCCTTGGGAGTATGGTTGGAAGAAGACCTGTCCTTCAGGACTCATGCCAGGAAGACCGCAGGGGTTTGCTTTGGTTTACTGAGATCAGCCCGAAAGGTGCTACCTCTGCTTCCTGATCCAGCAAGGAAGCTGTTGATACGTGGCCTGATTCTATCGAGGCTCGATTATGGGAATGCGCTGTTTCTCGGTGCTCCTGAAGCGACCTTCAAAACCCTCCAACAGGTGCAAAACGCAGCTGCGAGAGTCCTTATGGATGTTCCCAGAAGGCAGTCTGCTGCTCCGGCCCTCAAAGCGCTTCACTGGCTCCCCGTGAAGGAGCGGGTGAAATTTAAAGCGCTATGTACAGCCCACAAAATTTTACATGGCAAAGGCCCCCCCATCCTTGCTAACATGGCCCGTCCTTACAAACCCCCACGTCTGCTGCGCTCGGACCAAAAACACCTTTTGCAGTTAGCGAGAGTAAGAAGAGCTCGTTCTGGGGGCAGGCGTTTCTCTGTGCAAGTGGCCTCTCTTTGGAACTCTCTGCCCCTCAAGATTCGCTCAGAGCCCAAGATCCTACCATTCAGGAAACTTCTTAAGACCCACTTGTTTCCATAGTAGTGATTAGCTGAGTCTCTCCTTCTGGTCTGTTGCGCCGGGATGCCCCCGGGTAAGCTGAGCGCATTATAAATTTCATATTATTATTATTATTATTATTGGAGCACCTTCCATAACCTCTATGAGAAAATCATGAGAAATCAGTTTATATCAAACATGATTCAAGAAATCCCAGAAGAAGGCTTTTTTCACAGGGTAAAATCACCTGAGAACAGCCCAAAATTCCTAAAATGTGTATGGTACAATCAACAAATGATTTATAATATAACTAAAATCTGTTATCACTCTTTATACGTTCTCCTTAATGTGACCCTCAAAATCAGCTATTCACCACAAGGCATTTCAATGGGGTGCTATCATGTATATTGGTCCCAAGATAGCTGCCAGCACTTTCTGAATGAAGTACTGACAGCCAATCAGACATCACCATGAGATCTGTGCTTAGGCTCTGCCCAGATATGCAAATATGGTTTTCCTTTAACATCTCCAAAACTACTGAACTGATTTATACCATATAACAAGAAGGGCTCTTTCTGGACCAAGAGGTACCTTTCTGAACAATTTGGTGTCATTCCTTCCAATGGTTCGGGTAGTAGTCTTGTTCAAAATTCCTATGGGAAATTTAATGGGGAATAAGTGCAATGGGACACCCTCTTTTTCTCAGCCCTTGCTTGACAAATCACCCCAAAGCTTTCAACACGTCAGTTGAATTGAGTGTTGTACTAATTTTGAACATTTCGTGAAGATTCGCCAAACAGTGCCAAAATTATTGGCAAGATTCAATAAACTGTGTTATTGGCAAAACAAAAAATGCTTTTCCTCACCAGTAGTTAGTGATAGTTAGGACCATGTTTTCATAGGAAAAGCTTTTTTTGACATCCCTACATCTTTGGCGCCATTTGACAAATCGTAATGAAATTTTCCAAAGTGTGTCAATTATTCTTGTTGTGGATGGAAAGTTTCGTGTTGATCCGTCAAGCAGGAGCTGATAAAAAGGGGATATAAAGTGTTTTTCCAATGTTAATTTCCATAGGGAATTTAGAACATGACTGCAGCCCCAACTGCTGGACAGAATAACACCATACTTGGCAGAAAGCTAGCTCTTGGTCCAGAAAGAGTACTTTTCATTATTTAGTGTAAATCTATTCAGTAGTTTTTGAGTTCTTAAAACAAATCCAAATTTGTATATCTAGGGACGCAGATCCTCTGAGGATCTGACAGTCCCTGTGCTGAAATCTGATTGGGTACCAACACTTAAACCATGAAGTGTTGGCAGCCATCTTGGAACTCGGCTTCAGCCGAGTCTCACAAAAAAAGTTTGAAAAAAAGAATAGGGGGCAAGGTAGGATTACCCAGAATTCCTAGCTCTGTTCCTGGGGTCCCCCTAGAACCCTGCAAGGCAAGAATAGCATTCTGTTTTTTTGACTGGAGTCACACGGAATCTGCGGCTCCTGCTTAAAAAAAAAATGCACGAGCTCCGGCGCTTCTCTACAGTTTAATCCCCAGGTTGGCCATGTGTCGGGGGCATGCAGGAATAAAAAAAGGAGAGGGTACACAAGGCCTCCCTCCAGAGGCTCGTTTAACCCACCATCTCCCAAGGGCTTTAATAGTGTAATGGAGAGTGGCTGCACGGATGCCCCTCCCTGGACTTCATTTTAAATTTGGAGGGGGGCCAAATGGACCCCCCTCCTGGGGCAGGTTCAAGCCCTGGGGCCCACCACTTCTACAGGGCTAAATTAAAAGTGATGAGGGCCCCAGTGAACCCCCGGGCCCAGGGACCACCACGTTCCTGTGGCCTATAACATATTTAAAACAGGGCCATAGGACCCCCACCGCCACGGGGCTGGCCCATGCAGATCAAAGGAGGGGGGCACACGCTCCCCCCCTCCTACAGTCCTATATGGCCCTGGGGACTGCTAACCCCCAGGCCCGCTTCCTGCTTTGCCCTGGGGAGCTACCCCCAGGTCATAGATGTTTGCTCAAACTTGGCAGGAGCTTTGTGTACTCTGATCTCAGCAAACGCGAGCTGGGAAACTGCTTGCACTTGCTGAGAGCTGAGTGTTCGTCTGTTTCCCTGCCCTCTCTCAAGCGGGCAAGGAAACAGATGAAAGGATAGCTCTTACAGACAGGGAGCTTCATGTTTATCAGCTCCCTGTCTGTGAGAGCAATGCCGGCTCGCACAAGAGGCAGTGAACGGGCTTGGACTGGGGGGCCTTGAGGCTCTCCCACGCAGACCCGGGGGAAAAGAGGATAAAGAGACAAAATAAAGGTCAGAAACTAGCACAAAGAGGTAGAATGAACCAGCTGAAAGAGACAGAATAAAGGTCAGCAATGAGCAGAAGGAGGCAAAATAAAGGTGAGAAACGAGCTGAAAGAGCCGGAATAAAGGTCAACAACGAGCAGAAGGAGGCAAAATAATGGTCAGCAATGAGCAGTAAGAGGCAAAATAGTGATGAGAAACATGTAGATAGAGGCAAAATAAAGGTCAGAAGTGAGCAGAAAGAGGAAAAATAGAGGGCAGAAATGAGCAGAAATAGGCAAAATTAAAGGCAGAAATAGGCGAAATAGAGATCAGAAACTAGCAGGAAGGGACAAGATAAGGGTCAGAAATGAGCAGAAGGAGGAAAAATAGAGATCAGAATTGAGCAGAAAGAGGCTAAACAGAGACCAGAAATGTCAGAGAGAGGCAAAATAGGGATAAGGAACGAGCAGAATGAGGCAAAATAAACATCAGAAACAAGCAGAAAGAGGCAAAACAGAGACCAGATCAGAAATAAGCCAAAAGAGGCAAAATAAAGGTCAGAAACGAGGAGGAAGAGGCAAAATAGAGACTAGAAAGGAGTAGAAAGAGGAAAAATAGACATCAGAAATGAGCAGAAAAGAAAGAATAAAGGTCAGAAACAGAAAGAGGCAAAATAGAGATCAGAAACTAGCAGAAAGAGGCAAAATAAAGGTCATAAACAAGCAGAAAAAGGCAAAATATAGACCAGACACGAGCAGAAAGAGACAACATCCTGGACCCTTCCCAATCTAGTTTTCGCAGCAACCACAGCACCGAGACCGCCCTCATCGCCGCCACTGACGACATCCGGACCCTGATGGACAAAGGAGAAACAGCCGCCCTCATCCTCCTGGACCTATCAGCAGCCTTTGACACGGGCTGCCACCGCACTCTATCAGCACGCCTCCATGACGCCGGTATCCAAGAGAAGGCCCTGGCCTGGCCATATCCTTCCTTTCCGGCAGAACCCAGAGCGTCCGCCTCCCACCCTTCCGCTCCAAAACCACCGATATTCATCTGCGGCGTCCCACAGGGATCCTCCCTCAGCCCGACGCTGTTCAATATATACATGGCTCCCCTCGCCCACGTCGCACGACAACACAACCTCAACATCATCTCCTACGCCAACGACACCCAGCTGATCATACCCCTCACCGAAGATCCCCACACCGCCAAAGCTAACCTCCACAGAGGAATGAAGGGCGTTGCCGACTGGATGAAGGACAGCAGACTGAATCTCAAACCCAGACAAGACGGAGGTCCTCATTCACGGACCCACCCCATGTATGTAGCGCGCTTTTCAAATGCAGTGATTGATTGATTGATTGAGAGATGGGCTGGAAGTTCTTGAGGTCTCTAGGGTCTGCCTTGGGTTTTTTGAGTGGGCGTTGATCTCGCCGTGTTTCCAGCTCTCTGGGAAGGTCACGGTCTTGAGGGAGAGATTGATGACGTTGCGCAGGTGGGGTGCGATGGAGCTGCTGGCTTTGTTGAAGATGTGGTGCGGGAATGGGTCTGACGGGGAGCCGGAGTGGATTGTGCTCATGTTCTTTAAGGTGTCGTAGATGCTCATGCTGGTCCAGGCTAGCAGGGGGTCATGGTTGATGGTGTGCAGAGAGTCTGTTGTGTTGCTGTCGGTTGGGTCTATCTGGGTGTTGAAGCTGTCGTGGATGTCAGCTATCTTGCGGTGGAAGAAAGTGGTGAGGGAGTCGCACAGGGCTTGCGACGGCGGGATGTCGTTGGTGTTGGAGCTGGGGTTGGAGAGTTCCTTCACGATGTTAAAGAGCTCCTTGCTATTGTGTGCATTGTTGTCGAGGCGGTCCTTGAAGGAGGTCCTCTTGGCAGTCCTGATGAGGTGATGGTGTTTGCGGGTGGCGTCCTTGTGGGCTGCGTGGCTGTCCGGAGTCTGTTCACTGTGCCATTTCTTCTCTAGTTTCCGGCAGGCTCGCTTAGAGGCTAGGAGTTCTGGGGTGAACCAGCTGGCCCTCTTGCTGGTGTCTCTGTGGGGGGGTTTCTTCAGCGGGGCGAGGGTGTTGGTGCAGTCGTCAATCCAGCCTCTGAGGCTGTGGGCAGCGTCATCGGTGTTGGAGGTTTTGGTGGGTGGGCTGAGAGCAAGGTTTGCGTGTAGTTGGTCTTCGGTGATTTTTCTCCAGCAGCGGTGAGGGATCTGTTGGGTGTGGTGGTGTGTGGTGGGTTTCTGGAAGGAGAAGTGGATGCAGCGGTGTTCGGTCCAGAGGATTTCGGTGGTGTGGCTGAAGGAGATGTGGGGGCTTGTGGAGAAGATGGGGTCAAGCGTGTGGCCGGCAGAGTGGGTAGGTGTTGTGACGAGTTGCCTCAGTCCGAGGTTGGCGAGGTTATCGATCAGGGTTGTTGAGTTGCTGTCGTTGTTGTTCTCAAGGTGAAAGTTCAGGTCTCCGACGAGGATGTAGTCGGTGGAGGTCAGGGTGTGCGTGTTGATGAAGTCGGCGATGGAGTCGCTGAACTGGGGTCGGGGTCCGAGGGGTCTGTAGATGAGGGTGCCTCTTAGGGTGGATTTGGGGTCTGTGTGGATCTGGAAATGTATGTGTTCGGCGGTGCTGAGAGTGTCGTCGGTGCTGGTCGAGACCCTGATGCTGTTCTTGTGGATGATGGCGACTTCTCCTCTGACTCCGTTGGTGCGGTCTCTGCGGGTGATCTTGTAGCCGTCTGGGATGGCTATGGCAGGAAGGTGACGTCCGGGGATGATGTGTCAAGCAGGTCCCAGAGCTCGATGGCGTGTTTGCGTGCAGAGCAGGTGTCAGTAGGATGCATCGGAGGTAGTTGAGGTCTTTTTTGGCGGGTTGTTCAGCGGCTCTGAGGCTGGTATAGCTGCAGTTCCAGCAGGTGAAGGGACCGTGTGTGCATTTCAGGGCAGCCATGAAGCAGGTGTGGGTCCGTCCGAGGTTGAGAGTGTGGAGTGTGCTGGCATCGTAGCGGTGGTGGTTGTCGTGGCGGGTGCGGGGACCAGGGGTTCTGGCGCTGGGCGTGGTCCAGGAGCGGACGGGCACAGACGGGCTGGCCTTAGGCGCGCCAGCGGCACGGCCGCACAGCGGCTGCCATATATGGGGATGTGGGAGGGAAGAGCAGCTGGGAGGTGGGAGGCAGGGGCAGCGAATGGGCAGTGAGGGGGGCGTGGCCGCAGGGGACGCAGCAGCGGGAGCGGCGAGGGCACCGAAGGCAACCAGGCACAATCAGGGGCAGCGAGGGGAACAGAAGGCAAGCAAAACGGGCACAAATCAGGGGCAGCGAGGGGGAACAAAAGGCAAAAGAGGGCACAAATCAGGGGCAACGAGGGGAACAGAAGGCAAGCAAAACGGGCACAAATCAGGGGCAGCGAGGGGGAACAGAAGGCAAGAGGGCACAGAATGAAGGGGCAACGAGGGGAACAGAAGGCAAGCAAAACGGGCACAAATCAGGGGCAGCGAGGGGGAACAGAAAAAAAGTGAAAAGAAATTTGAAAAAATTTGATATATGGGCAGGAATGGAATGGATGGGGTTGGATGGGTTAGGGGACACAACTAGGAAGGAGCAGGCTAGAGTCAGAGTGGCTCTTCATAATCAAAATGGCCACACACATGTATTGCGTGTCATGCTGTGGAGGGAAGAGCAGCTGGGAGGCGGGAGGCAGGGGCAGCGAATGGGCAGTGAGTGGGGCGGGGACGCAGCAGTGGGAGCGGGAGCGGTGAGGGCACCGAAGGCAACCAGGCACACTCAGGGGCAGCGAGGGGAACAGAAGGCAAGCAAAATGGGCACAAATCAGGGGCAGCGAGGGGGAACAGAGGGCAAAAGAGGGCACAAATCAGGGCAACGAGGGGAACAGAAGTTAAACAAAACGGGCACAAATCAGGGGCAGCGAGGGGGAACAGAAGGCAAGAGGGCACAGAATGAAGGGGCAACGAGGGGAACAGAAGGCAAGCAAAACGGGCACAAATCAGGGGCAGCGAGGGGGAACAGAAAAAAAGTGAAAAGAAATTTGATATATGGGCAGGAATGGAATGGATGGGGTTGGATGGGTTAGGGGACACAACTAGGAAGGAGCAGGCTAGAGTCAGAGTGGCTCTTCATAATCAAAATGGCCACACGCATGTATTGCGTGTCATGCTGTTTAGCACTGTTTTATAACTCAAAATGCATCTTGGTGTTATTTTTTTGTACGAAAGGTAGGGAGACACATTTTGTGTGATTACTGCTAATTTCACATCATTTTTTATGATGTTCTATAAGTACGCTAGTAGTAATTACGTGAATTTTGCACATCCCTAATGTGAAACCCAGGTCCAACTGTCAATGGTGCTCAAACAGCTAACAGATGGTGAATGCTTGTGCCCATAATGAATCAGTTAATGTGTGTTGGGGATTAAATTGGACACTAATGTATTCATTAATGGTCTCCCTCTTGAGTCGGCAAAAAACCATCTTCACTGACAAAATGGAGGCCAGGCAAGAGGGGCTGGGGCGACACTGCCTGTCATGATCAGTTGTAGGGAGGTGACAGGGCCATCTTTATGGTGGTGCGACCTGGTGCGGCCGCACTGGGCGCTGACCTCGGGGGTGGTTAAAATGGGGGGCCTATGTTTAGCAACCGCTTATGATTTAAAACCACTTGCTACACAGTTCCTTGTGCAACCAGCTTTCAGGCAGAAATAAAAATGACAATATTGAGATTAATGTTCCTGCTAGAGAGAGAGATCAGGGTTTTGTCTAGCAGCAGCTTTTATTCACCATAAAGTAACACAGAGCGTTACTATACCTGCTGAAAAGAATAAATCTGTATTTTTTGTGGAGAGTTGAGTGGATTAGTAAACCCAGCCTTTACCAGTGCTTTAAAACAAATTAAATGCATGTGGGAAGACGATGGAGAGATGAGGGGCACATTTGCTGGTTGGTAGTGAGGGAATCCGAGAAGACGTTTATTTGCCAAAAAAGATTTTCGCACCAGGCACCATTCGCGCTAAAGTCGGCCTTCGGAGGTGACCCTCTCCCCAGGAGTCCCCTCGATAGTGAGGCTGCTCAGTGGTAACTGCCATAGGTGAGGACCACCTTCCCAGAGACCCCTCAGACCAAAATAAAACCTCTTTCCCTACACCATATTACAGTGGGAAACAATAGTGCTGTAGTGTGGGAATTCCTTCAGGGATGGGTGAGATTTTCAGAGAGTATAACAGTCTGCAAGGCAGGGAAGTGTTTCTTAGTTTTGGGCACTTTTTTGGAGTCGGGAGGAGGTTATCTGCACATTCTCACAGTATGAGACCTTGGATGTATTGGACCACGTTTACAGGTTGTCTGTGGTCCAAGCGACAGAGAAACCTCACTCAGTAAGACATATCCGCACTCAGTAAGAGATAGGATGAGAATACAGTCCCAGAATATAATGAGGCAACGTGCTACATGTGTTAGAAAAATTCTGGGTGAGAAAGTGTGTATTTCAAGGAGAAAAGGCAACCCCAGATTGGGGCAAAAGTATGACACCCGATTCCAAAGTAAGCAGAAAATTGAAATATAATCCAGGTCTATTATTTCTTATCAGCAGTGCTCATTTATGTACTTCATTATCTAAGTATTTCTAATTTGTGAACTGTTTGTCTCTTAGAGCTAACAATAATCATATTTTACAGAGTATTCTAGAGAACAGCACTAGATTCTATAAATATAGCTGTTCAATATATTTCAATATATTTCAATACGAGTTTATCTGCATAATTTTAATCATCCACAAATTTTCAAACTCCACTGCTTGCCCGTATCATTCTCTTGGGCAAAAAAACATCAAATTCCGTAGAAAACTGCCTCAGTGGTGGCTTAGCAACCGTACACCCAGCCCCCTCTTTTATAAACTTTAGAAGCTGTGTCATGGTGATAGAAAGTCCGCGTCAATCATATCCTTTCCCGCTTTCAATCACATTTTTCTCATCGCCTCTTCTCCATCAGCCAACACCCCCTCAGTAGAATACATTTTTTCACGGGTCTGACACGGCTGTCTCCCCTTTACATTGTGGCTCACCAGCCTGATTTCAACACCAATGGGGCTTTGTACCCACCCCTGGGCCTCGTGGCCGTGAAGAATGTCACGCCCCGCCGACTGTAAAGGTGAGAATAGGCAGCGGATTGCGTTCTGCCTGGCGTCGCTCGGGCTGTTAATTCCTTAATTGTCACGTTTTCAGAAAGCTTACAGAATAACCCCGCATGGCTGTCAACTCACCCCCATCGGGACAGTAACACCTATGTGTGATGTTCCATCTGAACACCTGCGCGGTTGTTGAAATCGCCCATATTCACAATGCAAAATATAGGGTCAGCTTTGTTTTGGGAAGAAAATTGTACGGACTTCCTTGAAGTCACATCTTTATTTTTTGCCTCTCAGAGATCAAAAATGGCCTTCCTTGTTTATTTCTGGCCGCTCCC
Source organism: Triturus cristatus (assembly GCF_964204655.1). Lineage (NCBI taxonomy): Eukaryota > Metazoa > Chordata > Amphibia > Caudata > Salamandridae > Triturus > Triturus cristatus. The sequence continues at coordinate 695,392,211 of NC_140588.1, forward strand.
TAATCAACATCCGGCACCCTTTGTCGAACATTTCTTGCGTTTGGTGTACTTCCTGATGTGACTTTCTGTGGGTTACATTTAAATTCTTAGCTACTTGGCAGCTAGGCAACCTCGGCAGAGAAGCCCTGGACTTTCTGCTTGCACAATACGCGGGTTCTTTCGCCGCTTGCTGGGCTGGCACTGCCACACAGAGCGCAGAATTGAGTTGTAAATGTGTAAATTATACCATCAACACTGACCTGTGGCCTGCACAGCTAGATTATTCATTTCCTCTTTTTATTATTACGTGATTTAAATACGTAGACATCAACCAGGAAATGGTGCAACGAGCAGGGAGCTGTCCTGTAGAAATGGCAGAAATGTGTCCCCGTCTGGACGGGATCACCAGGCCTTCAGCTGTTCCCAACGGGCGTAGTCAGCTAACTTCTTTCAGATGCTAAAAATAAACAATTTGGTAACGCTTTGTTTGTGCTATCTCTCTAATATTTGTAATGCGCAGATGTTACCGTATTTAATCTAAGACAAACACCCATTCGACCCATCTGTGAGTGCACAGAATCTCGCATGCAGTTAGGCTCTCAAAGTAACTATTCTGTTCCCTGTCTCTTTCCAAGTGCTGCACCATTATTTTAACATAATACTAGTGGTCATAGTAATATGCGTGCGTATATATGATGTAAAAATTCAGGAGTGATTCCTATAGGTGACTCGTTGTTTCAATAGATACCAATAAAGTATTTTATTTAACCTGGTAGTTTCTCTTCCCACCCTCACCACACACAGCCTGTTAGGTGGATTCAGCTTTTCTCCACATGGTCTGCCATAGGCCTTGGTTGGTTTCCAGTCTTATGTAGTCTTTTGAGTGTCTGAATATACATCTTAAAGAGACACTTGCACAGCTTTGGACAACTAGACTAATTTGTACAGGGTTCCATTATATTTGCGGTGATTTGTATGGCCACATGTTTTTTCCCTGATACAGAACGTTTTTGCAACATTGACACCAGCACCATAGACAATAAGCGATATGTGCTGCTACCCGAGGTAATCAAGAGACGCACTTACACGCAAAGACCGCACTGATCGAGATCATGGACGAACTGCGAGAGCACGGTTACTCAGGTGGGTATCCCATCCATGACCTGCTTAGTTTGCCATCTATACTTGTCTAGGAGAGCCTGTTCTCAGGCCCATTTACATAAGGATTCGTTTCTGTTTGTGAGCTGAGAAGTAAAGCTAAGCCCCGCTGACATGATCAGGTCAAGAGCTTCAGCTATCCATAGATAATGCAGAGGGTTAAGAGGGATCCTTAAGATATACCCTATAATTATGGTTGAGCGGTAATGAAAGAATGGGAGGAGGGCAATTTGACAGATTGGATACTATCACTAGGAAAGTAATAGAACTGTTTGCTGCAGAAGAAGAATCTGAGACCTTTCTACTTTTTTAACTGGTACAACGACAAAGTGGGGACAACAACAAAGTACAAAAACACCAAAAACAAACGTGCTCCTGTTACTCAAGCCATACGTCTGGACTCAAACACCCTACACTGTACGAATTTCCTCATCAAGAGTGTACATCAACTAACTAGTACCACCACTCATCCAGTTCTATCGCTGATACAAAACATGTATATGAAAAATATTCGTGATGGGCTCACCCACTCCCCCCTTCGGGTGTCATGCTTCATCACTGGCTTTCCAGCGTTCGCCAAAGCATCCTCTGATGGCAAAGCGAGTTTACAGGCCTTGCCTTCCCCAGAACCAATTGAACAGGGCAATGTCGACTCTTGATAAAAGGATGATGGCTCTGCGAGATCCCACTTGGTGAGTCAGTCACAGGAGTCCAAAGATTGCAAGGGGGCAAATCTATTGGAGGGAGAGGTTTCCTGAGTAGCCATCTGCCTGAAAGGCTGGGGACGCACCGGATTCGCCGGGAATCTCCATTAGTTAACCTCATTGGGTGTCCTCACAATGCTCAGCTGACTGTAAAAGTGCCCCAGGGGAAGGGCTACTATGGATGAGACGGCACCACAAGAACTGTTCTCTATGACCGCATGCAGGACCCTATCTTCCAGGTGTCGTCTGTTAAAGTTGATACTAACGCAGTCTCCTCCCAGATATTTTGCAGACCTTCCAATCCACGAGACACTATGCACCATGTTGATAAATCTTTCCATCCTAAGACCCAAGATTGTATTGAGATTCAACCAATGCGGAACTTTGTGATCAAAAGCTTCAACGCTACCAGGAGGGAGCACCAGAGCATTCCAGAGAACCACTACATATGGGGTTGACTCCGGGGGAAGGTGTAAGACAGGTAACCTCTGCGTCTGACTTAGCCCTGTGAAGCCTACTGCCTGGCTCTCCAAGCAATCTCCCTCCCCTCTCGGTAACTCACCCGGTAACATTTTAGCTGGCCCGGGGCAAGGGCGAGCTTTAGGACACTGAGATTCTGGTAACCCTGTTACACCTAGGGAGACTACTGTCAAAGGGTTTGAATTCATTTGCAGCCGGGAGGAAGGGAGTTCACTACCTTGCACAGTGTTTGAGGAAGATAAAGGCATCTGCCCACTGGACCCACGTGTGCTGACACTGTCCTGTTGAGGGCTACACGCTCCCCCAAGCCTACACTGTGTTACATGATCCTCCGCTGGGGTGTGCTGACCTATCCTCCGGAGCTCCGATTCAATTGTGACTAACCATTGCCTAATGGGTCTAATTTAAGGTCTGTGCTCACTAATAATGATCTCAACCAGCCTTCCATCATTGCCACCAAGCCTACCTTGGTTACAGTTAGCGGATTGCCTGCACATTGCACCGCCCCCTCCACCCTTGGGCGTTTCGCTTTACTCGCAGTCAGGGGTCCTTTCGTTTTAGCTGCCATACCTCCCCCTAATTGAGTGCTCCTTGTCTGGATAGTAGACTCCATGCCCTTGCCAAGGATAGTCGAACAGGATGATTCTGGCCCTGGGGTCATTGCTGGCTCTCCGCCAGGACCAAATCCTACAGCCTCCCCCAGAAAACTGGGTCTTGCACATAAGGTTGGAGGGCCTGGGTCTCCTTGTTTGGCAGGCCTAACATGCTCTTCGGGCTGATCTGCACTAGCCCTTGATGTACGTGAAGGACTAACTAGGGGACTGGGACAGGGGAACGAGAGAGCTGGCAGGCCACCTTCTCGATCTCCTTATCGATGATCCCTGCAGCTCTTAGAATAAAAGAGTTCATCGTAGAAGCTGAAGACACAGTTGCAACTATGGCCGGTCCTTTACATTTTCCCGTTATTTTCAGGGGGGTGGGAAGGAGTCCAAGACAAGTGGAACAGTCACAGGGGGATTAAACAGGCTAGCTTAATGGCACAATAATACGGGCAGGTCCAGAACCCTCCCTGACCAACACCCAGGCTAGCAAGAAATATTCTCCTACCTGCCCGCACCGGGTGATGGTAATGATGCTGATGATGTCCCACAGCATACAACTCCCACTTGCCGGATCTCTACTGGGATCTCTACTGCGTAACACTGCATGACGGCACTCTCAACACACCAGTTTCCAGCTTCAAACTACAGATCCCGGTTCGAGGGCCAAGAGGGGTGGCCCAGACCAGCCTCCTCCAGGCTTTGACGGGCACGGATGGGCCCCTGGGTTCCTGGGCTCCTCCACCTCTCCTCATAAGATTTCTGGGACACCAAGTCCCTGTGCAGTGAAATGGCAGTGCAAAGGTTCCTGCGCCGTGGGAGCCAGACTGTGCTTTTCAGTGTGTGCACATGTCCCAGGGTTCCTGGACTCCTCCTCTTCTCTTCGTAAGATTACTGGGACACCGAGTCCCTGTGCAGTGAAATGGCAGTGCAAAGGTTTTCCTCGCCGAATATTAAATTCAAGTAAAATATTTAAAAAAAAAAAGATTTATTAGACTACACATAAAGTAGAACATTTATATTTACTTACTATGTATAAAATATTACTACAATGTATGCATTGAATTTATTTAAATTAATGTAATTATATAAAAAGCTACGTTTAGTTTCAACGTTAGCTTACATTTGTATATATTTTGAAAGAGTCGAAAGAAATTAATTTCAGCATCATTTCCTATGGGGGGTTCTATTTTAACTCCCCGCCTTTATTTTTTTCTATAGGAGGGTGCTGCATAACCAGTGGTGACCATGTGTGGTGCTGGACTTACTCTAAGTCTGAGCTGGAGTATACTTACTACTGTTTTAAGTCTTTTGGAGCTGTAGTACCTTTAAACCCATAAAGTTAGCTCCCTGTTTCAGGGGCCAGTGATATGTAAGTCCACACGTTGTAGTAAATTTATATGTGTGGATTCACACAAGTGTAAAACGTGTAAATTTAGCTTTGTGAATATGCCCCAGTATGTCCTATTCACAGAAAATTATTCTCAAGAAAAAAAATATGGCATAATCTGTCTATTCTTCTGTCCTTATCAACATGGTGGAACTGCTGTGCTAGACAGAGCTCTATGAATTCAATCTGGTCCAAAAGCAGAATATCAAAAAACTCCTAAACTCCTGTAATCATTCAAAAACCTCTTCCATTCATTTGACATATTTTGTTTTCAAAGAGATTTGAACTATGCTGTCCGCTGCGTACATTGGCAGAAATCCTACTTTATTTTTATTTTGAGAGTTTTATAAAGCACAAACATGACCGTCAGGTATCAGAGCACTGTACATAGCGAAACCATGTGAAAGGGGAGAGGAGCACACTGCTGACACATCTAAGCATCATTACCTCTTTGGATCTTGGTCGATGTAGTCAATGTTTTGGGCTCAGTGCAAAGTTCGAAATATTAACCAGCTAATGCCATTTCTTTGCAGTGTACCTCTAGACACGTGTTTCTTAATTCCTCCGTCATCAGTAGAGAAAATGTTAGTAGGTTGCTGGACATGCTGACACTCAATTTCATAGCGAAAGCATACCTGTAACATGAGCCATTTAAATAATCGTCAACTGACGACATCATAAACACATACATTGAAATACTGCAACACGTTATAAGTGTCCTGTAGTAATCCTCCACTGACAGCATCAATAACACACAGATTTTTAATTCATTGTCAGGTCTCCAGGCGTCTTGATGAAACCAGACTTGTAATAACTGTGTCTCACTGAAAGAATTTCAGGTGTCTTACAGTAACATATTTTCCCTGGTCCAGATCCTTATGTAAGCACTGCAGTCTGTTTAATAGGATCCTCATGACCTCTTTTTTTTGCAGGTGCGGGTCAATGGTTTCGATCGAATCTCCACTGGGAAAGTTCCAAATTCTCATGGCAGATCTGATGAAAGTGTGGGCATAGATTTTCTTTCTTTTAAATCTCAGAGGTTCCAGAAAGAGGGAGAGGCTGCCTCCTGAGGTAGTGTGTTTTTGTGCCAGGTACCTGGGTTCATCTTGGTGGAGGGCTATGTGTGTCAACCATGCTATTTTCAGCTGGACACTGTCTTCAAATGGGAGGGACGGTCTAATGTGGTCAAGCTGTCTCTTTCCTGTTTTCCTCTTTCCTAGTCTTGCTGCAGTTTTGCCGCATCACTAAGGGTTTCCATGAGTGGAAGCATTCATGATTTTTGTAAACCTACTAAGTTTGCACTACCATAGAATATTCTGGATACGACTAATGATTGCACTGTGGTGTTGAAGTTTAGTGGCTGGATGAACCTTTTCCCTTCTTGAATTGGAAGCAAGCACTACATTTGGCTTGCATGTTAAGGTTCCTTCCCAGGGTTATCCCGAGGGATTTAGTTGATTTGATAAGGATCGTTTTGCGATTGGGGGCTTTTAAGTAATTGATCTATGCCTATATGGGGAGGGAACTGTGGGGTGGGGACGTGAGTAGGAATACTGTCTTTGTGGATTTTAATTTGAGGTGGTTACTTGAGAGCCAGGTTTGGGTTAACATTATGGTTTCATTGAGTCAGATGATATCACCTGGGAAGGAAATCTTTAAGGATCACTGAGTGTTGTCTGCGTACATGTGGTACTCAGGGTTAGCTTACTCCAAGAGCAACTGGCAACCTGTTAGATAGTGAACCACCCAGTTTGATTAGTTGAGAACGATCTTGTAGGAAAGAAGTGAACCATTTGAGGATGTTACCAGATATCCCCATTCTGTATTCTAGTAACTCGAACAGGTTGCTGTCATTGACCATGTCGAATGCCAATGACAGATAGAGGAGTAGGAGTAGACAGGAGTCATTCCTCACCACAATTTTGAGTGCATCATCTAAGATGTGCAAGAGGGCTGACCAGGTGCTGTGACCTGGGGTCTAAAGCCTGATTGGAACCTGCCCAGCAATTTAAACTGTTCAATGTGCTGCCAGAGTTCATCATGTGCCCATTATTCCAGCAGTTTCTCTAGGAAGAAAATGTTTAACACTGAACGAAAGCTATTTAGATCTGTTGAATCAGTTGTGCCACTTGATCAATCATCAGACATTCTGAGATGATGCCTTGGATTAGGGATGCATTCACAATCTTAGTCCAACGTGGTGCAGAGAATTGACTGTGCTTCTTGATGATTGAGGAGGAGATAGGGTCATGAAAGTGTGAGGTTGGTTTCATTGATGCTATAGACTCCCATATCTCCTCATTTAAGCTTCTGTATACGCTCCATGTAGTGTCATTTTTAGTCTTGGTGGGAAGGTTGGCGGTTTGAGTCTTGGCAGTTGTTTTAGTTGCCCTTTGTGTGTAAGTTGCTACTCCTATCCTCTATCAGTTCACTGCCTGTATTGATTTATGTTTTAATATACACTATAATGTCCCCATGAAAAAGGATGATAACGCTACACAGTTTTCCTTGGAGCTGTGGAATTGCTAGCCCCAGTTTGTTGTTCGACAGTCTCAACGAGTGCATATGGGCGATTCTTGGCTTTGTCAAGTTGATTTTTGAAGAATTATGATTTCCCTTTTCATATAATCTTGTTGTAGGTGTTTCTTAGCTCCCTTAGTTGTTTCATGTGCTGTGAGGAGGGTTAATGTCTCCATCGACTTCAGATAGTCTGAGTCTCCTTGCTTCGTTCAAGATATGGTTGAACCAGGGGTACTGCATCTTTTGTCTTTTGAGGCAAAGTGAGGCTCCTACATCTATCATGTCAGTCATTGTCTAGTTGTAGTGCTCCATTAATTCTTGCATGCCTCTCACTTCACTTGTCTCTCTGCATAGTGAGGAAAGATCATCTCTATTCAGGTTTCTGGTGTCTCTTATCCAGTGTTTCAGTTAGATATATTGGATTCTGGTTTTCTGTAAGCCTGTGGAGATATGAACATGATTTGATGATGGTCAGACCTGTCAGTAGGATTAATAGAGTTAATGAGCGTTGCTACTTCCTTTTCTATGATTGGATCAAATGTAGCTCCTTTGGCGTGTGTCTTATATATATTTGTACATGGTTTTGATCAGAGAGGTAATTCTTTAGAGTTGAGACATATAAATCATTTTTGTCATTCCAGTGGAGGTTGAAATCCCCCAAAATATGGCATTCAGGGTGAATCAGGGATTGTACATAGACATCATTTGGGAGTAGTCAGGGTTCACAGCTGTGACCTCTAGCTTGCTCCTACTACTCCTGGCACTTCCTTTACGACCCATGGCCTGAGAGGTGGCAAAGGTTTGCCTCCTCTGAGGCCAGGGGTCGCAAAGAAAGTGACAGGAGTAGCAGGACGAAGCTAGAATTCATCACTGCGACCCCTGACTACTCCCAAATGACGTCCATGGGATTGTACAGTGATTGTTTCCAATAGATGCTTTAGGGACAGCTGGTTATCCCCAGGCAAGTGGCAAAGGAGATGTAGTTTTGCTAGTGATCTGTCTGTGGTGAAGATTTCAACTCCCACATATTCATAGGAGGACAGGTTATCCACAAGAAACAGCTTAATGTGGGGGAAGAATCTGTGAATGATAGCTATTCCCTCACCCCAACCCCCACGTTGTCTCTCCTGACAATTTAGTCATATGATGGCGGAGTCAGGGGGTGGTAGGAGATCCATAAGGGGAGTGGAAGATTGATTCAACCATGTTTCAGTCAGGAATGTTATGTCAAGGTCATGATGAAGGTGCACTTCTACCATATCTGAGGCATGTTTAGCTGCCAATCTGCAATTTTGTTGCATGCACTTCAACAGTGTTTCTTTCTCCCAGGGCAAGATCGCATGGTCAGGGATCAACTGTATAAGAACTGAGCTCTCAAGGTTAACTTTCTGAGCTTTCAAGAGTGTACTTCATGAGTTGTTGTTCACCATTACAGGTGTGTTATAGGTCGGGACGGCGTGAGTCTGTGAGATTACCTAAAATGTGTCCTGTATTCTTGGAGCAGGAATCCAATGTCCACCACGGAAAGATGATTGAGTTCTCTTTTGGGTCTATTGCTATTGTTCGGCACCAGTATGGATGTCTATGGATGAGTGGTAGATCCTAGGCATGTGGAGGAGTGGCCTTTATGAGTGGGGGGATAACAAATGCTTAATATCGTCTTTTGTTCTGCTAGATGCCACAATCACATTATGCCGCTAATTAAGGTCCTACCATGGTTTCCAAACAAAGAAAGATTTGAAATAAAGATGCTTTGCTTATTTCTCCCCAGGATACTTTTCTTCTTCTTCTTGTTCTACAGATATCCATATGTGCCGGGTAGGCTTCCCTGAATCTAATTCTCATTCACTCAACTAGATCTCTTCATGTACATAGCACTTCACTCTACAACTCCCCTTCCCAGCTCACTCAAGGCTGAAGAATGTTTCAGTGTTCCTCCCCTATGACCAAGCAATACTATACCTCATTGACCCACCAACATTTCAGGCCCATTTAACGTCATTTCCCACTACTCCCTTTCAAGCTCATCATCATGATCAGACGGTTATAAATAGTGGGGCTTATTTACAAGCCCCTTGCGCCACCATATTAAAAGTGATGCACTAGCGGAGAAAGAGGCTTGCAAATAAGCCCCAGTATGTCACCTAGGCCAGTGTACTACTGACACCACTCAAACTGGAGAACTGAGGGGGGCGTGGCTTGGCGCCGATCCGGATGGACGGACGCGGGTGAAGCTCCGCGATCCGATCGGGAGACTCGGCGTTTGGAGGCGGCATACAGACTTTTTGAAGACATGCCTGGGTCCATGAAGGCTTCAGGAGAGCTTGGAGGCTCTTAAGGACTTTCTTTCCGATGGCAAACTTGCTTTTTCACTCTGTGGTGAGTTCTTTTGCGGCTCGTTTTTATTGCGGCCGCCATTTTGAATTTATCGCGCGAACGCGCGTTACTGTGGAATGATGCTGCAAAAATATTGGAACACTGCCCCCTTCTTGTAATGCTAATTTTGATTTACATCTACGCTGGAGCTTCTATTTTAATGCCTTTTGAGCAATTAATACTGCATTCTTACGAGCTACTTAGTGAGCAGGTTCCTATCTGAAGTTTCCTCACAGCAATCCCTGCAGCAGCCATTTTGTGCTCTTCTACCATCCCTACAACGTTCCTCCGCTCTCTGGTGCTCCCTATTTTTGGACTGCCTTGTTCTTTTATGCTCACATTAACCGGCAATTTTCTGCAACTATATTATTCAATGCTGCACTTCTTCAATTGTATCCTGTTCAGCAAGGTCAAATTAATTGTAGTACCATCATTTTGGACTTACAGTGCCTCTCAGACTCACATTCTGCTTTGCCGACGCCTCACTTATACGCACTTTCGCTCTGGCGTGAAGTGTGCTACTGTGATTTATGGGCAGAACTAAGCCAATACACATTTCATCGTCCCAGTCTAGGAACAATTTTGTTAAAAATTCTAAGATTTTTTCTGCGCTGTCCAGGCTTGAAGATTCTTTGGCATCCTCCTCTATGAGTTTAACAATGGAGCCCTCTCCTGCAGCTTCAGGAAAATCCAACACTAAACGTCTTAAAAAGGACCCTCCGTCTCCTCCAAAGTCCACATCGCCGGTGTCGATGGAACTATTATTGGAAGAAATTAGGGCTCTCAGACCTTTCATGGAAGAGACTAACACTAAATTGCAGGTCCTGACGGATAATTGGTCTCAACTTGAAACCAGAGTCTCATCAGTCGAACAGAATGTTTCCTCTTTAACGGAGACCTGTGCCGGCGTTTCTCACCTTCATTCTCAAATTTCCACGCTTCAGCAACAGGTTGAGGATTTGGAAAACCGCAACAGGTGAAACAATTTGTGTATTTACGGCCTGGAGGAGGGCCTTGAAGGGAATGACTCGCTGGCTTTTTTCAAGTCCTTTCTTCCTAAACTACTTAACATGCCAGAGGGAACGGTACTTAATATTCAACGAGCACATCGGTTAGGTCGCGCTCCATCAAGTTCTTCATCGCCCCCCCAAAAAAGAGGAGTTATTCTATACTTTTTACAATACACTGACTTATTGAAAGTTCTCTCAGCGGTCAAAGCTTCTCCAAGGCTCACATGGTCCGGCTCCTCTCTTTTCTTTGCACAGGATTATGCTAAGGCTAATGCTAACCGGCGAAAGGCTTTTTAAAATATGCGAGCGGATCTTCGTTCCATCGGTGCCAGATATGGTCTGTTCCATCCTTGTCTTTTTAAGGTCACTTATAACAACAGAACGACCACATATGACGATCCTATGCGTCTTCAAAGCTTTATTAACTCCTGCAAGCAATCTGCAATAGACTCCTCATGCCCCTCTTCTTCTTTTAATGGTTGATATTGTTGTTTATTGATTCTGCTGTCTGAGTTTGTTTGAGTCTTGCTCACTTTATTATATTGTTAAGCAATTTATTACCTGTTTTTCTTGTTCTCGTTCTGTCTATTGTTATTTCTTAATATAACTTATTCTTGTAAATCTGTTTACTGTCCTATTTGGCTATCATTGTCGTTCTTATTTTACATGATTTTAATGTCTTGTTTTGCTTCCCTCCTGCAGCGTTGTTATTCTTCTTTCATGATGTCTTCCCGGTCTTTCGCTCGGCTGACCCTGATTGTGTCGTCCATTCCATGTGGTGCCACACTCTCCCTCATGTTCACTTGGTCCCCCTTCATATAGGTATGTTATCTTCCCATCTTTCCGTCCTTTTGCTGTTCCTTTTCCCTTTCCTCCCTCCCTTTTTGCACTTTTCCCCTTCTCTCTCTGAGTGTTGTTTATTTCGTTTTCCTTAATGCATTTGTTTATTCACAAATGTTTACTTCTTGGTCATTGTTCTTTTCTCCTATTGAGCTTCTTAATGTTCTTATCTTTTTTCTTTTCTTCTTTTACCTTCTTATTGGTACGCTCCTAAATTGTCATTTACTTATTCGTTTTAATTTTCTAACTGTTTCTCGCATTGTATGTTCATGGTTTAATGATTTTATTCTTATTCAGTCAAGTTCAGAGTTACTACATGGAACGTTAAGGGATTGAACAACCCTATTAAAAGACAACGAGTTTTATCCCATTTAGCTAGATTAAAAACTGATGTTGCTTTTCTTCAAGAAACCCACCTATCTGATGCTGAAGCGTCTAAATTAAAGAAATGTTGGGTGGGCAATGTATTCTCTTCCCCAGCTTTGGGTAAGAAGAATGGTGTTCTTATTCTTTCTCACAAAACATTTAATGTCTCGGGTATTTCTCAAGAAACTGACTCTGAAGGTCGTTGGGTTATTGTCAAATTACTTATTGATAAAATACCGTTGGTTTTCTTTAATGTTTATGCTCCAGTCTCTGTTGATAATATGTTTTGGCTGCAAATCTCTAATAAGTTACTTTCATTGGATGATGAGTATATTGTTTTTGGTGGTGACTGTAATCAAATGTGTGATCTCATTTTGGACAGGAACTCCCCAGTCAGATTTGTTAATCATAAAATGCACTCACAATTTACTTCTGCCATTTGTCAAAAATCTTTAGTTGATGTTTGGAGACTGTGTCATCCTGATCTTCGAGAATACAGCTTTTTCTCTCCCACACACAAATCACAATCTCGCATTGATTATCTCTTTTTAAGTACATCTTTAACGCAGCATGTACTCCACTCCGAGATAGGGTGCATTTTAATTTCTGATCATGCCCCGGTTTTTGTTGATTTTGACCTACTTCCTTATAGCCCGTCTACTGGACGTTGGCGTTTTAATAATTTATTGCTTCTGGATCCTAATTTCTCTAGCCAATTTAGTTCTTTTACTTCGGAATTTTTTAACATAAACACAACTCGTGATTCTTCTCCTGTTATAATTTGGGATTCTTTCAAGGCGGCGGCCAGAGGCTTCATTATCAATTTTGTTTCTCAGAAGAAAAAACGTTTTGAGAAACACTCGGCTCAATTGCTTGCCAAAATTAGAAAACTAGAATATGCTTATTATCATTCTTATTCTGAACCTTCTTTGAAAGATCTTATTACCGCTAAGATTACTTTTAATAAATTTTCCACGGAAGCGGCCTCGTCTTATCTTCTGAAGAGTAGTGCTTGTTACTATGGGGGTCAGAATAAAATGGGGAAATTATTGGCTAATTACTTAAAAACACGTCGGGACAGAATTAGGATAGATTCTCTGACTAATTCTAATGGTGACACTCTTCTTAAAGATGAAGAAATTTTAACTGAATTTGTCACCTTTTATACAAATCTTTACACTCCAAAAACTCAGCCACTTCATTCTGATCTATCTTCTTACTTTCAATCCATAAGTCCTCCCCCTTCACAACACATTGACTTCGATTTGCTGCAGGTAGATATTACATTGACAGAAATTTCCCATGCTGTGTCGGTTTTGCGACGAGGTAAGACCCCTGGCCCTGATGGATTTACTATTGAATTTTATGAGCATTTTTCGAAGCTTCTTCTCCCACAACTTCTTCTCTTATTTACCTCTTTTATTGAGAGTGGATCGTCTAAGGGCACCTTTCAAGACGCTATGATTTGCTTAATTCCTAAGGAAGGCAAGGACCCTTCCTCTTGCAAAAACTATCGCCCTATATCTTTAGTTAATACAGATTACAACATTTTCGCTAAAATTCTTGCTTTACGTATTGATCCAGTCTTGCCTGAGCTTCTTGGACCGGAACAATCGGGATTTGTTAAAGGTCGTTTATCCTCTGATAATTCTAGAGTCTTTTTCAATATTATCAGCAAGGCCCCTTCCATAAACTATCCGCTTGCTGCCATAGCTTTGGATGCTGAAAAAGCCTTCGACAGGATTGGCTGGGACTTTATGTTCCATGCTCTCAAATGGATAGGGTTTCCTCCTAAATTAATTTCCTTGATTTCTCTTTTATATTCTGGTCCCAAAGCGTCTATTTTTGCTAACGGTGAGGTTTCCGACTATTTTTCTCTTTCCAGGGGTGTACATCAGGGTTGCCCCCTATCCCCCCTATTATTTGTAGTCGCATTAGAACCTTTTCTCACTATAATTAGGCAGGATACTCAGATTACTGGTTTTCATTTGGGCTCCCAACAAGTCAAAATGTCTGTTTATGCAGATGATATTCTTTTATATTGCTCCAACCCAGACACTTCTCTCCCCTCTTTTCTCTCTCAGGTAGATGCGCTTTCAAAACTATCAGGGTATCGCCTAAATCGAGATAAGTGTGAAGTTCTGCCCCTTAATGTCTTGTGTCTCAAACACTAATTTGTTCAAACTGGTTTTTCCTGGCAACCCTCAAAATTGAAATATTTAGGATTATGGTTTTCCCCAACCATTTCGGAAACTTTAAAACATAATTTTGATTATCTAACTAAGAAATTAAATGAATCAATTATTAAATGGCACCCTATTTTTCTCTCTTGGTGGGGTAGATTAGATTCTATTAAGATGATGCTTGCTCCCATTATTTTATACTCTCTTTCAATGATTCCTGTACATATTCCAGGCTATTATTTTAAGAGAATAGATCACATTTTATTAAAATTTCTTTGGAAGGGCAAACCCTCTCGGATAGCTTTATCTACTCTTAAGAAAGATAAATCAAATGGCGGACTTAAGTTTCCTGACTTTAAATCTTATCACTATGCGTTTTCACTGAAACAAGCCTCTTGTTGGCTTTCTTCTGACTCTCCTACCTATCCTCCGATTTGGCTGCGCATAGAAAAATTCTTCATTTCTCCCTTCAGCTTCCTAGAATCCCTTGCTTTCTCTGCTAATACCTCTTCTTTACGTCATTCTGTCGTTTCTTATACACATAAACTCTTGGTTCCTCTTCTGCCATCTTCTTATCCTTCGCTTATCTCACTTTCTCAACAATCCATCTGGCACAATAAATCATTCTATTGGAAGACATGGCAATCTAAAGGACTGGTATGGATTTCTCAACTCCTGTCTGGTAACAAACCCTTGTCTTTCTCAGACCTTAAGGCTACCTTTGCCCTTCCTAACTCTTTTAAGAAGCAATATGATCTTCTACTCCCTTCTCTCCATCAATATCTTTGTTTGCTTCCACCTTCTCCTGATCTCCCTATAGCATGTTCTACATTATTTCCATTATTAAATACCTCCCCTTCTGCATCTTCCCTTTACAAATGTCTATTATCTCCTTCGGTAAGATGCAAAACGAAGGCTGAATTGGCATGGGAATTGGACCTATCGCAATGCTGGCCTGTTTCCTTATGGGATAAATTATGTTAAAAAATCCACAAAACCTCACGGGCGGCTAATACTACTCAAACTCTTTACTTTGTGTATCAACGTTCACTATATTCACCTGCAAACTTAGCTTCCTTTTCCTCTACCACTTCATCACAATGCTGGTCTTGTCCCTGTTTAAGGGCTGATTTGAAACACATGTTATTTGAGTGTCCCAATATTGACAAATTTTGGCATTTAGTTTGGTCTCAAATTAACAAAATATTTAACACTAAGGTTCCCTTTTCTCTCTCAAATATTTTCCTTGGTTCTTTATCCCCTTCTTGGCCTCAATCCCCAATGCACTCTCAGTTAATTGATTTGTTACTTGCCATAGCCTTACATTTAATCACTTCCAATTGGAAACATGCAGATAAAATCACTTACAGAGCCTGGTGGAATGCCCTCTGTTTTCATCATAGACTTGATACTAATTATGTTACCCCTGTATCATTAGCAGTTAAAAGAGATTTGCTATGGCTCCCTCTCTCTACCTATTTATCTGCTTCCGCCATCTCAAATACCTCAGTTACTACTCTTGTGAGAATGTCGGTTGATGTCCGTAAACCACCCTGATTTTATTTCGTTGTCTTTTTGTCGAACATTTAATGCTGTTTTAAATATTCTACTTGTACGATTATATAATTATATCTTGTTCGGTGTTTTTTAATTACATGCAATGCTTTACTTTACTATTAGAATTTTGTCTCGAATTCTTTCCAATGACATTTATATTGCTTCCCCTCCCCTCCTCTTTTTCCCTTTTTTATTCTAGGATACCGTGTTTATTGTAACCAGTATACTTTTTATCCTTCAGTATATATATTATGGTCACTTATGTTCTCTTACTGATGTTTGATTGCATACTGTAATGTCTTTATGGTTTCAATAAACTCAAACTTAAAAAAAAAAGTGGAGAACTGAATATCACAGCAGCATTAAGGGTTTCTTCTGCAACACCTTGCACCTACCTTGTGCCACTTGATTGCACACTGTAAGCCCTGCATTCAGTTGATGCAAATCTGCTTCAAGTGCCCAGCATCAAGAAAACTCACACTGGTAGACATTCTTTGTCATTTCTATGCGCAAATCATTGGAATAATCTTTTCCTTCATCGAAACCGCTGTCAAATAATCATAGATCTATAGCAAGCGATTGAAACCCTGGCTATTTCGTAGTTCCTAATTAGTTTTGCATTATAGCTTTCTATAAGTGCCTAAACACTTTGTTTGGCAGTAGGGTGCTTAAAATATTTATTCATTCATCCATTTAAAGGGCCAGATTACGTATAACTCATACAGAAAGTAGAGGGCACCCAAGCGGAAACTAGGGTATACAAGGAAAAACATACATAGTTTCGTTGCTATTTACCACAAACTTAAAATCATTTTCAGGAAATGGTGTCAGACATACTTCCCAGCACCCTGGTACTTAATTCGAAAGGTATCAAAGAAATGAGAGGACGGATGCAATGGAATATGCATTGTAATTTAGGTGCTAATAAATATATGAACAAAATTATGAACACATTCAACTTGTCAGCAGACATTAGTTCATTTAAATTGTATTTTGTGTGGTGACAGACAGTGACAGAGAGTGGGTTCTGTGTAATAGGAAGGGTGGAATGTAGAGCATCAAAAACATATCAAGCAAACAAGTATCGAAAGTTTAAGGGAATAAAACCTTGAAGACTACCAAAACCTTGAGTCATCACAGAGCAAGATTTCTGCTATTGTAACTGATGTGTGATAAAAAAAAATCAGAACTACTGCAAGATGCATAGCTATGTTGATGTGACGTTTTGCCTTCTGTTTGGTTGGGCTTCCATCAGGGTGACGTAGGTTTTGGTGGGTTGTTTATGACTTAGCTGCGCAAGGAGACATGGAAATGAGTTTAACAAAGGGGTACTTGAAGAGTTTAGATGATGTTAGATAGCCACCAAAAAGCAGCAGATGTCGGCCCATTCTATATAGATTGCATTGGTGTCTATGCACTCTAAATAGAACAGCTGGAGCATGCGCCACTTTTTGTGGACGTTTCACATTTGACAAATTATAAATTACACCCAAAGTTGATGTTAATGGCGACTGATACGTAAGAGAGGAAACTTAGATAGTTTTGGATTAGTCGCCCTTGTTGGGAAAGCTCCTTTTACTGCTTAGCTGCTAGATGAGAAGTATGGCGACCAACAACGCAAGCTAGTGTAAAGCTAGGGATGTTCAAGTCTGTCTAACACGATGAATATAGTTGGTGAGCTACAGAATACAAGATGCTTCTTCTTTACATATCTGAGATTAGGGCGCAACATGGTTTTGGCAGGAGTCTAGTGATGATAGACCTAGGGTGTGCAAAGGAATGGTAAAGATGGTGAGGGGGAATCAACAAAAATAGCAGAGGTTCAAGTCTTTGTGCCTGTTCGTGCATGCGGGGAGCTTCTTACAAGCAGATATGTGAGTCATCCCATAATAAATAATGTGAGTGAGATTCTTTAGATTGACTTTCTAACTAAGCATATACCACCCTTTAACATTAACGGGGGGTGCAAGTTAGTTCTGAGGTCAATGGGATATTTGCAGGCAAGGCAGGAGACAGTAGAAGTCCTTGTGTGTACAATTTATGTCCCTGTCGTAGGTAGGAACAGGGCCCATGTAATGTCAAATTCATCCATTTGGTCATTCAGTCAATATATGAATCCCTCATATGTTGCCATTCAGCACATTTCAGCAAACCATTCAGTAGACAAGGGCACTTTAACTGATTTTCTCTGTTGCAGAAGATATATCATGGTGATTGACAGCAATGTGGACAGCCATATCCTCCAATGGAAGAGGTTTCAAGCATGTAAGTAAAATTATGTAGCATGAGTAGTCAGACCGATGGCCTGACAGCAGCTTGTCTTATGGCAAAGAGCACATCCTATATGTACTGCCAGTTACAAGTAATGTTTGGACAGGCCCAGAGGATATGTATCAGCATTCTTTCTTTCTGCTGGCATTTCCAGCAGTCGCAGAGCAACGGAGCCCTGTCCTAAAGAGCCTGGAAGGAGACCAGTACCAGCTCTGTAGGAGTTGGTAAAATAAAGCATAAGGCAACATGTTTTGGCAGAACAGTCTTAAGTTCTGTTCCAGAGTGACTAAGAAAAGAGATTTGAAGATAGTTTGGTATAGTCCTAATATAAGCCCTTGTATTGGCTCCATATTCGAAGGTAGGAGAGGGCAGGGGATGCGAGTAGGTCAAGTGGGTATAGCATTGTTTCCACCATTGACTGGGGTTCAAATCAAAATTTAAAAAATCTCCTCAAACAATCAAAGATGTCTCTCTACTAAAAATGGTCAATAGTAAACCATGCCTGTACGGAGCCATACCTGACTGAGAATAGTACAAGCACCTATCAAAAGGCCAGACTTATTCCACAGTAGGGCTGGAGCATAAATGAGAGAATCTTTAGTTTTCTGTGCACTGTTTTCCATGTCAGTACCTTTGATCAGACTATTAGGTTTGGTGTGCAGTTTTGTTAACGGGTATGTCGTGAAGGAAGTCTAGATCTCGTTGGTTTTGCAGTATGCAACATTCAACCCCCTTCCAGAAAGGGGGCTGACTGTGAATCCTAAACAAAAAAAATGAACGTTGCTGCCAAGCTGCACCTGAGTCCAGGGCGGACCCCTTTGCCTGCTCACATTGCCACTTTACCTGCCTCAAACACCCGCTGCCACTGCACACATACACACCACACCCCTCATCAAGTCAGAACTCAAGACCCACACAGCATGAAGCACCAACCCCACACAATAACACTTACTTGCATGCATGCTCCTCAACACACGCTCACTCAGCAAGCACTCCACTGAGATTTGGGACCTCAATGACTCCAACACACCACACCTCCTCTTCTTCACCCAAACCTGGCTCAACCTCACATCAGTTCTGGACATCCCCGCAGCCATCCCTACTGGATACAAAATCCTGCACCAGGACCAAACCCTTAGACCAGGAGAGGACTCACCGTCATCCACAGAGACACCATCAAGTATACATCTTACACTGACCCAGAAGTCACTTTTAAGGAACAGATGCACTTCAAGCTTCAGATGGACAGTAAAACCACCATCAAAGGCACCCTCACCTATAGGCCCCCAGGACCTCACACCCACTTCAGCCATCTCCTCACCAACCTCACTGCACCCTTTTCCATGGGCACCAAAGACGTCATACTCCTAGGCGATCGCAACTTTCATCTCGACTAATCCACGGACTCCAACTCCATGGACTTGCTTGAAAGTCTACAAAACATTGCCTCACTCAGCTTGTACAGGACCCTGACCACATCTCCAGACACACCCTGGACCCCATCTTCTCATCCAGCAATAAGGTTAAAGTCAGCCACGTCACTCCACTCACATGGATGGACCACTCCATCATCCACTTCGGCATAACATGGCCACCAACCACCCCTACGGAGCCTAGCGACACCCCCAAGCCTATGCTGGATGAAAGTTATAGAAACAGAATGTAACTAAACTACCCATTTTTTAGCAAACCCCCAGCACACGTCAAAACAATAACTTTTGGATCAGAAATCAAAGCGAAGAAGTAAGCATAAATTATCTTGGACATATGTAAGTTTTCTTGCTTTTTTATTTCCTGTGTATCTCCAGGCTGAAAGATCTCCTTGGACAGTAGCAGGCTGGGGATTTGCTAAAAGTTTTGAATGTATTTGTTGGCCTTGGTCACAAAGATTTTGAGGAGGTTGGTGGTTCTCCCCACCCTGCGAGCACCGTCACCCAGATATTACAACCCTGAAAAATTAACTAGCGGTATTTTCCTTATTGGCACCTAAACACCTACAACAAACATACCACTGTAGCTAGTCATTAACTAAACTAACCATACCCCAGCAAAGACCTCATCTGTGACACAAGCAACTTCAACAACTGGATCACCACCTGCTACAAAACCCTGGTGCCCCTGAAAAACACCAAACCCAAAAGATCTAACCAACGAGCCAGCTAATCTTAGAGAATCCAAGAGAGTTTGCAAACAACTCGAAAGGAAACAGAGAACCACCCAAGGAAACACTGCAAGAAACATCTACAAGGCCGCAATTAGACACTATCACCATTAAGTAAAAGAGACCTACACTAAAGCCCTGATCCTGAGATTTGAATCTAGCTCCAAAAACTGCACGGATCTTTTTGCCATCATCAAGGAATTCACCAACCCAACAGCTGCAACTCAAACCATCACCCCTACACAAGAACTCTGCAAAAACCTCTCCGACTTCTTTCACAAAAAAAACCTAGATCCACAGCAACTTCAAACCCTAGCCACTCCCCATTGAACTTCCCAGCCTGCCAACCTCATCAATCGAATACTACCAACTGACAACATGGAACACTCTATCCATCGAGTACATTGGAGCAATAATGAAGACAATCCACTTAGGGGCTCCCACAGACCCCTGCCCCTACCATGTCTACAACCTGGGAAGACCTACAATTAACGCTACACTCACTTCCATCATCAACACCTCCCTCAACACAGCCACCTTCCCAGACAGCTGGAAACACACTGAAGTCATCGCCCTCCTCAAAAAACCCTCAGTTGACCCCGAAGTCCTCATCAACTACTAACCCATCTCCATGCTCCCCTACCTAGCCAAAGTAATCGAGAAGATAATCAACAGGCAACTCTTTGACCACCTAGTATGCCACAAACTCCTGTACAAATCGCAGTCAGGACTCCGAAGCAACCAGAGCACTGACTCAGCCCTTATCCCAGCCACAGACAACATACACACCACCCTGCCCGTGGACAGACCGCCTTTCTTATCCTCCTCAAGCTCTCAGCCACTTTCAACACCATCTCCCACCACACACTCATCACCAAACTACACACAGCAAGAATACAAGGACTAGTACTCAAACTGAGAGGTTCTTTCCTCTCCAGAAGAACACAATGAGTCAGGCTCTCGATCTTCACATCAGATCCCAAGGAACTCATCTGAGGAGTTCCACAGAGATCATCAATTAACATGTGCATCACTCCTCTGGCAAATGTCATCAGATGGCACAGAATCAACATCATCTCCTGCTCCGACAACACCCATCACATTAATTCCCGCTCATACAATACCGCTAACACCAAGACAAACTTCAAACAATGCGTGGCCAAGATGGCCAATTGGATGAAAGAAAACTGGTTCAAGCTCAACATCAACAAAGCTGAAGTGCTGCTCTTCAGGACTGAGAGCTCACCTTGGGACTCCACTTGGACCCACAACCACCCCAACAAACCACACTAGCAACCTAGTCCTTATCCCGAACACCAACCTCACCACTAAGTCCCAGGTCAATGATGTTACCTCCTCATGCTTCCACATCCTACGTATGTTACGCAAAATCTTCAGGTGGCTCCATTTGGACCCCAGACGTACCTTCACACAAGCCCTAATCACAAGTAGACCATACTACAGCAACACACTCTATGCCAGCCTCCCAAGCCATCTCCTTCACAGACTTCAAATCATACAAAATGCCACCGACAGACACGTCCACGACCTCCTGCTCCAAACCCTCACCATGCCACTCCTCAGAGAGCTCCACTGGCTTCCCATTCAGAATTGCTGCAAGTTTAAACTTCTCAGACACGCATTCAAGTCACTACACAACCATTACCAGCTTCACTTCCGCCAAACCACCAGACAACTTCGCTCAGCATTACTTTCACTTGCACACACACCCCACATTAAAGATGCCCAATCCTGGACCGACCTCCCTGAACATCAGGGCCTACTTCTCACTTTTTGAATTGTGCAAAAAGCTGAAGACCTGACTTTTCAATTAATCCTCTTGTGGGACCATCAAGACTGCCTATATTCAGTCATAGCCTACCACATGCCTACACTCACCTATTCAGCACCTAGATACCCTCATGGGTGAAAAGCAATACTCTACAAATCCAAAATACAACAATAAAAGTTTCCAAAATGAATTAGAAAAAAAGAGTACAATGTAATAAACAAAATTACACCAAAACGAAAAAATTCAATTGGGGAAAACAGAGAAATGAGGTTTTTAAAGATTTAATTGAAAATAGAGCCAAAAAGCCGCTGAGTGGGATTACCTCATCGGGGTGTTACAAAGGATGGGTTCCCCCCTTTGTTTCTCTCATGGATACGGCTACTATATCGTCTCCCAACAGCCAAAGTTCTAATTAATGGTCACTTGTCCACAGCCTTCCCCATCACTAGAGGTACCAGACAGGGGTGCCCACTGTCCTCCCTGCTCTTTTCCCTTGCGGTTGAACCATTGGCGGCTAAATTGAGACAACATCACCAGGACAAGGTGCTCCTTTGCAACCTGCATCAGATACTCATATCTCTTTATGCGGACAACATTACCCTTTATGTCTGAGACCCGCAACATAACATCAATCCACTTCAACGGGAATTTATCATCTTTGGGAAACTGTCTGAGATCCACATCAACTGGGGGAAGCCGCAAGTATTCCCTCTCACCCCCACGGCCACACAATTCCCCCTGGATTTCCCAGTTGAGTGGTGCAATTCAGACATGCGATATCTGGGGATCCACATCTCCGGAGACAGGGAGGAGTTGTTGCGCCTCAACTATGGCACCGTTCTAGACCGCATCACAGCATGCGTCACTCGCTGGATTTCGCTGCCGCGCTCCCTTGCAGGACGTGCCTCCTTAATCAAAATGGTAATACTCCCACGGCTATTGTATCTATTCCTTAATATCCCGTATCACCCTGGAAGACATTTTTTTTAAAGTATTGCGATCAGAAATGATTAGGATAGTATGGGGAGGATAACAGCCGTGCCTACAGTGGAACATCCTTACCAGTCCCTACTCACAGGGAGGATTTGATATTCCCAACTTCAAACTTCATTACACATGTGCGCAGGCTCACTACGCCTATTATTGGATCTACCCCCCCGCTACATGCCACAGGTCGCGGCAGAGCAGTGGCTGGCAGATATCACACCCCTAAATAGCATGATTTGTGCCGCTACTCACCCGCGGGACAAGGCACCAACCACGGTTACGAGCACGGTAGATGCCTGGAATCGCCTACTTACTCTCCTACACTGCCCCATGCTATACTCACCGTCACTACCACTTTCTTACCATCCCTGCATGCAACTACTTCAAGAAACGGGCTTTCTCAAGCTCACAGAGCGGACCAAGATTGCAACATGGGGGGACCTTTACTGCAATGGGCCGTTTCAGTCACTAGACCAAGTATTCTACAAGATCCAGCTCTCTCGTTTGGATGTATTCCTCTACGAACGGCGTGCGATCTATTACCTCGGAGTTCCCTCAAGAACCCCCCATTTTAGCCCCATTGCATCTGATGCTGCAAGCTACTTCCCCGGGACACCTGGTTTCCACACTTTATCACACTGTACACACTCAGCGGGAGGAGCCCCCGTGCCCCTCTCGTGCGCATTGGAACTCAGAGTTAGGTTTTAAACTGACAGATGAACATTGGACATATTGCTGTCTCCAAACAGAGAACATTTCTGCCAGCAGTAGATTGCGCATCACACACTATAAATTCTTGCATCGCCTGTACTACACCCAGCTAAAATGCATTAATACAAACTGAAAGACTCAGACTGCTGCAATAGATGCGGTGCTCCAGGGGCAGATTTCCTCCATTTAGCCTGGGAATGTCCAATAGTGAATGAGTATTGGGCACAGGTTTTTGATGCCCTAGAACAGATGACAACACTATCCTTCGAACGCACTCCACTGGTTACTTTGTTAGGCTTCACCAAACTCACCCCTAAACCATACCGCCGCTATCTCGCTACTGCTTTGCTGTTGGCCAAACGTCGTGTGACCTGTAGATGGGGCAGGGGGAGAGCGCCAAAGTTCAAAGAATGGCTCACTGACTTAATATACTTTCAGGAACAATTGATTAACTATGCTGAACTGCTCCCCCGGGCTTCATGGCCCAAAGATATTTCGGACCCTCTTAAAAGCTACCTTCTAATGCACCCACTAGACACAACTGCTGATGCTCTGGTAGTAGCGGAGCCATTGAGGTATTAACACAAAAAATGCACGGGGCACAGACAGGACATAGGCATGGCCACCCACCTAATCACACCTCCTTGCTAAAGTGCCAAGTGACGTGATGTACTGTCTTATATACTGATACTGTGATGTTGATATCATGTACTGCAATGTAAATTGTTCTTCCAACGCATGAGTAGTCACAGCCATGATAGTGTTATGTATACTGTAGGGCCTGCCTCATTGCGCTGAGAGCTAAGGGAGGATAACCGTGATCTCCTTGACTGGATTACAGCCTCCTCACAATATGAAGTGCTCCTGAGAGGAAAGGACCTCATTTGTATCCTGTATCACTGTGTCTGTCTTTACATGCTTTAACTGTTAATGCATTCTATCATTGAAGAAAATCAATTAAAGAAAAAATAGAGCCAAAAAGCACAAAGTGTCAATGATAGTCTTTGGTTTCGATAGACTAGGACCTAGGCACAATTTGAGACTGACCACGATCTGGCATGGGTCGTGTACACCAATCAGGCTTATCTCAGTCTAATATTTTATCTTCTGATTTTTTCTTTTTAGCCCCAATCCACTGCAGCAATATACTTCTAAAGCCTCCCAGGGACTCAGACTGAATCATAGTGTGATCAACTGCAGGGGCCAGTCAAGATCCAGGTGCCACTGGTCGGCTGGGTACTTCTAGAAAAAGGCCTCTTGCAGCTTGTTCCATCCCTGTAGCCACAAAGGAGGTCAGCCAACTGACCTTAGGAGTCCACTTCTTTGTCCTGGTTACAAAAGAGTGCAGGTCCAGTCCTTCAGAGCACCTCTCCAGTCACAGACAACTGGTCCTAGTCTCTTCAGATCTTTTGCAGAGCGTGTGCTGAAGTGGGTGCTGGGGAGTGCCACATTTCTGCACCAGCTACGGAGATCGAATAACTCATGGGCTTAGCCTTCCCAATGGAGTAAAAGTTCCTGTGGCCAATGCTACTCACATTTTCTGTGGTGCTTGTTTGCCTTCCAGCAAACAGGCCCAAAATGCATGCCATGTGTCAGAAATGTTTTTAAATGGTGGATGTTTTTGCCACACTAAACCTGGGTTCTGAAGGCTGTGTGTGGGGGGAAGGGAGTGTACTATGGTAACCTAGTGCCCTCCCACATCCAACACTAAAATCCAGTTTGAAGAGGGTATTGTACCTACTAGAAACCCAGAGACTGAAGTCTGGTAGGACAAAAGCAGAGTCCTCCAGCAAAAAGACAGTGAATACACAAGAATTTTTTGTCATCCTTTTCTCTCCCTTTCAAGTGTGCCCTAAGTGTTACATGCAGGTCAACAGACCTGTCAAGCAATATTTGACACGTTGCTGTCAAAAGAAGGCCCACTACCCCAATGTTGCATGTTCTGTGGAGTTCAGAGGAGTCATGTCTGCCCATTCAGGTCTGACTATTGCTTGCTCCTGAGAGGCATTTCACAGCCATTGTGCATGAAGTTGCCTCCTTCTAAAATGTACTCCGCGAAGAGTGTGCTAATTATAAGTACCTTTTTAGATTCTAGAGATAATTATCAACCCATTTTGTTTCTGCCACTTCACTTTTGCTTGTTCTTGAAATAGGTTAAAGGCATTTTTACATTGTTGCAAATATTGAACCCAATGACCAATTCAGTGAATGTATGTTGCATGTTTTTAAGAAGATTAGCAGCTAAGGGATCTAAAACCTACAATCTCCTGCACTGTGCAATTATTTCACATGCCATAAATTTGCTT